>NC_090340.1:37399231-37716231 GCF_035084215.1 Heptranchias perlo | reverse complement strand
AAGTCTCTCTGAACACCAACATTTAAGAGTTTCTCACCATTTAAAAAATATTCTGTTTTTCTATTGTTCCTACCAAAGTGAATAATCTCACATTTCCCCACATTATACTCCATCTGCCACCTTCTTGCCCACTTACTTAATCTGTCTATATCCCTTTGCAGACTCTTTGTGTCCTCCTCACAGCTTACTTCCCCACCTAGCTTTGTATCGTCAGCAAACTTGGATACATTACACTCGGTCCCTTCATCTAAGTCAGTAATATAAATTGTAAATAGCTGAGGCCCAAGCACGATCCTTGCGGCACCCCACTAGTTACAGCCTGCCAACTTGAGAATGACCCATTTATCCCTACTCTTTGTTTTCTGTCCTTTAACCAATCCTCTATCCTTGCTAATATATTACCCCCAACCCCATGAGCCCCCTTGTGCAACAAGCTTTTATGTGGCACCTTATTGAAAATCCAAATATACTACATCCACTGATTCCCCTTTATCTACTCCGTTAGTAACGTTCTCAAAAAACTCTAATAAATTTGTCAAACACAATTTCCTTTTCATAAAATCATGTTGAATCTGCCAAATCATAATATGATTTTCTAAATGCACTGTTACCACTTCCTTAATAACGGTTTGCAGAATTTTCCCGACGACTGATATCAGGCTAACTGGCCTGTAGTTCCCTTTTTTTTTTCTCTCCCTCCTTTCTTGAATAGTGGGGTAACATTTGCTACCTTCCAGTTCACTGGGACCATTCCAGAATCTAGAGAATTTTGGAAGATCATAACCAATGCATCCGCTATCTCTGAAGCCACTTCTTTTAGAACCCTAGGATGAAGGCCATCAGGTCCAGGGAATTTGCCGGCTTTTAGTCCCATTAGTTTGTCCAGTCCTTTTTCTCTAGTGATATTAATTGTTTTAAGTTCCTCACTCTCATTTACCCCTTGGTTCCCCACTATTTTTGGTATGCTTTTTGTGAATTCTACTGTGAAGACAAGATACAAAACATTTGTTTAACGCATCTGCATTACAAAACAGTACAAATGCATTTAATTTAAATACATTATTACCTTTTTTAGTCATACACTAGTAGATCATTCTTCATATTTACTCCTTATACGTCATGCTTCACATTTATGATCACTTAGTCTCAAATCCCTGTAAACTCCACAATATACTTCTGTTAGGTAAGGAATTAGAAGCAAGCACTCCTTTACTCCTAATGCTTTGAAGATTATGTTAAAATAATGAAAAATAAAGACTCTTTGTATGACTGGCAATCTGTAAATATTTATGGTTGCATGATAGCCTATCACCTATTCATTGAAAATTTACGTTAACCCTTCAAAAATGTATCAATATTAATCATCACATTTAAATAAAAATTAGAAGAAGAAAACCTTGTAAAATAGAATTGTTAAAAACTATGAACACAATTGAGTCCTTTTAGCAAGCATAAAATCCATCTCATATAACTGTTTAGATTACCATTTTCGTTAGCAGCATAAAGAATTGAGAGAGATAACAGGGCATGATAGAGGGGAGAAGCAGCTGAGACTGAGCAGAGAACATGTAGAGAGATGTCACAGAGGAGAAAGTGGAGTGAAGCACCTGAGACTGAGTGGAGAGAATGGGGAGAGAAAATGTCGTGACACCTCATTACTCCTGTACAGGTGTATGTATACGCCTGCTTTTATTCTGACATCCCCTGCTGATCCCATCACCAGCACAGTACTACCTGTCAGTTTCGACTCCAGTCTTTGCACAAAGTGTTAGAAATGAGAGAGCCAACAAAGCAAATGAATGTGCTTAATTTTACATTAATTTAGGTTGAAGTATTTACTTACCGTGGAAATTACCTGAAACTATTACACAAACCAGGAAAAACAACTTAGGAATGAATCCTATGGAGCCTTAATAAAAATATAAGCCTAGAAGTTACCGTTGGCGATATCAGCAGACAAATGCTTAACATGTGAGATCCCTCAGTCCACTATGTTAGAAAAATTAACCCATTAAAAATAAATCACTCAATGTCTGCATTAAAAGAAATGTCATATGAATGCAGCAAGTGTTCATCCACAGTAATTCCAGACTATACAGTTCTTTTTCACATTTCACTAAACAGTTGGACTATAACCTGGTGTTGTAAGATTCCTTACATTTGTCAACCCCAGTCCAGCGGCATCTCCACAACATTTCACTTGAGCAAGGTATTAAATTTGTCAGGAGCAATTCTCACATCAGTCCATTGGGTGGTGCTCTTACTGTTTGTGACCAGTTCCACAGAACAATAAAGAAATCTTAATTTGCTGAAAGGTTATTGTGATATGTATGTAAAATGGTGCCTGTTCAGATTTGGTAATGAAGCAATGTGCTTTTCCACATCTAATTCATTCTTTTAAATGAATCCTATTCCGGTTCAACAGAGAGATCTGAAAACAATTTCCGGTCAGTTCAAGCTCTCTTAATTCAAAACATTTTACTGTAAGAAAATGACCACAATTTATTTTTTCTTTATCTGTGTTCTCAATATGGATTTCAAACCTAAGAGATATGATCCATTTCCAGCATGTGATCCATTTCTTAGATTGCTGTTCACGATGACTGAACTTAAAGCATATCATTTTACGTATTACACATAGCTAATTCTGTAAAAATATTACTGAGGCGCAGCTGTTGGTATCCTGCTCTTAACAGCCATATGATTTAATTAGAGCATGGCATATCAGATGGTCTGAACGCTTTATGCATTAGACTAGTTTTACTAACCTGCAAGGTTGTTTTGTTCCCTTGTATTAGTGAGAGGTGCAATCCCATCTTCTAGAACACATGTTAGGTGGTGCTCTGTGTTTGCAGCTAAACAAGTTACAAAAAGTAAGTCAAGGAGGAAATAACTCGCATCTCAAACAAAAAAAAAGTGCAACTTCAGAAAGGTCTCGGATTCATTGCATGATCTTTTCTGAGTTAGCTGACCTCAACTGAGGCCGCAGTAGGGGTGATATAATTGGCCTCAGCATCTCAAGGTAGGGAGGGGAAAATGGCAGTAAGGGGCTTCGGCTCTTGGTTGCAATCCAGTGACCCCTGCTGTAAAGTGAACATGTTGGAGGTTGGGTGGGGACAGAAAAATTTGGCTATTCTGGGTCCTCTGGTGAAATATCCTTCTGATATTCACTGTCTGGTCTAACACGTGAAGAATGGATACTTATACAAGGTAGCAGAGTCACTGCCTGCCCCATAAAACCTTAACGTGTGTCATCACCTTCAGGAGAGGAGAGATATAGGAAAAAATCAGTGGGAAATTGAAACAAAAAAATTTAGAACAAAATACAGCCTACGTGCAGCTGATGTTTTAATGTTATAAATATTTTGTGCTGTAATTGGTTTCATTTTAAAAAATTTCTCACACTAATGGATCTGGCTGCAATATTCTAAAGGCCAAAGAAATAGTTTTAATAACTCAATATTCATTTGTGATGCAGCAATGCAACAGCAGTAGCATGCAGTGCCAATGTAGAATCATAGAATGATACAGAACAGAAGGAAGCCATTCAGCCCATCGTGCCTGTGCCAGCCCTTTGGAAGACTATCCGATTACTACCACACCCCTGCTCCTTCTCCAAAGCCCTACAAATTGTTCCCCTTCGGCTATTTATCCAATTCCCTTTTGAAAGTTGTTATTGAATCTGCTTCCACTGCCCCTTCAGGCAGTGCATTCCAGATCATAACAACTCGCTGCATAAAAAAGTCCTCATGTCGCCTCTGGTTCTTTTGCCAATTACCTTAAATCTGTGTCCTTTGTTTACCGACCCTTCAGCCACTGGAAATAGCTTTTCCTTATTTACTCTATCAAAACCATTCATGATTTTGAACACCTCTATCAAATCTCCCCTTAACCTTATCTGCTCTAAGGAGAACAACCCCAGCTTCTCCAGTCTCTCCATGTAACTGAAGTCCCTCATCCCTGGCACCATTCCAGTAAATCTCTTCTGCACCTTCTCTAAGGCCTTGACATCCTTCCGAAAGTGTGGTGCCCAGAATTGGTCACAATACTCCAGCTGGGACCTAACCAGTGTTTTATAAATGTTTAGCATAATTTCCTTGCTTTTGTACGCCACATCTCTATTTATAAAGCCAAGGATCCCGTACGTTTTTAACAGCCTTCTCAACTTGTCCTGCCACCTTCAAAGATTTGTGTACATACACTCCCAATCTCTCTATTCCTGAACCCCCTTTAAAATTGTACCATTGAGCTTATATTGCCTCTTCTCATTCTTCCAACCAAAATGTATCACTTCACACTTCTCTGCATTAAATTTCATCTACCGTGTGTCCGCCCATTTCACCAGTCTATGTCTTCCTGAAGTCTATTACTATCCTCCTCATTGTTTACTACATTTCTGAGTTTTGTGTCATCTGCAAACTTTGAAATTATGCCCTCTATATCCAAGTCCAAGTCATTAATATATATCAAAAAGAGCAGTGGTCCTAATACCGACCCCGGGGGAACACCACTGTAAACTTCCCTCCTTACTGAAAAACACCCATTCACCACTACTCTCTGCTTTCTGTCCCTTAGCCAATTTCATAGCCACACTACCACTGTCCCTTTAATCTCAGGGGGTTCAATTTTGCTAACAAGTCTATTATGTGATACTTTATCAAATGCCTTTTGAAAGTCCATATACACGGCATCAACCCTCTCCGTTACTTCATCAAAGAACTCAATCGAGTTAGTCAAAAACGATTTGCCTTTAACAAAGCCATGCTGGCTTTCATTTATTAACCCATACTTTTCTAAGTGCCAATTAATTTTATCCCGGATTATTGTCTTTAAAAGTTTCGTCATCACTGACGTTAGACTGATTGGCCTGTAGTTCCGGGTTTATCCCTCCTCCTTTTTGAACAGGGGTGTAACATTTGCAATCCTCTGGCACCACTCCCATTTCTAGTAAGGATTAGAAGATAGGAACATAGGAACAGGAGTAGGCCATTCAGCCCCTCGTGCCTGCTCCGCCATTTGATAAGATCATGGCTGATCTGTGATCTAACTCCATATACCTGCCTTTGGCCCGTATCCCTTAATACCTTTGGTTGCCAAAAATCTATCTATCTCAAATTTAAATTTAGCAATTGAGCTAGTATCAATTGCCGTTTGCAGAAGGGAGTTCCAAACTTCTACAACCCTTTGTGTGTAGAAATGTTTTCTAATCTCGCTCCTGAAAGGTCTGGCTCTAATTTTTAGACTGTGCCCCCTACTCCTAGAATCCCCAACCAGCGGAAATAGTTTCTCTCTATCCACCCTATCTGTTCCCCTTAATATCTTATAAACTTCAATCAGATCACCCCTTAAACTTCAAAACTCTAGATTATGGCCAGAGCCTCCACAATTTAACCCTTACTTCCCTCAGCAACCTAGGATGCATCCCATCCGGACTGGGTGACTTTTCTACTTTGAGTATTGCCAACCTTTTAAGTACCTCCTCTTTATCTATTTTTTATCATATCTGGTATCTCTTCTACCTCCTCCTTTACTCTGACATTGGCAGCATCCTCTTCTTTCGTGAAGGCAGATGCCAAGTATTCATTCAGTACCTCAGGAATGCCCACTGCCTCCACAAGAAGATCTCCTTTTTGGTCCCTAATCGGCCCTACCTTTTCTCTGATGACCCTTTTATTATTTATATGTTTATAAAAGACTTTTGGGTTTCCTCTTATGTTAACCGCTAATCTAGTCTCATACTCTCCTTTTTCCCCTCTTATTTCCTTTTTCAGTTCTCCTCTATACTTTCTGTATTCGGCTTGATATTATGAACCCTAACATTTGTCATAAGCCTCCTTTTTCTGTTTCATTCTAATCTCTATAGTCAGGGAGCTCTAGCTTTGAATGCCCTTCCTTTCCCCCGCATGGGAATGTGTCTAGTCTGTACCCGAACTATTTCCTCTTTGAAGGCCTCCCATTGCTCAATTACTGTTTTGCCTGTCAATCTTTGATTCCAATTCACCTGGTCCAGATCCCTTTTCAACTCATTGAAATTAGCTTTCCTCCAGTTAAGTGTTTTCATGCCTGAAGTTCTTGGTCCTTTTCCATAACTCTAAACCTGATGATATTATGATCACTGTTGCTCAAATGCTCCCCCACTGAAACATGTTCTACTTGTCCTAATTCATTCTTCAGAACTAGATCCAGCATTGCTTCCTTCCTTGTTGAGCTGGAAACAGACTGATCAAGAAAGTTCTCGTACATATTTCAGGAATTCTTCCCCCTCTTTGCCCTTTACACTACTACTACCCCAGTCTATTTTAAGATAATTGAAGTCCCCCATTATTACTCTCTATAGTTCTGGCATCTTTCTGCAATTTGCCTGCATATTTGCTCCTCTATCTCCTTCCCACTATTTGGCGGCCTATAATATACACCCAGCAGCATAATAGCTCCTCTATTGTTCCTTAATTCTAATCCAATAGATTCTGTCATTGACCCCTCAACTACAGCATCCCTTTCCAGTGCTGTACTAGCCTTTTTAATCAATACTGCCAATCCCCTTCTTTTTTTCCTTCCCTATCTTTCCTGAATATCTTGTAGCCAGGAATATTAAGTTCTCAATCCTCCCCTTCCTGAAGCCAGGTCTCTGTTATTGCCACTATATCATAGTCCCATGTGGCTACTTATGCCTGCAGCTCACCAACCTTATTTACCACACTCCGGGCATTTACGTGTAGTGGTGGGACACAGGCTGAATCCCACAAGCATTCTCAGTTGTGATGGTTTATGAGAGCAATGAGCGCAAGTCAAGTAGTTCCTCGCAGGGATGGGAAAAGTCAGAGGAACAACAGCCACCTCCCTCCCAGCCTGTTCTCACACACCTCCTTGAGGCTGGCATGAGCAATGCTGGTGAAAGACAGAGTACATCATCTGCCTGTGCTCTGCTGCAGTTGGAGCCTGGCCCAGGAAGATCTGGGAGAAAGCGTGGGGAGAAAAAATAAAAGAGAATTTACCTTTAATAGCAATAATCATAATAAATGATCACAGTTAACATGCAGTTTGCAAATTGTGGAAATTGTCACCGCATGTCAGTTTGCTTTGATAACAATGCAAAGTTGTTGGGTCCATTTGCCTTTTCAGATGGTGATTCTGGGCAGTCAGTAAAGCAGAAATCAATGTTTGATTCTGGTGGCACAGATCAATGTTAATGCTAATTGATGATTTTTTTAAAATGGTGAACATGAACAATGAAATATTTATCAAGGGCACAATCTGGTTACACCCTTAAATAGTTATGAACAATATGGAGTAGCTGTTTACAAATCTTATAATTTTAAAAAAAAGTTGTAAGACAGAAAAGATGATAAGTAAACTTGGCTTTTATCAGTCACCACTGGCTTTCACTAATAGAATCATCAAATTATTTCCACATAACAAATTTTTTGATTTACTCTACTTTAACAATTTATTTCTGGTATGTGTCTTCTGACCACAGGTGCCACTGTGACTGTTTCTGTCACTACCTCTGGTGAAGTTAGGTACATTTTCCAATATGGCTTCGTTTGCATGCGATTTACTGTCGAGTGCTCAGGAACTGACACTAGACACCCCACTACTGGGAAAAAAATAGTGGCATCACTTGCATTTAAACACAGAATTTTATTGCTGTTGCTTGAGTGTTCAAAGCAACATACAATCTCAGGAAACTGTTACCAAAAATGTAACTGCAGTTTTGTACAAAAACAAAAATAAATTGTACACCTCAAAGGTACCACTACCATGCAAGTTTGGCAAAGGCACAAAAATGCTGTCCTATATGTCACAGAGCACACAATCTCATGTTACTGTTAAACCCCTCTGCTGAAAAAATAAGATTGAACTCTCAAGTTGGAGTCTTGTTGGTTAGAAATTAAATCAGATAGTGGGGTAATTGTGTCGGATGCTTCATTTTTCATTAACATTCTTTATAATTCAAGTGTGAAAACAAATTGCGCTGGCGGGCTGTAAACAGTGCAGATCGCACATAGTCAAAGTTCAAGCAGGTAGAGTATGCACCTAAGCCTAATGCATTGATACAGCTCCTTACATAGACTCATTGTTAGCTTAAGCCCAATCTTGTATTACCTTAAATCCTATATAAATACTACCATTATAATTTTAATCAATGGGATATTGGCCTGATCAGACTTTGCTGACAGGTTGTATTTGAGGTGACAACCTTTGGAAAATAATATCACACGTGCAGTGTATGGGTTTCTTTCATAATATGTTTTCACTATTATTTTTAGAAAAAAAATCGTTAATGAATTAGTGTCAGCAAATAATGAGGGAGAAGGCATCTGCAGAGTTTGAATTTTGCGCAGCGGGATTTGTTTTGGCAGGATACCATGCCTAGTGTGAAAGCAGATTCATCAATGCTAAAACTTCACTACACCTTTATGTTCATTGTTATGATTAGCTTACACTTACTTTGATATAATGACAGGATTTGCATGTGGCAAAAATCAGGAGAAATTTTTGATATGCCAGAATTTATTGGCGACAAAAGAATAAGCACAAAATGCACAAAATGCTGTGCTGTTATTGTAATTTTTAGCACGGCTGTCAACATGCACAATATGAAGCTTTGACAATGCGTTATCTAATTGTGATTTGTTTCAAGTAATGACAAATATCTTCTGAAAATCTGGCAGTTTCAAAAAGTTGCTGACTTTTTTCATGGTAAGTGTAATTAATATTAGCATAATAAAGAATAATTGTGTTGAGGCTATTTGTCTTCATTCAATATGTAAAGAAGATGCAAAAAAAATTGCAAAGCATTATATAGGCTTTTCTTATAAAAGGAAGAGATAAGAATCAGCTTCTATCAGTTGAACTGCTAACATTGGCAAAGTCTCCTTTGGGTAAAGTACATAATCAGACCCTTAGAAAGAGAAATCAATTGTCTGGTAACAACTGCGGTACTTATTTCCTTGGACCAAACTGATTTTTCACACAAATATAATTTGTGATGAATCAAAAGTGGTCCAATCAGATCCAATGATCCAGCACTGATTCATAACAGTAATTGTTATTTAGGTGACTTTACACTAAAAGAGTACAACTAATTGTAGAGCTGCACTCTATAGTGCAAACGAGCCCAGTTTCCAAGAAGCAATGACACGATAGACCCATGACAATGTGAGTCTGTAATCTGTTGTTAGGATAAGGAAGTGGGTATTAGTTATGTAAATGCAAGGAACCAGATCCGTATGTTTGCTCTCTGTGGGTTACTGTGTAAAAACAGGTCCAAGCAAGTCTAAGAAACTAACTGTTCAGCCTGAGCATAAAAACAGAAGAACAGTACATGGAGGTTGCTTTCCTGAAACAAAGTATAAAGAGTGCATTTTAATCACATGATCTTCAGCAAAGAAACCTGTTAATACAACTTCTTGTTCTGTTAAAATAGGTAAAACTTTACTTGGAGGCTGAGCCCAAAAATTATGCCCCATATCAGGAATAGTATTAGCGTATGTGCTTCAGAAATACGGTCCTACCTCATTTTACAAGCAGCCTATTAACAAATTAGGAATCTTCTGTAACATGACTGGGGCTCATTAGTGGCTGATTAATAGAACAGACTACAAGATCAAAAGGTGAAAGTTCACTGGTGCACTGCACCTATTCAATACGGGAGCTTAAATAATGCTTTTATACTAGAGAACTACTTCCTGAAGCATTTGTCCGGCACTGGTTCTTGGCCCTCTGATGCACAACCTGCCCTGTTTAAATCGTAGGGCAGTTTCTACAGCAGTTAATTTGACTAATTAACTATTTTGTTTGGTGCCACTGCTATCCCAAAGGCTGGGAGAAGCCCATGCAGACCTATGGAAACACTCAGTAGGTCACACAACATCTGTGGATAGAGGAAGGTATGGTTAACGTTTCAGGTTGATGACCTTTCAAAGGCCTGACCTGCTGAGTGCTTCCAGCATTTTCTCTTTTCTTACTACACTGTTAATACTACAATACACATAAAATCTTCCCCTAAAGAACATTATTGAACAGATTTCCCCTTCCTCTACAGTTTTCCCTCTCCCGTACACAAAATGCTGCTTTGTTGGCTTGAACAGACTGGTGGGAGAACTTCAACCGTTCAGTCTACAGGTGGCCATGATTCTTGGCTGCCTCCAATAGGAAGCCACTTCGTGTTTATACTGCCATCACCAAACCCACTATTTGGTGGTGCACACTGCCTCTGATGGCATCAGCCTGGTTTGTTTGCATTTCCAGTTTCCTGCCAACTTCAGAAGTGTCATCCATGGCAAATTATGACTATAAATGAGCTTTTGTATCATAAGTGGAGCAGTTTGCCATTGACAGAGACAGTGATCAATCAGTAGGGGAAGGGGAAATCTGTTCAATCTTGTTCTTTAGTTCAAGATTTTATGTGTATAGTAATATTAACAATGTGGTGAAAAAAGAGAAAATGCTGGAAGCACTCAGCAGGTCAGGCCTTTGAAAGGTCATCATCCTGAAATGTTAACCCTACCTTCCTCTGTCCACAGATGTTGTGTGACCTACTGAGTGTTTCCAGCATTTTTCTATTTTTATTTCAGATTTCCAGCATCTGCAATATTTTGCATTTTTGGTAAAAAGTGAGATCATTTATCCTCTCAACCCAAGCCCCTTGATTGGGCAAAGTTAAAACTAACATTTTTAAAAAGCTAAAAAAAGAGTTACAAAATCTGTTTGGAACAACTCACTTATCAGGAATAGTTCTAAAATAAAATACATGCTAAGAATCTGACATAAAAACCAAGGCCCCAATTTTAACCCAACCTAAATGGTGGGAATGGTGCCAGTGTGTGGTTAAAATCGAGAAAATTGACTTAATGCTCCATTCCCGCCGGAAAATCGTCAACTGCCATTTTTGACTATGCAGCTGACCGAGGTCGGAAATGCACCCGCCCTGTTAGAAGACAGTAGATGAAGTAGACCCCCTGTAGAAGGCCAAACGCAGTCCACACGGTCTATACGCCAACATAAGAACAGCAGTGGGCTGTTCAGACCCTTGAGGCTGTTCCACCATTCAGTTAGATCATGGCTGATCTGTACCTTAACTCTATTTACCCACCTTTGTTGCATATCCTTTGATAGCCTTTCCTGATAAAAAATTTGTCGATTTCAGTCTTGGAAATTTTAATTGACCCTGCATCCATAGCCTTTTGGGGGAGCAAGTTTCAGATTTCCACTGCCCTTTGTGTGAAAAAGTGTTTCCTGATTTGACTCCTAAATGGCCTAGCTCTAGTTTTAAAATTATGCCATCTTGTTCTGGATTCCCCCACTAGAGGAAATAGTTTATCTGCATCTTCCCTATCGATCCCTTTATCATTTTAAACATCTCGAACATACGACCATGCATACGAACATACGAATTAAGAGCAGGCGTGGGCCATTCGGCCCCTGGAGCCTGTTCTGCCATTTGATGAAATCATGGCTGTTCTGATTGCGACCTCAATCCTACTCGATTAGATCACCCCTCAATCTTCTAAATTTAAGGGAATACAAGCTAAATGTATTCAAGTTTTCCTCATAATTTAACCCTTTAAGCCCCGGCATCATTCAAGTGAATCTGTGCTGTTCCGCTTTCAAGGCCAATATATCTTACTTGAGGTTTGATGTACAAATCGGAACGCAGTCTGACCAAGGCTCTGTACAACTGAAGCATCACTTCCTCATTTTTGAATTCCAATCCCTTAGTGATAAAGACCAACATTCCTTTAGCCTCTTTTATTGATTTGTTTACATGGACACCTACATTCTTTTGTTGCTCCACAATTCCTAATCTCTCACCATTAAGAAAATAATCCAATTTGTCTTTCTCAGATCCAAAGTAGATGAGCTCACACTTCCCACATTGAATTCCAGCTGCCATTGTTTTTCCAACTCACTTAGTCTGTCTATGTCCCTTTGTAACTTACTGTGCCTCCTAACTTAGTGTCATCAGAAAACTTGGATATACTATTCCTTCATCCAAGTCATTAATATATGGTGAAAAGCTAAGGCCCCAGTACAGATTTCTGGGGAACACCACTTGTCACATCCAACTAATCAGAGAACATTCCATTTATCCCTACTCTCCCAGCCAATTACCGACCCATATCACAAGTTTACCTCCAATTCTGTGCGCTCTCATTTTTGCTAATAATCTCTTATACGGAATCTTTTCAAATTCCTTCTGGGTCCATATAGACATGTGCCATAGGCACTCCCCTATCTACCAAAGTAGTGACCTCCTCAAAAAATTCAACTAGATTAGTCAGACATGACCTACCTTTCACACATCTATGCTGACTTTCTTTGATCAGCTGATACTTGTCTAAGTGCTCAGTCACTGTGTCTCTGATGATAGATTCCAGTTAACTTCCCCACAACTGATGTTAAACTGACAGGTCTGTAGTTTTCTGATTTCTCCCTCCCTCCCTTCTTAAGTAACAGAGTAACATTTGCAATTTTGTGATCCAAAGGCACAATTCTTCAATCTAGAACATAAGAACATAAGAGATAGGAGCAGGAGTAGGCCATTTGGCCCCTCGAGCCTGCTCCGCTATTCAATGAGATCATGGCTGATCTGATTCTGGTCCAACTCCACTTTCCTGCCTGTTCCCCATATCCTTTGACTCCCTTGCTGATCAAAAATTTATCTAACTCAGCCTTGAATATATTCAATGACTCAGCCTCCACTGCTCTTTGGGGCAAAGAATTCTAAAGGTTCACAAGCCTCTGAGAGAAGAAATTTCTCCTCATCTCCATCTTAAATGGGCAACCCCTTATTCTGAGACTATGGTCCCTAGTTCTAGATTCCCCTATGAGGGGAAACATCCTCTCAGCACTTACCCTGTCAAGCCCCCTCAGAATCTTACATGTTTCAATAAGATCTCCTCTCATTCTTCTAAACTCCAGTGAATATAGGCCCAACCTGCTCAATCTTTCCTCATAAGACAAACCGTCCATACCCGGAATCAACCTAGTGAACCTTTTCTGAACTGCCTCCAATGCAGGTATATCCTTCCTTAAATAAGGGGACCAAAATTGTACGCAGTACTCTAGGTGTGTTCTCACCAGCACCCTGTACAGTTGTAGCAAGACTTCTCTGCTTTTTATCCATCCCCCTTGAAATAAAGGCCAATATTCAATTTGCCTTCTAATTACCTGCTGCGCCTGTATGCTAACTTTTTGTGTTTCATGTATGAGCACACTCAAATCCCTCTGTACTGCAGCATTCAGTAGTCTTTCTCCATTTATATAATATTTCACTTTTTTATTCTTCCTACCAAAGTGGATGACTTCACATTTACCCACATTATACTCCATCTGCCAATTTTTTGCCCACTCGCTTAATCTATCTATATCCCTTTGCAGACACTTTGTATCCTCCTACAACTTACTTCTCCACCTACCTTTGTATCATTCGCAAATTTGGCCACAGTACACTCACTTCCTTCATCCAAGTCATTGATATAGATTGTAAATAGTTGAGGCCTCAGCACTGATCCCTGTGGCACCCCACTAGTTACAGATTGCCATCCTGAAAATGATCCCTTTATCCCGACTCTCTATTTTCTGTTAGCTAGCCAATCCTCTAACCATGCTAATATATTACCCCCAATACCTTGAGCTCTTACCTAGTGCAGTAACCTTTTATGTGGCACCTTATCGAATGCCTTTTGGAAATCCAAATACACGACATCTACTGGTTCCCCTTTATCAACCCTACTTGTTACTTCCTCAAAGAACTCTAGTAAATTTGTCAAACACGATTCCCCTTTCATGAAACTATGTTGACTCTCCTTGATTTGAGTCCTTAAATGTCCTGCTACTACTTCCTTAATAATCGATTCTAGCATTTTCCCAATGACAGATGTTAGGCTAATTGGCCTATAGTTACTTGTTTTCTGTCTCCCTCCTTTCTTGAATAGGAACGTTACATTTGTGGTTTTCCAATCCGCTGGGAACTTTCCAGAATCTAGTGAATTTTGGAAGATTCAACCAATGCATTCACTATCTCTGTAGCCATTTCTTTTCAGACCCTCGGATGCAAGCCATCGGGTCCAGGGGACTTGTCAGCTTGCAGACCCATTAGTTTATCTAATACTTTTTCTCTTGTAATATTGTAAACAATTTTACAACACCAAGTTATAGTCCAGCAATTTTATTTTAAATTCACAAGCTTTCGGAGATTTTCTCCTTCCTCAGGCAAATGTTTCAAGATCTCGAAATCTTGAAACATTTGCCTGAGGAAGGAGAAAATCTCCGAAAGCTTGTGAATTTAAAATAAAATTGCTGGACTATAACTTGGTGTTGTAAAATTGTTTACAATTGTCAACCCCAGTCCATCACCGGCATCTCCACATCATCTCTTGTAATAGTGATTGCTTTTAGATCCTCCCTCCCTTTTGCCCCTTGATTATCTACTATTATTGGTACGCTTTTAGTGTCTTCTACTGTGAAGACAGATACAAAAATCTGTTCAATACCTCTGCCATTTCCTTGTTTTCCATTGTTATTTCCCCAGTCTTATCCTGTAAGGGACCTATACTTACTTTAGCTACCCTCTTCCTTTTTATATACTTGTAAAAGCTTTTACTGTCAGTTTTTATATTTCTTGCTAGTTTACTCTCATAATCTATTTTTTCCCTCTTTATTTTTTTTTAGTCCTCCATTTCTGGTTTCTAATGCTTTCCCAATCTTTGGGCTTACCACTAATCTTTGCCATGTTGTATGCCTTTTCTTTTAACTTGATGCCATCCTTAACTTCGTTAGTTAGTCATGGTTGGTACATCCTTCTCGTGGAGTCTTTCCTCCTTACTGGGATATATTTTTGTTGAGAGTCATAAAATATCTTTTTAAATGTCTGCCACTGCTTATCCACCATCATACCTTTTAATCTGTTTTCCCAGTCCACTTTAGCCAGCTCTGTCCTCATGCCTTTGTAATTGCCCTTATTTAGGTTTAATACAGTAGTTTCAGATCCAAGATCCTCATTGTCAAACTGGATGTGAGAGTGAGGATCTTAGCCTACATTCCCCTTTGCCACTCTCTTTCTCTTAATCATAGAATCATAGAAAGGTTACAGCAAGGAAGGAGGCCATTCGGCCCATTGAGTCCGCACCGGCTCTATGCAAGAGCAATCCAGCTATCCCACTCCCCCGCCCTATCCCCGTAGCCCTGAATGTTTTTTCCTTTCAAGTACTTATCCAGTTCCCTTTTGAAGGCCATGATTGAATCTGCCTCCACCACCCTCTCAGGCAGTGCAGTTCAGATCCTAACCACTCGCTGTGTAAAGAAGTTTTTCCTCATGTCACCTTTAGTTCTTTTGCCAATCACCTTAAATCTATGTCTTCTGGTCCTTGACGCTTCCCCCAATGGGAATGGTTTCTCTCTATCTACTCTGTCAAGACCCTTCATGATTTTGAATAGCTCTATCAAATCTCCTCGCAGCCGTCTCTGTTCCAAGGAGAACAACCCCAGCTTCTCCAGTCTATCCACATAACTAAAGTCCCTCATCCCTGGAATCATTCTAGTAAATCTCTTCTCAATCCTTTCTAAGGCCTTCACATCTTTCCTAAAGTGCGGTGCCCAGAACTGGACACAATACTCCAGTTGTGGCCCAATCAGTGTTTTATAAAGGTTCATCATGACTTCCATACTTTTGTACTCTCTGCCTCTATTTATAAAGCCCAGGATCCTGTATGCTTTTTTAACTGCTTTCTCAACCTGCCCTGCTACCTTCAACGATTTGTGCACATATACCCACAGATCTCTCTGTTCCTCTACCCCTTTTAGAGTTGTGCCCTCTAGTTTATATTGCCTCTCCTCATTCTTCCAACTGAAATGTATCACTTCGCATTTTTCTGCGTTAAATTTCATCTGCCACGTGTCCGCCCATGCCACCAGCCTGTCTATATCCTCTTGAAGTCTATCACTATCCTATCCTCTTTACTACCCTTCCAAGTTTTGTGTCATCTGCAAATTTTGACATTGTGCCCTGTACACCCAAGTCCAAGTCATTAATATATATTAAGAAAAGCAGTGTTCCCAGCACCGACCACTGGGGAACATCACTGTACATCTCCCTCCAGTCCAAAAAACAACCATTCACCACTACTCTCTGTTTCCTGTCCCTTAGCCAATTCTGTATCCACGTTGCTACTACCCCCTTTATTCCATGGGCCACAATCTTGATGATAAGCCTACCATGCGGCACTTTATCAAACACCTTTTGAATGTCCATATACATCACATCAACTGCATTGCCCTCATCTACCCTCTCTGTTACCTCATCAAAAAACTCTATCAGATTAGTTAAATAGGATTTGCCTTTAACAAATCTGTGCTGGCTTTACCTAATCAATCCACACTCGTCCAAGTGACTGTTAATTCTGTTCCAGATTATCGTTTCTAAAAGTTTCCCCACCACTGAGGTTAAACTGACTGGCCTATAGTTGCTGGGTTTATCCTTACACCCTTTTTTGAACAAGGGTGTAACATTTGCAATTCTCCAGTCCTCTGGCATCACCCCCATATCTATGGATGTTTGGAAGATTATGGCCGGTGCCTCTGCAATTTCTACCTTTACTTCCCTCAGCAACCTAGGATGCATCCCATCTGGACCGGGTGACTTATCTACTTTAAGTACAGCTCGCCTTTCAAGTACCTCTTCTTTATCAATTTTTAGCCCATCCAATATCTCAACTGTATTTTCCTTTACTGAGACTCTGGCAGCATCTTCCTCCTTGGTAAAGATGGATACAAAGTACTCATTTAGTAGCTCGGCCATCCCCTCTGCCTCCATGAGTAGATTTCCTTTATGGTCCCTAATCGGCCCCACCCCTCCTCTTATTACCCGTTTACTGTTTACATGCCAGTAGAAGACTTTTGGATTCCATTTTATGTTGGCCGCCCGTCTATTCTCATACTCTTTCTTTACCCCTCTTATTTCCTTTTTCACTTCCCCTCTGAACTTTCTATATTCGGCCTGGTTCTCACTTGTGTTATCAACTTGACATCTGTCATACGCCCCTTTTTTCCGTTTCATCTTACTCACTATCTCTTTTGTCATTAAGGGAGCTCTGGCTTTAGTTGCCCTACCTTTCTGCCTCGTGGGAATGTGCCTAGTCTGTACCTGAACCATCTCCTCTTTAAAGGCCGCCCATTGTTCAATTACAATTTTGCTTGCCAATCTTTGATTCCAATTTACCTGGGCCGGATTTGTTCTCATCCCATTGAAATTGGCCCTCCTCCAATTGAGTATTTTTACTTTAGAATGGTCTATGTCCTTTTCCATAGCTATTCTAATCCTTATGATACTATGATTGCTGCTCCCTAAATGCTCCCCCACTGATACTTGCTCCACTTGGCCCGCTTCATTCCCTAGAACCAAGTCCAGCAATGCCTCCTTCCTCGTTGGGCCTGAAACGTACTGGTTAAGAAAGTTATCCTGAACACATTTCAAAAATTCCTCCCCTCTTTGCCCCTTATATTATTATAGTTATCCCAGTCTATATTAGGATAGTTGAAGTCCCAAGGTATCACTACTCTATAGCTTTTGCACCTCTCTGTAATTTCCCTGCAAATTTGCTCCTCTATATCCTTCCCAATAGTTGGTGGCCTATAGAATACACCAAGTAGTGTAATGGCACCTCTTTTATTTCTTAACTCTAACCAAATAGATTCTGTCCTTGACCCCTTCGGGACATCCTTTCTCTCCAGTACTGAAATATTCTCCGTAATCAATACCAGCACCTCCTTCCTTTCTTTCCTTCCCTATCTTTCCTGAACATCTTGTATCCAGGAATATTTCGTACCCAATCCTGCCCTTTTTTGAGCCAGGTCTCCATTATCACCATGACATTGTATTCCCATGTGGCCATTTGCGGCTGCAGCTCACCAACCTTGTTTACACACATGCACTGCAAACCAGTCTTAGACTTTCTTGTACTCTCTCTTAGTCTGGTCCCACCTAATACTGTACTATTACTTACTCTAGTGCTATCTTTCTCCCCCGATCCTTTGTGCCCCTTGTTTCTCCTTTCCATTGCTACATCCTGGTGCCCATCCCCCTGCCAAATTAGTTTAAACCCCCCCCCCAGGACTAGTGAACCTCTCCACGAGGACATTGGTCCCAGCTCCGTTGAGGTGCAACCCGTCCGGCCTGTACAGGTCCCACCTTCCCCAGAACTGGTCCCAATGCCCCAGGAATCTAAAGCCCTCCCTCCTGAACCATCTCTCCAGCTACACATTCATCTGCTCTATCCTCTTATTTCTATACTCACTAGCCCGTGGCACCGGGAGTAATCTGGAAATTACTACCTTTGAGGTCCTGCTTTTTAATCTCTTTCCTAACTCCTTAAAATCTGCCTGCAGAACCTCATCCCTCTTTCCACTTATGTCGTTGGTGCCGATATGGACCACGACTTCTGGCTGTTCACACTCCCCCCGAGAATGTTCTGCAGCCGCTCAGTGACATCCATGGCCCTGGCACTAGGGAGGCAACATACCATCCTGGAATCACGTCTGCGGCCGCAGAAACACCTGTCTGCTCCCTTAACTATAGAATCCCCTATCACGTTTGCTCTCCTGACCTTTCTCCTCCCCCTCTGTACAGCTGAGCCATCCATGGTGCTATGGACTTGGATCTGGCTGCACTCCCCAGAGGAATTGAATACTGGTTAGAGAGTGAGATGCACTCAGGAGACTCCTGCACTACCTGCCTGGTCCTCCTTTTCTGTCTGGCAGTCACCCAGTCCCTCTCTGCCTGCACTCTCTTAAGCTGCGGGGTGACCACCTCCTGAAACGTGCTATCCATGTAGCGCTCAGCCTCGCAGATGCACTGCAGTGACGCCAGCTGCTGCTTAAGCTCCGAAATCTGGAGCTCGAGCTCCTCCAGCTGATGACACTTCCTGTACCTGTGGTTGTCCAGGACACGGGAAGCGACCTGGAGCTCCCACATAACACAGGCCGTGCATTCGACGGGTGTGAGCTACCCTACCATGCCTCGATTACAATGTTTACTAAACTTAACAAAAATAAATTAAGCCTTAAAAAGAAACACTCAACAGAAAAAGAAACACTCACCAGCTACCAGCCAATCAGCTCCTTCCCCTGTTTATTTAGAGTTTTATTGGTCTAGTTAATAAACTACTTTAAGTTATTAAATTTAATAAACTAACAGCAGTTTTATGGTCCCAGCTTTTAATTTGATTTTATGTATTTATATAAACGTTTACTGTTAGCTTTAATATCCCTTGCAAGTTTTTTTCATCACATTCCCTTTTTGTACCTCTTATTACTTTCTTTGTTGCTTTTTATAGCTCTCCGAGTCCACTGGATTTCCACTCTTCCTTGCATTTATATAGGCCTTTTTGTTTAGCTGGATACTGTCTCTTACTTCATTTGTTGACCATGGTTGCTTAACTACACAAGTGGAGCATTTGCTTTATGGGGTATGTACTGGTTTTGTATGGTCCCAAATACTTTGAATACTTCCCACTGTTTGTCTGTAAGTTTAGCTATTAACAGTTCAGCTCTGTTTACTGCGATTAATTCATTTCTCATCCCATCAAAGTTTGTCTTACTTAAATTAAAAACCTTGGTTTGCGACTCTCACTTTTCTCTCTCAAACCTAATATCAAACATAATCATTTTGCAAGATGCTCCCTTACCGAGGGTTACATTCTTGGATATTTCAGAGGAGCAGTGTAGGAGGAGGCTGCCGCTGACCAATGCAGCCTATTGCAGCAGGACCTGTTGCTTGGTGCACCAGGAGGCCATGCCTTGCTGGTGGCTGTCAAAGTCATCACTGCCCTTAACTTTATCGACATGGGCTCCTTGCCGGTTGCTGCAGGGGACATCACCCACATCTCCTAGTTGCAGTGCACAGCTGCATCAAGCAGGTCATCAATGCCCTCCTTGCCAGAGCAAACCAGGATATTACCTTTGTGATGGATGCCAACAGCCAAAATGAGAGAGCCGTGGGATTTGAAGCAGCGTTCGGGTTCCGTTGTATCCAAGGCATAATAGACTGCATTAATGTAACTATCAGGACAACAGTCAATGAACCAGCAGCTCATGTGAGCAGGAAGGGATTCCACTCCATCAACGTTCAACTGCTGCTTGACCATCGCAGAAGGTTAATGCAAGTCTGCACCGGTTTCGCTGGCAACTGCCACAATGTCTTCATTATGCAACACTCATTCATCCTCTCACCTTTCCACCCATCCAGGAATGTCAGAGAATGGCTGTTAGTGGATAAGGGATACACATATGACTGTTGTCACCCCTCTGCAATGCAACCACGTCTGAACAACACATACGAACATACGAAATTGACGGGCAGGAAAAGACCAGCTGGTCCATCAAGCCTGACTCACACAATGATGGCAGCACCATCATGGCTAAACACTTCTTCCCTCCCCAGGCCTTCCACCCTTACACCTACCCCCGCAGTCATGTACAGGTGCAAAGAGAGCCAACACAAGTGCAAAGAGAGCCATGAGACCACCAGGAACATCTTTGAGCCTACCATTGGCATTTTGAAGCAAAGATCAGGTGCCTTGAATGTTCTCGGGGTTCCCTACAGTATGGTCCAGACAAAGTGGGCTGCACCATTGTAGTTTGCCTCATTCTGCACAAGCTGGCAATGCAAAGAGGATTGGAGTTGGAGGAGGCACAGAAGCATGAAGAAGCATCTTCAGAAGAAGAAGAACTGAATGAAGGCAACAGATAAGCGCATGAAAAATTGGAAGCACAATGTATTGCAGCTAGAGAGCCAAGAGTGCAGTTGATAGAGCAACAATTTTGGTGGCTTTCTTAATCCCCTTACCTGAAAAGTCAAAAAAGGCCCTCAGCATTAACAGTCCTTGTTACCCTTTCACTACTCCCTTGATTCTGTATTAAAGAAGAATGAAACCATTCAGCCAACCTCCATGTCAATGACATTCTGACAATACAGACGAAGAAGCCGTAATGAAAAGAAACTATAAACCAAAGGTCTAAATGTGATAAAGGTGTTGATTTTAATTCCAAACACAAGATTGTAGTGAATTCATTTGTCACCCAAGTGATCAACTCATAGGGCTTCTCTTAAAAGAAGGTTTATTTACTCTACGACTCCTACGGGGTGTTCCGCCGGTGGCTTCAGCAGAACTAATGGAAGGCTGCTGCTGCTCATGTGTGGACCCCTGAGATGCTCATGGATCAAGCTCCCAGCGACTTCTGGGAGCTCGATCTGTAGAGAGCTCGGCTGCAGACCTCAGCACCTCGGCTGCTGCCGGGGAAGTCTAGTCCAGATGGCTTTGTGACACCATGGTTGGTAATGGATGAGGGTGGGGTGGCGAGGGAGCAAACATACTGACATCCTGAGAAAGGGCAACACGTGCTGCTCCCGCTGTGCCACTGCCACTCCCACATGGTTGGTGCTCAGCACTTCCACTCATCTGTGGGAGAGCAGACTGCAGAAGACAAGTGCCGTCTTTAATGCCCTTATTCATTTTCTGCATCAATCTGTCCAAGGTGGACATCTGCCTCGCCAAGGCAGAGCACGAGTTGGAGCCCAGAGTCTGTACGGCAGCCATTTGACCTTCCAACAAGGTTTCAAAAGGCACATTCTCCGAGGTTGACTACAGAGTGCTGGTATATTGGGAGATGACACCATACAGGCTGGAAGGCCATGGAGGAAAAACTCCTTGGCAAGCTTTCCAATACCTCATGTAACTGCTTGTGTGAAGCCAACAGTTTTCTTCTCATTTCTGGGCCCCATGATGTGCGCATCTCTGTCCTCCTCAGCAGTGGTGAGAGAGGGTCCTGCTGGTAAGCTGTCTCCCGGGCTGTACCTGCTGCTGTCCACTAGAGTTTGGTGTTTCACCTGGTGCAGGCCCCTCTACCTCACTCTCTAATCCAGCCGGGGTGTCAATCTCTATGCTGGTGCTAGGGGGTGATGGAGTGTGTGACGGTGCCTCCTCAGAAGGACTCTCCTCCTCAGGTGTCTTTTTCGGGAGTGGGGTGGTGTCTGACTGTTGAGAAGGACCTAGAGGAAAGAGAAAAGGGACAAAAGTTAGACTCTGGCACTGAGATGCTAAACAGTAGCAGGTGGCAGGCATCACAATGTAGCTTGAAGCTGCGTGCTTGTACGTTTCTCAGAGGCCACGAGGGGTACTAGTAATAGTCAGAGACCCTGTTCACAGCAGGCCCCGGCTTGGCCACTGATCTTAAGCTCTTGCTACTTCACCTCCGACAGCACCATGATGTTGGGCGATCCTCCCTGATCTTAGTCCTCTCCATGTTGTTGTGCGCTGTCTTGTCCTGCAGAGAGAGAGTAAGTTAGTAAATGTCTTGTTCAAAGGAGAGTGCAGATATGTGGGTTTCAGCTTGTTGTGCAGATGCTGAGAGTGAGAAGAAGCAAGAGGTAATCGGGATGAGGAGCTGTTGAATTGAAAGCTGGTGTGTGGAGTGTGAAGTTCGGAAGGAACCATAAGAGAAGTTGGTAATTGCGCAAAGGCTAGCAAGCTTGAAGAGAATGGTGCTAGTGCATTTGTGAAGGGAGCAAGAAAGAGAGTGTGTGTTTGTAATGAGAATGAGAAATGATATAGGGTGGCCTTGTGTTGGGTGGTGAAGGATGTGATGGAGGGGAGGGAAATGTTGAGAGCGGTGGGGGAGGGGTGAAAGCACTGTTGCCATATGTTGCTAAGAGAGCTGGAGAAATGAAGAGCAGTACTCACTCTTGCTACTCTTGTGAGATCACTGAAAAGCTTCCTGCACTGCATCCAGATCCTTGGGGTGATGCTCCTGGAGCTGACAACCTCAGCAATCTCTCTCCATGCCTGATGGACTTGGTTTTTGGGGATCCTCCTGGCACTGGCTTAGAAAAGAACTTTCCTCCTTGCCCTTATCTCTTCCAGCAGGATCTCCAGGGAGGCCTTGGAGAACCTGGGGGCTTGCCAGAGACTCATGCTGTCTCAGTTTTCCGTTTCTTGCTGCACAAATCCAACAGCTTTATATTCAATTGATTTGAATGCAAAGAAAATTGGGCAGGTTCTATAAAGGGCAGGTGTTCTGCCAGGCTACTAAGTTGAAAATGACCGACCATGTTTACAGGAAGTGCAGTTAACGAATCAATGCTGTAGCCCTATTGCTGATACATGTTCCACTGGGAGTGCAGGATCATGAAATCAGCCCTACACCTCCTGAAGTTTGCAATGAGCTTGGTTGGAGCAATGTAGGAGCCAATGAATGAAAAGTTTTAAAAAAAGATATCCTGAATGATTTCCAACATTTGCAGTTTTTCTTTTCATTTCTGGAAAATGCTGGAAATGCACAGCAAGTCAATCAGCATCTGAAAGAATGACAAGCTAACTTTTCAGATGGAAACCTTCAGTGGGATTGTTTTCTCTCTCAGCTGTGGATTGACTTGCTGCTCATTTCCATCATGTTCTGTTTTCATCATGGATAGGCCTTCATCAGGTTTGTTTTGATTTTCTGCCTCTAATTTATGTAAATAGTGGGTAGATGCTCGGTTTGCTTCATCTCTATACAGGAAACTATAAAATTATGTTGGTGTTGACATGGCACTAAAGGTTTGCTGGTTCCCTAAATGCTGATGCTGATGCAAGCAGTCTGAAGCTCCTTTTTTCCAATACCAACTTTCTCTTAAAAAGAACCCCTCTCTTTTACCCCTACACTCTCACCTGCAACAACAAGGAGGTATCTTTGGCCCCCTTCCTCTTCCTCATCTATATGCTACTCCATGGAGGCATCATCCAAAGACATGGAGTTAAGTTCCACCTGCACGCTGATGACATCCACCTCTATCTCTCAATCACTCCTCTTGACCTCTCCACTGCCTCTGTTGTCAAACTGCTTGTCCGACTGAGTGAGCTGCAATTTCCTCAGATAAAACATTGGGAAAACTGAAGCCACTGTCTTCAGGCCTCGACCGCCTACTTCCACCTCCATAACTTAACCAGTCATTGCCCTAGGCTCAGCTCATCTGCTGCTGAAACCCTCATTCATGCCTTTGTCACCTTCCAACTCAACTATTCCAATGCTCTCCTGGATGGTCTCCCATCCTCCACCCTCCGTAAACTTCAACTCATCCAAAACTCTGCTATTCATATCCTATCCTGAACCAAGTCCCTGTCACCCATCACCACTGTGCTTGCTGACGTACACTGGCTCCCGGTCCTCCAATGCCTCAAATTTAAAATTCTTATCCTCGTGTTCAGATCTTTCCATGCCTCGTCCTTTATCTCTGGAAGCTACTCCAGTCCTAAAACCCTCTGCGTTCCTCCAACTTTGGCCTCTTGTGCACCCTGATATCCTTTCAACCCACCATTTGTGCGTGCCTTACATACGAGCATACGAATTAAGAACAGGAGTAGGCCATTCGGCCCCTCGAGCCTGCTCTGCCATTTGATAAGATCATGGCTGATCTGATTGTGACCTCAACCCTACTTTCCCATCTACCTACTATAACCTTTGACTCCCTTGTTAATCAGGAATCTATGTAACTCAGCCTTAAAAATATTCAATGACCCTGCCTCCACCACTCTCTGGGGAAGGGAGTTCCACAGACTCACGACCCTCTGAGAGAAAAAAATTCTCATCTCCGTCTTAAATGGGAGACCACTTATTTTTAAACTGTGGCCCCTAATTCTAGTCTCCATCACAAGGGGAAACATCCTCACAGCATCAACCCCTTCTATTCCCCTCAGGATCTTATATGTTTCAATAAGATCCTTCAGCTGTCTAGGCCATAAACTCTGGAATTTCATCCCTAAACCTCTCTACCTCCTTTTCTTCCTTTAAGACCCTCCTTAAACCCACCTCTTTCATGAAATTTTTAGTCATCCCTCCTAATATCTCCTTTGTTTTGCTGTTGATTTTTGTCTGATTATGGTTTTGGAAGTGCCTAGGAACATTTTCTACGTTAAAGGCTCTATATGAATAAAAGTTGTTGTTGCTGCCCTTTCTGCGAAATAAAAAAGCTTGTTCTTTATCCATAGGGCAACTAATACAACTGCTTTTACTGGATATAATTTGTCTAATTATACTTTTCTTATATTTCCCTTGCTACTCAATTGACAAATACACTCAAAACATATCCTCATATATAAAGGACTGATCCTACATTTTCTGAAATACTTAATAGTTTGGGATTTTCAAAACTGTATCTATTCCCACACAAGTCTAAAAGGGACACATTGGGCCAGATAGCCTCCCCCCAAACTAAAATTTCTATGATAAGCTGAAAAATATAATTAGTCAAATTATATTAGTAAAAGCAGTTATAGTACATTTGTTCTTGATTCACTCAGAACTGGTATAGTCACCTTATAAGAACTAACCAACGCTCTTTGTCTCCTACTGATTGGAAAGATGAGATGAGTCCAGTGCATGTATCTCTGTGCCTTTGGCTGATTCCCAACCAACTAAATAAATAGCACCATTGAGGGTCATCTTTTTGAAGGATGCATTATATTTTATAGAAGGGATATGATGCAAGGTCATTGAATAAGTAAAGCATGATTATTTTGATAAAGCTACAGAAGTAATGCTAGTCAACAATAAAAAGCTACTGATATTTTTTTACTGGAGGTGTATCGTGGCTAAAAGAAGCAGACATAACAAAATCATTCAGTTGCATTACCGAGGTCAAAAATGTGTGGTTTAGTGAATAGTCTATTTGTAACATGCCTTTTAAAATTTATACATTCACTGTTGGTAGTGCGTAATTTTAAATTGGTATGAATTTCCCAGTGACGACGATGAACTTTCTTCACAAGAAGTTGGAAAATCTTTATGTAAATGGTAGGACGTTGTTTTTAGTGTGCAAACATAGCAGTATATTTTCTTTGTACAGCACCATTAAATTTAGAGTGAGTAGTGGCCTGTACACAAGGAAAACTGTTAGGGAGCTTTTGATATAGTGATTGTCAAGGTGATCTAATGATGAAATATTTACATTAACCAAGCCTGATGCCATGAATGTTCACTCCTTAGTCCTTCAACTCTGTTGGACTTAGTTTCCTGTGTTTAATACATGTTGGGGGCAGAAATCACTCATGAAATAGCGGTGAGCTCAACAGCGCTCACCGTTGTTAGTGGTGAAATGGAGGAGCAAGTTCCAGCGTTTACACAAGCGCAGTGAAACGCAGAAATCCAGAACTTGCTCCTACTGGTTCACCGGCGATCTGACAACTTCAAAGTAAAAGGATATCGCGGCTGCAATCAAAGAAATCATTGAAGAAGTGCAAACTTGCTTATCTGCCCAGCTGAAAAGTAACTAATTACACCACAAAACAGATACGCTTAAAAATACAGGTCTAAACTAATTTTTAACAACGCGGTAAGTCTTAATGACTGCCAAACAACTAAAAATTAGCTTTTAAAAATGTGGACTCTCATTGCTCCTTATTTTAATAGTTTTAGGTCAATAAAAAATACCTTTTTTTTACTTTTCCCTCCTGTCTCTTTTATTTAATTCAATTATTTCTTACCCTTTTTTTTCACTATCTATAACTGTTTTTCCATTGATTTTAATTTTGTACCTTTCACTTCCTGGTTTAACAATTCAAGTCAGCAGAGACAGTGAACGCAGCTGTCAAAATGCTACGATGTGATTGGTCGAGGGGAGAGATCAATCCTCTCGCTTCTCCCAGGGTCCAAGCTTTGCTTGAGCTGACGCTGGGCTCTTCTCCGCTTCCTATTCCAGGAAGTGGCTGACGAAAAGACCACGGTAAGTTAGTGGGTTAGTATAAATCTATGGAGCGGTGAGCAGTGTTGGTTCGCCGCTCCGAGCAATTTCTGCCCGAATATAAAAAAAATAAGAGTTCCCCATTATATGTTGTCAATGTATGATCATTAGAATGGTGAGGGCTTAAAATCTATCCAGGCCATTGTGAAATGATGCAAAATGTATCACTAGAGGAGAAATTCAACTTACGGCTGTCTGTTTTGCGCCTGATAAATGGGTGTTAGGCTTCTGAATTTTGCACCGGACCCCATATTGGCTTGGGCGACTTTTAGTTGTCCGGGGCGCCCAATTGAAACAGGCATTAGGCTCCTTAAATATGTAAATTGGGGTCCTTCGCTGGGTTTAGGACCTCGAATGTGAAATTCAGGTACTAATGGGCTCTGCCTTGTTATACCAGATCTTGAGCAGCCCATCCTGCAGCACTTAAAGGGATCATTGGAGGCTGTTCAAAAAAAAGCCCGAGAAATGTTCAGTTTCTTTGGTCCACAAAAAAATCTCTGGCCCACTGTCGACTCGTTCAAGGCACTCCTCCGGATCGCCTCCCCCCAGACCTGACCTGCCAACTGGCTTCACGCGAGAGCCGTCCAATTTCCCACCCTCGCTGACCAGCAGGGTGCCTATTTGGCATCTGCAGCTCGATGGTGGCATTTAAATGAGGCTCGATGCCAAATTTGGCTCTCGAACCGATGTTCAGAGCAGTCGCTCCACCATCTTCGTCCGCAAATCGAATTTCTCCCCCGCTGATTCTTCGTCAACTAGTAAACAAAGTTATGTTGCTTATTTGCAAAGCAGAAATCAAGAGACACAAATCGTACTGAGATCCAGCTGACCATCTGGTGCATGTCCCACATCCTGGTGAACACTGCAGGTGTGGCCAAGTAGTCTCATTTTGTGTCTTTATTCAGTGCATAAGGAGGGAAGATTAGTCCAAGCCGCAATCACAGATGAGAACTTTTATTCCAAGATTATCAACACTCCAAAACATGACTGACAATAAACAGACATTTTCAACGACTCATGTGCAAAAAATGTTAAAATATAAATACGGTCAGCATGCACTAAATTGTCAAAATGGTGCTCAACCAGACTATTAGGCTGAAGTGCAGTGAGCTTTTATGACTCTTAGAAAATTGTTGTATTACACTCAGGCAGTTCTTGTGTGGAGTACATAAATGTCTGCTTTGAAAAAAGTTGAATAAATCATCCTTCATTGTGTAACATTATTTTGACACACTGCTGCTAGAGATGAGACAGATTTCACAATAGAAAACGGGGCTGTGATTAAAGTTTTTTTGAGTACGAAATGGTATTTCCCAGCATGTGCACACATTAGACACTAATTTATAAAGTTTCTAATGTCACTGCACAGGAACCAACCTCCAAATATCTTGCTTTGGAATGACCTCAGGGAACTTTAATAAGCTGTTTTGATTCTCCAATTTTATTAACTACTTTATTTACAATAAGCTGTAGAGTACATGCGTATTTTAATAACAATAAATTTAAACTACTAGAATTAACTCTAGCAACAATTGGTTAAACATTACATGTGATGTCAGTCTTCCTGTTATGACTGGTACATTTCATTTTGAATTAAATTGGGTTATAAACAGAAAAATGTTTTCAGAATTAGCCAGTACTAAACAACCAGGTGAGTTAATTTAATGTATAGGTGGAAAAGAACATGTACAACCATTTTCTGTAATAGAATAAATATAATCTATTGCATTACAATTCATCTCTACAAGTAATTGTGGAAATAGTCACTTAAAAGTCTGATTGTAATTTATTTCTATCATCTCTGCAACATGTGCTAATTCAGCTGAATAAAGCTAAGAGCCACAGAGACATTACATTTGCTAGATATCAATGTGTGTTGATTTTATTTTATAGGAATTTTTGCATTATGACTCACATGCTAAAATCATTCTATAAAACTCTGTTGTAAAGTTCGTTGCCCAGTGATTAACATCTTTAATGGGGGGGGGAAAAAAATCACACAATGAAATTAATTCATTGAGAGAAGATATAACCAACAGCAGGTGATTCAATAATGGCTACAGGAATAACCAGATGCCACTTTTACATTGTACCCCTAATTTTAGCGTTGTTTACGCAGCAATCTGACAGGGGAAGGGGAGAGTTGAGTTTTTCTCCACCTGCTTGCACCACTGAGAAGTTGGTGAAGGCAGAGCTTTGCACATACATACTGAAACACATGAATGGAACTGCATGAAATGGCCCCTGACAGACTGAGGATCAGATTTCTAATTATTCATAAAAGCTACTATTCGGCATCCTTCAGTTATTAAAATATGAATGGCATTGCAGTTACTCTGTCATAAAAACTTTATTTTTGACAAGGTTGGCGGTCAATGTGCATTATTAATAATGCAAGACTAGCTCTTCAGACTGCATCAATGTGGACGTGCTCATTTATACTGTAAGTTTGGTGTTGAATTAGTGCCCAAGTGGACACCACATCAACACCATAAGTGCAATTGCTGAACTGCAGAAACCTGAATTCTGTTTCCTAAAAGTGTGTTTCACTTATTAAATAAAGAGATAAAGGAACAATTGATGTACTTTTGGTGTTATTAATTAAGGGAGAAATGTTGGCCAGGGCAAGTCTCTGCTCTTCTTTGAATAGTGCTGTGGGATCTTTTACATCCACATGAACCACTGGAACAGATCTTGGTTTAACTTCAAACAGGACCTCTGACAATGCAACTTTCTTTCACTATTACACTGATGTGATGTGTACACTAGATTATGTGCTCAAGTCCTGGAGTGAGACTTGAACACAATTTTCTGCCTTAGAGGTAAGCCTGCTACCAACTGAACCAAGTTGACATTTGATATAAAAAGGATAAATGGTAAATATAAAATTGTGATGCAACAAACATTTTGGATCATAAGCCAAACTGAACAGTATAAATAATTCCTGTCCTCATTCAAGAATCGCTCTTGCTTGCTGTACTTTCCAGAGTTGTAATAATTGTAGATCAATAATTCTGTGACTGCTTTGCCCATTTTTTACAAATGTTAAAGTGTTTTTTTAGAAATACAAAAATTTGAACTTGCATTTGTTTACATTTATCAGCTCAAAGCCAATCAATGATGAGCACTGAGGCATCAAAAGTAGATCAATTCTTCAAAATGTATTAATTTTATTAAGCAGGAACAGTGAAGTTGAACAGTGCATTTTTGGAATAATCTCTCCAGTTAATCACTTCATTTACTACACAATTTACGAGTGAATGGCTAACTTAAGTAACAAATGCAGAGTTCCTTCCATCCATCTCGCTCACTCGTCCCCTTTACATTTGTTTACCTTCCTGTTGCTTGTTTTCTCTACATCTCTTTCCTTTTTGGTCTATTTATTAGCACGTTGCTTTCCTAACTGATAGATAAACCAGTTCCACACATTTTCATTCACTGTTGCCCTTGTCTGAGAAGTCATACAAAAAGTGACCTTTGAATCACCACTGGGCCCATAAAGCACAATAAGCACCATTGTCCTGTCAAAAATTGAAGATGTTTTACATCATTACAAAATTTAATGTTCCATCTTTTCAAATGTAGTACTTTTCAAAGGCCACATTCCAATTGAAGCTCATTAAATTCAGGCTCGAGTTTCCTGTAGTGGGGACGAGAAAGAGTTTCTCATGCTTTGGAAGTAATATGAATCACTCTTTTAAAACAGATATGGTTACATACTAGTTTTGAAAGGTACAGTAACTGCTGAGCTCTTGTAATCTGCAACACTGAGGCTTTTGTACTTATAAATCTAATAATTGCCTCTTGAACCATTGCACTTTAGTCACACTGCATTCTATTTACTTATGAATAAATCAACTTTTTAAATAAAATTGTTGTTTGAAAGTTCAAAGGTTAGCTTATATGATAATTGCTGGCTTAAAGCTTCTCAGAATTAATATCAGAATTAAGAACATTATGGGGTTTGACTACTGTCTTTGTTCCTGCTAAGAGCAAATTATTAATAAACTTGAGCTTTTAAAAACAGCATTGTTCCCTAAGTATATAAGTTGAAAGATGCTGTAATTTAACATTTGATAATTGAAATAAAGGCCTAGCTAGACCAATGGAGGAAAATATACCATCATTGTGCTTAGATGATTTGCTAAAACTAAATTGTTTGTATTGCTGACACAGAGCTAGCATGGGTTAAGTTTATATTTTTCCATATTATCATTCAGTAGATATAAAGTACTGCTATGGTTTTAATAATTGCTTTTGTGGATAAACATAAATGGCCAGTCTGAGTTTCTATAATGTGCTCTTTTTCATATTCATTTTGATATATAAGCAAGACAAGTGAATCTTCCAGACACTGTTATAAGCTCAAATGTATCGCTGTAGCTGTGAAAAGAGATCAGTAAATATATCTGATAGGATGTGCAGTGTCAGATTATTAGCACAAAACCACTAATTACCCATCATTCATTGTCAAACATTTTTAATACATTATTCAGTTTTAAACTACATATCATACTAATTTTCAACAATTTTATAAAAGAAACTTGTTTGGGTTTTCTTAAACCCTATAAACACATGTAACACATATTGGGGGAGAAATTCAACTTACCTTCGCCCATTTTAAGGGCATAAAATAGTTGTTGGGTCTGCACATTATGGGTGGCAACTTCCCACACCCGATCTGGTGATATTGGAAGTGGCCCACCTGAAACAGATGTTAGGAGCCTTGCATTTTGCAAATTGGGGTCCCAACGCTGGTTGGAGGACCCCAATGCAAAAACTTAAATACAAATAGGTGGAGCTTGTGCCGTGTCAGCTCTGCCTAGTTGCACCAGGTCTTGGGCAGTCTAACTAACGGACCTTGAAGGGACCGCTGGAGGCCGCTCAAGAAATGGGCGCAAAACTTTTTTAAAGTTACATTTCTGTGGAGCCAGGAGGAGCCGGAGTGCTGGCAGGACCTTCCTGTTGGCTGGCTCAGCGTGGAGCTGGCCGGAATTCGTCAGGCCCTGATCGGCGGGCGAGCTGGATCAGGACATCCAATTGGCGTCCACAGCTCACCTGTTTCATTCAAATGAGGCCCGATGCCGAATTTGGTTTGGGCTTGTTGCAGCTCTGGAAACTGCGCAAGTTGAATTTCTCCCCCGTTGTTCTTTAAAGCCATATTCTCTCTGTAAATGAACACAGGGAAAAAAAAACAGCTGCTAATACTTGTTATTCTGAACATATTAACAAATAGTAATTCTATTTTAAAATATTCCTTTACAAACTAAAAGTAATTAAAAGATTTTAAAAAAAGTTACCAGGCAACGACTACAGCTTGCTAAAGATCTAGGCAAGATGCATTCCAGTTTAATCAGCTGTCCCAGACTGGTACTGGCCTGATATACACTCAGTCAAGGAAATGGGTGGCAGCATGTCTTAGATCCTTCCAAAGGGATATACAGTCTCCTAATCACATAGTTTAAACAAACATATAATGTAGGAAGTACAGTGATAAAAACTGGGAATAAATTACAAAAATATACTGTACCAACAAATGGCAAGAATTTAACAGAAATCAGGAGAAAAATATGGCTTTAATTTCCATACACTTTATAGATTTGTTTTATACTGTACGAAGCTCTGATTTTATATTATGAAGGCTTTCCACTTACTAATTGCATGTTATTGTGAATAGAAGTTATCTCAATCAAACATATATACAGTAACTGGTTTCAAGATTTAAAATTCCAAGAAACAGGTGCTGGTTCAGTTTTAATAGCAGTTACCAAAACTATTAATAATGATGTGTGTCATTTGAACTGGCTATTCAATCAATGGGCCATATCATACACACCAGAGGAAATGTTGGTGTACATGTCAGTGCTAAGTACAGGCACCGCCTCCACAGTAATCACAACAGTAATCAGGTGTTTGGCTTATGCAGCCACAGGCTGGAATATTTAACACCTCTGAGAAGGGGTTCAGAGGCCCTGATCATAGTTTTTGAAGGAATTATTTTTGTCCAATATTCTTGAACTTTAGCACATGTATAGAGACTTAGCCAGCAGGAAAAAACACAACTTCTCAGTTTATTTAGTGGCAGGTATTCTGCTATAATTATAAGGCATTACCAGCAACTGTGTTCTGTCCTTTTAAATTCACAAAAATGTTATGTCTATTCTCGTACATAAAGAGTTCACACCAGTGTTGCACCTGTTCATAGAGCACAGCCTGTATTCTAAGCACCATGTTACCATTGCATTCAATTAGAACAATGATGTATGTACTACACTATACACAGCAGTAGACAGCCTTTAATACCACAGGTCTGAATGTACAATGTGATGGATAAACTTATGATACTCCACATTTTCTCATTGATATGATTTATTCAGGTGCAGGGACAATCCCCAGGTCTCTACAACTTATGCATTCACAGTTTGATAACAAATATATTTTGTTAATTTATCATGGGGAAAGTTTAAGGTTCTAGCTTTGTGACTCACTTGGACTGCAAGCATTACAAAAATATAAGTATAATTTAACATTATCATCTTACTGATAACAGACATGGTCCAAACTTTAGTTGTGTACTTGCCATTTAATTAAAAGACTGCAATGTTGATATTTACTTTTATTACTCCATTTTCATCCTCCTACTGAGTCACAGAGCTCTTTGGAGTGATGTACTTGTCTGTAGTTTCTAAATTCAAAACCTGTCAGTGCAGGAGCATGAGTCCTGACCAGGGGCCCAGGAAATTGTTCAGCAGAGGGCCCTTTAACCTCAAACAAGCAGAAAATTTGCATTAGTTGAGAAGTCTACTACTGCAGTGTTTTTCCAGTATCCCAATGCGTTCCTGTGACAGTGCAATTTTTAAATTGACAGTCAAACAGCTCAGGTCAGAGGTCAAAGTGTCCTCATATAAAAGTAGAGGGGAATGATAAAGCACCCACAACACTTACAATCATATAATTGCAGACTAAATTACAATTGAAACACCTACAAAATGATATTGTATCCCATACTTGTATAATTGCAATACTCACCATTTAGATGTCAAATGTGGAATTTATCCACTGCTGAAAGGATAATTCAAGCAGGCTGCAGTTTAGTTCCATGTTTGACACCTAAACAATAAACACCCTCTGTAGCAATTGTGGCTGAAAACAAACTGATAATTGGTGAGAAGCTCCAAACCACTTTCTGAGCTAGTCCAGTTGTAGCAAAATTCCAATGGGATTTTGTCTTCATTTGAATCTAAGTTAATTCCTCCATAATCTAAAGAATCTCTCCAGTTCTGACTGCTCTATCATTTTATATTGCGACTTCAGAATCAGAACCTACAAATTTCAGGTGCTCGGAAGCCAAAGTCCAAATTAATCTGAATGTCCCATATCTACTTGTAATACCCAGCACACGATGCATATTTTTCAGTACTTTGTTTCAGTGAACCAGGCTACGAATGCCTGTTTGAGCCACCAACTTCTTTAAAACAAAAATACAATTAAAAAATACTGTTAAAACTGGTTCTAACTCTTTGAGGCCTATTTTAAATTCACAAAGGCAAATACAGATAAGGAAAGTCATACAGCTATCTTGTTCATAGAAACTTATGGTTTCCCCCATCACAGCATTTAATTCTCTCTTGTGTATTTCCAGATTTTTCAACTCCGCTAGATTACTTGGAAGGCCAATCCTGTATTAATCACTTTATTTGAAGAAGTGCTTCCTGACATCAATCCTAAACTTGCCTTTACTGGTTGATACTAATGTCTTCTAATCTTTGTCTTCCTATAGTAACATGCTCCTTTAATTGACACCTAACCATTTAAATCTGATTTAGACATAAAATTCCTCTCCCACATTAGATTCATCTGAATGCACACTTAGGTCTGTGAATAGTTATGCAAATGAGCTTACATTAAGAACTGAGCATTATTTGCATTTGACTTTTAGGGTGGGATTTGCACCAGAACTTAACAATTTAGAACTGATTTAGACCCGAAGAAGAAAATTGGCTTTGGTAAGTATTGAGTCTACTATCATTCTCAGATCTCTTTTAGCTTCTGTCCTAGCTGGTTTTACAGCACAATGTCCCCGTTTTTTTTCCAAAGTGTAATACCTGGCATTTATCTGTGTTCAATTCTTCTATCCACTTGTAAATGTTGTCTAATTCCTTTGCTGCTTTGTCAAACTCAACTGTCCCCCCTTGTTTAGTGCCAACTGAAAATTTGACTCCCTTGCTTTAGCTTTCTGAATTTATGTCATCTTTACAGGTTGAACTTTGGAGGTCCAGCACTGACCTTGGGGTACTCCACTCAGTACAACTCCCAAGCACAAAACACTTTCCTAACTAATGACTGCTGCTTCCTCTCTTTCAACCAATTACTTACCCACCTCTAAATTTTAGCTTGGATACCCAGTGTCTTAAGCCTTTATTGAAGGCTTTCTGGAAGTCCACACACATTCCATTATAGGACATCCAACATTCACTTGTCATTTCCTCAAAAAAGTTACGGAAACATCTCCCCATTCGGAAACTGCATTGACTACCATTGTCATATAGGTAACCTCAACTTTATTCCTAAAGATTAAATCTATTATTTTGCCAGTTACTGATACAAAACTAATGGCTCTGTAGTTACTGGGCATAAAGTAAACCAACTTCAAGGGTTAGTTTTGTAGTGGTATGTTATTATTTGTAAGCAGTTTCCCTGATACATTTAATACTCCCAGAATTCTTCATTGATTCATGACAACGCAAGTGTAAGTTGTGCTAATGTGCTGACAAAATCTCTTTGCGATGTCAGGGGAGAAAAATGTTCTTCGGAAAGTTTCCTGTATTCTCTGCAAATCTCAGGAATTGTGGGGTTCCGCTTTTAGATCTGTTACAATTTAGGATAACAGCACTATATTTATTGCTTTACTTGAATGCCACGAGTTGATTGAATTATGTTTCCACGTACAATGCTATAACATTTACACTGTTTATCCACTGCCCCACCCCATTATGTGCAACTCCAGGTCAGTATGGTCACAATGAATTAGACAATTTCAAATTTGTGGATTCACAAATGGATCTGTACTGAGCTTGGGTTTATGAATCCTGTCTCAGTATAACTGAGATTACACATCAGTGTTTACTGTGCTAAAAAAGGTACAAGATGTAAGCTGTCACAGAGTCCAGGCAATATTCACAAACTATTATCTAAATGCTTTGATTGGGTTATTGAACTGTGACTCCCTATCAACTCTATTATTATGTTTCGAACATATGGTGATGCTAGTTGCTTTGTGTTCATCAGAATTATTCATCTAGTATTTGAGTGACTACACTTTACTAAATTGTAGAAAGCTCCTTTAGGATTTTATCAGTCATGTAAAATAGTAACACCCACTCCAACTGCTAGATTGATCAATGCCATTCTAAAGTGCCTCCTTTTAAAACTGCACAAAAGTACTTACTTTAGATCTTTCTGTCGGAATGTAATTTTAACCTAACCCGCCTGGTGGGAAACTGGTGAGATGGGATGGCCTGCCTGTTTTACACTCCACTCGATTTTACTTTCTATTGAAGTCAATGGAAAGTAAAATAGGTGGCCAATCTAATCCCATCAGTTTCCTGCTGAGCGGGTTAAGTTAAAGTGACCTCCAGTGTCTGTATGTGTGTGTGTGTGTGTGTGTGCTGAGATGAGAGAGTTTTTGAGTAGCTTGGAATACGGGACAACCCACTTTGCTAAAACTAGATAGTCATATCTTAGTCTAGTAGGCGTTTTCCTTGTTCACTAAAAAGCAGCAGAATCATTGAATGCTCTGGAGGAATCCATGGCTTATTTATGTTTGCTCTCCAAGCCAAACAATCAGATCTGATGGATTAACTTTGCTTTGGGGCAAAGGAAACTACAGCAATGATTTCAAATATGACTATGGTTTCAAATACAGCTCTGCCTCCCCTCGACACACTTGACAAAATGTTGTTTGTAATCATATGGGATACCTTTATGTGAGAGAATCAAAATCATATTATATTAAGAGTTGGGATATAAAAAAGTGAATTATGATGTGAGAAGCTGACTGCTGTTTTACTGGATTTATTAATAGAAATGTAAGTGTAGTTGTGTACTTATGTTTTATTATCCTATGTGTTGAGTTTAACTGAACATCCCTTTATTCAAAAAAAAATAGTCCTGTATTGTATTCTTCAACAAAGAAATAGCGCTCAAAATGTTACATTTTGCTGAACACTTTACATCTAGATCTAGTTTTGAAGTTAACTATTGACAACAAAATACTTTCTAATTTCAAAGTAAATTCAGATATCAATCCATATGGCATTGTCTGCCCGGCTAAATGCAGTACTGATGGCTTTATTACCAGCATATACATAATGCTGCTCTTGAGTCAGTGACAACATAAGAACCTTCAGATTCTATCTGTATTAAATTAAAAAAAACTGCAAATGCTCCAAATCTGAAGTAAAAAAAGAAAATGCTAGGAACGCACAGCAGGTCTATCAGCATTAATGCAAGTTCTGAAGAAGGATCTACACCCAAAACGTTAACCTGTCTTTTCTCTTTACAGGTGCTGATGGACTTCATGTGTTAATTTTTTGCACCTTTCTTGGTTAAGCACCTAAATCAAAATTCTTTTGGTTACCATTGCTATATTGAACCTACAGGTTATGTTGAAATTATGACACTATCTATGTATGTAGAGGTGCACTAGCCAGGAAGATGCATTTGTTCTTATTAATGGAACTTGGTTTATTTTAATGAGCTAACTTGTGGCCCTGTTGATGAAAAACACTTCAGATTACACTACCACATCCTACCTGCATACTCCTATAAAGACATTATATGGCACTTTAGCTAGCAATAAATGGATATAGATCTATAATATTTCTCACAGTAACAATTGGGCCAGTTTTATAGTTCCACAAGAAAATCTTTCTTTATGTTGATTACGAAAGTGAATATGTTGCAATATTATCTGCCTCATGCTTATTTTGGAAGTTACAATTAAATCTCGGTTGCTGGTGATGATAAACCACAACAAATTGCTTATTTGTCTCTTTTGGTCCTTTAAACCATTGAGAGCTGAAATTGCATCAGACCAAAGTTACAGACCCTGTATATCTGCGGCTTCTCTCTGACTAATGCAGACACCATGTGCTTTAAATTATACTAATTGCCTTAAAGAACCTGTTAAACAAAGAATCTGAAGGGTCCATTTATTACAATGAGGATAGAGTTTCTTTTACTGTTGCATCCTTGCCAATACACAATATATCCTCACAATCACAGAATGAAAATTCAGGGTACTTGGGCACTTTGAGAGATTTCAATATAAAACATTTGATCTTAAAAGGGGCAATTCCATCTAAATTATTTGTTCAACTCCAAAAAACAAAGACAAAAGTGATTCAGTAAGTGATACAGAAATAAATTGAAACCAACTGAATAATAGTAAGGATTGCAGTGATGCAGCACAAATTAGGTTAATGAAGAAGGGTCTTTAATTCAAGACCATCTAGTCGATTGTCTACTTGTTCAATGCTGTATTTTACTGGACTGAATCACTGTGTATCCTTAAAGAAAGTGATGGTTTACTCAATAACCAATGCACAGCTCTATGATTATCCAGGCTTTCCTCAGTAAATTAGACCCAGTTGCCTGCCAGGCATTCTCCATTCTTGTGAGAAAGTTCCACATTTCCAGGATGTCCGTACCTTTACTTTTCCATTCAGTTTTCTGTGTGCACGTAAATGGAACAGATGTAAACCACTGAAAGCCCAGCCTTTGTCATTTTGTAAGGAGATGCAAGTTATTTCCATATGAAATTCTTGCAAAAAAAACACTCAAATATTCACAGTATTCCTTAATTCTTGGATATTCTGTTCTTGCCAGTGGTTGATATTGGATTCTCAAAAAATTAACTTCTAAAACTATATCATAATATTACCATTCATTTTTAATCCATATTTAGAAAATAGAATTTGAGTATGACAGTTTATGATTTTAATGAGATCACTGCACTTCCCCTGAACTCTGCTATCATCATTGAATCTCCAAGCTAAAGCCCATGCATGCTTTTTAATCACCACAGCGAAACTTTAAAGTTCTTGTTTGCCTTCAGCACGAGAACCATTCCATGTACTACTGTTACAACTTTCAAAAAAAATTTGTTCAAAAGTTTGCATGAATTAGATTCTAAATCTGGTATGTCAGACAAGGCAGGAAGTTTGTTAAGACATTATACTGTAACAATTACTCAGCTCCAATACCAACTATTAGCCTCACACTGTTTGATCACAAGTGCTATCACTGAATTAGAATACACTAGCACAAACATGCATAGAGTGGGGGTGAACAAAGTGGTCTATGGCCCGAATCAGACACTAATCAAGATATCAATGTGTTATACTATTGCTGCCACTGTTGCTGCTTTGTCCCAACAGAAGTATAGCTCCACACTCCAGATAGTTTTGACCCACTCTGTTCTGAAGCCCTGGACTGAACCTATACTGTGAAACACAAATACATTTTCTGACAACCTACTTCCGGCAGTAGCCTAGTTGAACGATCTAATATAAAGAGAGAATGAATAACAGCAGAAGCTACATTACAGAAAGATATTAGAGGACACTGTGACCAATACAAACAAGAAGGGACTCAAACAAACTAAGGCAAGCTGCAGCGGCCATGTTTTTCAAACATAGAAAATTTATTGGGCAATTAAAACAGGTAAGTTAATGGAGTGTTCGCCATTTAAATCTTAATTAAATATATTCAGTTGAGTATTTTATATAAACCAGGTTTTTTTGAAAGTATGTAATGCAAGGATTTGATGACAAAACATCTAATTTCATTACATATGTGTCATTTTATGATATGCTGTGCTTCCATATATTAAATACATTTTATTCTAAGTATGTATTTTATGATGTCTGAACTGGATCTTGGGCAAAGCGTATTGCAGTCATTAAGTTTGGTGCTTAGTTCTTGATAAGGTCAATTCTCACTTAAAATCTAGTCAAGATTAAAATGATCAAATCAGGATTAATTTAATTGATCACGTCAGGATTAATTAGGTGATTAAATATTAATTATTAGAACTGCCTTTTTTGCAGAGGGGAAAATATATAAATAGCAATTTCATAAATCAATATGATAGTTATTTCTTCCATAACATTAATAAAATCATTTCATGGTTTACTGATTTGTACACTGTACAAAATTAGAAGATTTTCACAAAAATGGAATGAGCTGTTTAGAAACTGTAATGTTTAGAAGTAGATCTCAACTAATGTTAATAGAAGTTATGGAGTTTAAGGGGCACTGTCTTATGGAATGTGCACCCTCTTGGTTTATGTGCAGTTTAAAACAGAGAGTGTTGTCAGTGCACCCTATTGCCTTATCATTTTTGGTAAATGATTTTAATGCTGCAGCTCTTACCTGTATGTGACCTCATATGGGTCCTAAGGTGGCTGGGCTGGTTAAAGACTTTACCACATTCCTTGCATGGAAACTCAGTGTGTTTGCCTTGTGTCTTCCCCAAACCTAGGCATGCATATATTGTGAAAAAATTTACAGTTAGCAGCCATAGCAGAAGAAAGAGACATCAGTGAAAGTAAACAAGACCAGACAGAAAACCCAACGCATTTACTGGTGTTTACATTCTCAGCATCAAAGCCTCAAACTGTTATTTAATGTATGAAGCAGCTTGTTTGGCCCTTGAGCATCAAAGGTGCATTCCAGCGCACTACTGCTATGTCAGTCAGTTTTCTAGTGCAACACCCAAATGTTATATTTTAGTCTCCATGACACAACTGGAGTTGACTTCAAGCAATGTTTTCTCTGAATTTTAAACACTATATCATCAGCAAATATATAATAAATAAAAACATAATCAGTAGATTTGTGTCTCTACTCCTGTTCTTTGGGTCTGCACACATTTTGACCTATTATACCAATCGCCTCACTGCAACAAACCAGTGTAGTTAAGGAGCATCTGAATCAAGTAACACTTGATTATATTAATGAATTTCATGTACAAGGCCCTTTATATCATCACTTAGTCTACCAATCAAACGATAATGGATTTAGGTGCTACAGGCACTATCCATAATAAAATAATTTATGGCGAGCCAAGAGCAGAAATGGAGACTTGCCCACTGGATTCCTTCAGCCCTATTACAGGATGTTAGAATTCAAGATCTGAATGTGACTTATCTACAATTTCCATCACTTGACAGAACTGATACAATTAAAGTATGTAATATAAATTCTGATTTGGAAGGAATAATATTAAATGGAAAGACTAAGGATTGTATTGCACTACCTGTAGCCTCTCTATTCAAAAGGTCAAAATGTACACACATTTTTGAATAAAAAATGACTGAATCAAAAAAGAATATTGCACGTTCTAAATATTTACTGTCATTATAACGTCTAATCAAAATAGACCAGTGGTCATGTGTTAGTGATAATGAAGACTAGCTGCTAATGTGAGTTCATTATCATTGTTCGCCGGCAATTCATAGATGTATCTTAAATAAAAAGCAAACTATCTTTGAATTCATTTTACAGTGTACTGACACAGTGAAAAAAAAAGGTTACAATTACTCCATCATTATCTCAGCATTCAAGGTATTCCTGTTAAATTTAACACTTTGGCTGGTGTCATATTCTAGACACCAGTCTTAGAATGCTATCAGACTGGCAACTGTATAGTGTGATGTACAGTCAATAGACCCAAATTACACCGACAGCTGCAATTCAAACTGGCTGTGAGTTGTAATAAGATCAGCAATGAAGGTCTACTGCACATCCATGCTTGTTTGTGAGTGGCCCAGAACATCCAGTGGACTTCCTACAGGTATTTAAAATGTGGCTTTGCACCAGCCTGGAGCTCTACCCTCTGATATGTAAGATTATCTTGGTGCAACTATTGGGGAGGGGAAAGGGAAGGAAAATGTGCCTCTCCTATTTTTTTCTGGCATAGGTTATGTTTCCCTCTCCCCTCACTCCAAATCCCAGTATCGCCTCTGATGTTCTCCCCTTCCCATTCTTTCAATGCGGTTGCACATCTAGGAACAGCCACAGGGACTATTGGCAAACATAGGAAAATAGGAACAGGAGTAGGCCATTCCACCCCTCGAGCATATTCTGCCATTCAATTGGACTTTAACTGAGCTGTACCACTGAGCTGTACCTCAACTCTATTTACATGCCGTTATTCCATATCCCTTGATACCCTTACCTACCAAAAATCTATCTGGATTAACAGCAGAGGTGGTCTCATAACTCTTGCTTCAGTATGCTTGGAAGTCCCATTGTTGGCCTAACTCCCGAGCTATACTGTTAATTTTTGCACATTAAACTACTTTACATTGATGCTAATATAACAGCATCCTAAATTATTGAGGATATCTGGAAAAGTTGGGACTTTCACCTACCGCACATTTTCCTAACTGATATATTTAACCTCACTAATTTAATTACTTTCGTACAAGGACCAAAAACTCACTTTATTATTGTACACTCTGGCTATTATTAGTTCTTTGGGAACCATGTAAAGTACAAGTTATTGTAAGATAAGCAATAGACTATAAAGAGGTTTTCTTATGTCAGTGAAGGAGTCATATGGAATGTGCACAATATGAGAAACTGGGATACAACAGAGTGAATTAGTAAAAGACTAAATGTAAAATGCAGATTATAGGGTTAGGTTTTAAAGACTTTGCTTGCAGTGTAGAATCTCACTTGGTGGGAGCACAGGTCAGAGAGTTGAGTTCAGAGGTAAGTGCATTCATCTCTAATGTTCTCAATTTTTTAGTCATTAAAATGAATGACCAGAAAATTGGAAGCCCTGCAAATCAGGCACACTGACACATCCAATTCTGCAATCTGTACTCTCGACCGGAAGCAAAGTCTATGAAAATATAAGATTCTTTTTAGGAACAGGAAAACAGCATTGGTTCAAGAAGCCTGTTTCTTTTTCTTTGACCTCAGCCTACCTTCTCACCATATCCCTCAATTTCTTCTCTCTCCAGAAAAACTTTTAGTTGCCCTCAAACCAAGTGACCTCTCCTGGTAACTTATTTCACAAATCTATTACTCTTTGGGAAGAAACCCTGCTTGAAATCCCTTCTTACTCTTAAATTTCGCCTTGTATTCACTGATATTATTCCTTACCTATGGATCATTGGAATTTTGCAAACAGCAGCCCCCCCCCCTTATAATACAGTAATTGTGATGGAAGATCATTGACCTGAACCGTTAACTCTGTTTCTCTCTCCAGATGCTGCCTGACCTGCTGAGTGTTTTGAGCATTTTCTGTTTTTATTTATAATACTGTACTTGGGGGCTACACAAAATGTATGTTACAAAGGGACAAGAACATTCCAGTGGAAATGCTTTATATGGATTCTCTATCAGCAAGGAAGTCAGAAACAATCCATGTTATATCTGAGGTCAGGCTATACCAGAAAATCTTACAAAGGTTCCGTCAGTATCATAATATATAAAATAACACCATAACACTCAGCTATATGTTATATGACACTATCTTATGTACTTTCATCTCAATTGCTTGCTCATTCATGTTACTTGCCTTATCATAAATTATTGTGCATTAGCCCCAAATCCACGTACCAACAATCTCTCACAGTTCAAAGATTATTCATGGACATGTCTTTAAATGATGAATCAAACAAAATCATATATGTATGTATAAGTTATATCAAGCCACACATAAAAGGCTGCAGCGCAATAATAAAATTCAGATGGTTAGAAATTAGTTGAGTGTCACACTCACAATGTATAACATTATCTGAAGTCCTTATTTCCTATAGCTCCTTCTTGGGCATGTTTCCTACATGCAGTTAATGCATATATATATATACATATATATATATACAAACTACATAGTGAGGTGCACCTTCTCTTTTCATCTGTCCCTTTTCCCACATGCTTCTATCTTCATGCATCTTCCTGCAGCTACTTCCAGTGCATGACTATCTTTAGAGTTTCCACTTGTCTGTCTTTGAACTAGCCAGTCCAGTATTTGATCAAGCTGAATGTGAATCCCTCAGATGTGAAGCAGAGCCCAAAAGGTGTTTTTTTTAAAGTAAAAGGCCTTTTTTTCTTCTTATGTCAGTGTCTCATGATATGGAGACATTAATTATTAAGGTCAATAAGCTTTCCAATCAGCAGAAAAGTGAATTTCAGAACTCAAGCCATGATCCCACCACATCTGGTTTTGAGCTTGGCAAAAGTTGGCACACGAGCCATCTTGGCCACAGATCTATCCGTGACCACTGGCAAAAAAGAACTATACTTCTTGTAGGGTGAGACAGAGAGGTTTTTTTTTCCTTCCCAGCCACAATGCTCTATTATCACGAGGCATATCCTCTTACAATGAGCTGATAACAAATAAAATCATCATTTGTATGATTGATAGATCAGTGTGACAGGAAAACAGGTCACTCAAACTTTTGACTGCCTCATTGCAAGGTAAGTGGCTCAACTGCTATACTATCAGAGTGACACTGTAGTAACACTTTCAATTGTAGCTGACAACTATAGTAAAATAAATATTGCTATACATTCTGACTTTTTAAAAAATAAAAGCAGTTTTTTGGGTATGAGTTGGCATCGGTACAAATGTAAACAGCACTAAAATAGATGCTGGGCACACTATACTGATTCTGTCTTGGATCTTGCAGGGTCGCTCTTGTGAGCAACAATGAATGTGTATATGGAACTGATTTTACAAACTTAGAATTGGCTGGACAGCTGAAAAACAAGAACAAGGATTAAGTTCATCAATTGTTCTGCCTATTTTGAGTTGGGCAGGGCAGTACATGTCATGCTCATTACTACTATTCATTTATGCTTTTCAAGAGAAATAATAAATCATTTCTGCGATTTTCTTATGGAACAATTGGCTGTTTGGATAACTCCACCTCCTTTCCTTATGGTCGATTGCATAAGATCATCATTACCTCATTAATCAGTTATGTAATCTCAACTGAACTCAACTGTCAAAAGTTTAGGATGTACTTCGGCCATCAGCTAATTACTGAGATATGATTAAATTTGTGCACAAAATTGCAGTCAAAGTATGCATGTATATGGTAAATGTATAACAAGGAATGAAAGAAATAACAAAGACTTGCATTTATATTGTGCTTTATCACATCTCTCAGAAATATCTCAAAGTGCTTCACATGCAGTTAGTTACTTTGAAGTGCAGTGACTGTTGTTATGTAAGCAAGATCCAAATACTAAATACCTTTTCCTTTGCAAAGTGGACACTTTCTTCCTGAAAATTATGAGTTGTGCGATAATAAGGGACACCCAAGAAATGGATACTCAGTTTGCAAAATGCTTTGATCTCAAGTGTATACATAAATCATTAGAAAAAAACCTCCATAACATATAGTGTATAAACATTTTTCCATTTGTTGCAAGTCCTCTTCTAGGTCAACAAACTTTATACATTATACAAATAGAATTGCATTCAGGAGATGACAGATATTTGAGTCGATTGTTCTGTTAGGTTGCTACTAATGCTGAACTAGTGCTGCTATAGGTACTGCATTTACCAGTGCTGGGTCTATGCTGGCGAAACAGGAGTCACAGCTAAAGACCTATTGAAAGGCTATAAAGTCCTTAACTAAAGATTCTAACTCCTACGCTATTTCCTAGTTTTCTAGCAGACTGTAATAATACTGATGCTTAACCTGTATCGGTATCTATCTATCAAATGAAATGTGCCCTAGTCTATTGGTCTTCCATGGACAATTCCCACAATAATCAAGCCTCCCCCACCCTCCCATTCTTCTGAAACTAATAAGACCTCTTAAGCTACTAAATGTCTGCTGTGAAATGTCTGCTGTGAATATCTATAATCACTGATCTGAAAGAGAATGGCTTCAATTTGATACGAAAACTTGAAAAAACAGAAGAGTCGACATATTAGCAATATACAGAATACAACAGTTATGTAAATTTACGTTGAAGTTCCTTGAAGCCATGTTTCTAAAAGGGTTCTAACTGGCCAATGTGTTCATTACATTTTAAAAGTTGGATTTATTTGACACCCACCTGTTAATTCTGATCTCTTAGTGCTGCTGCTGCTGCTTGAACTATTTCCAATACCATTGAAAGCTGCCATGTTGTCTGTGCTGTAAGCTCTCAGAACAGAGAGCATGTTCATCTGTTGGTCCAGAAGTTGATGGCCGTGGACCTGCTCCTGTTTGACCAGCCCTGGTGGAATATCGTGAGATGGCAGAAGATTTAAGTTGTGCCAAGGTCCACCTTGAGGTTTACCCATGGAGCTTAGAAGACTTTGCGAACCTTGTGAAAGAGCTGCACTATGAATCGGATCTTCGTCATCAGAACTTTCTTCATCAGAGGTTAATGGTTGGTTTATGTCCGCTAATGCATCTTGATCATCTACATCTTGATCATTTACAGACCCTGTGTCACCACTGCATGCTTGATTACCTACTTCACCAGAAGGACTCATACTTGTAGCCCCTGGTGAAACAAGGTTTAGTGTATTTGCAGGTAGACATTTCAGTTCAGATTCATGAGCAGTACTCAAAATAGGTGTTCCTGGACCACCTACATTTGAATATTTGTTGAATTGTTTGTAAAAGTCTGTCACTAGAGAGCTCAGACTAGAGTCCATGGGGTTAACAAAGGACTTCTTGTGATCTCCCAATAAATCACTAGATTGATCTTGTTGTGATATCTTATCAAAGGAGGAATCAGCCTTGTCAAGTGATATTGCAGGTATTATATCTTTCTTAGTAACAACAGGAGAAACTGGCAAACAGGTTTTTTTTGCACTAGATGAAGGCTCCCCTTGAAGATCATTTCCATTTCCAGCCATTCCTAAAAGATTTTCTTTTCGTTTTGATTTTCCCAGGTGATTTGCTTGAAGATGAAGAACCATTAATTCCATTGATGAAGTTGTGAAGGAACAAAATAGACACCCATGCCAAGTAATGTTATCCTGAATGGTAACAGTTGAACCAGGAATTGAGGCAGAATCATATGATGGAGGTCTCACAGACAAATCCAATGGTTCATATTGGGATTTTTCTGCAGTTGATCTAGATTTGCCAGCTGATTTTTCTTTGGACGGCTGAATTTCAGCCCTTCCTTCACAATCTTCAGAGCATGCATTCTTTGTGTGTTTTTCAGGTGTTGGTTTTGAGTTTGACTGTTTTCCACTTGTGGTTTCACTATAGGCTCTTTCCATCATTTCTTTTTCTTTCTCCAAGGATCTCAGTCCAAAAGTGTCAATAAAAGCTTGCAAAGACCCTTGAAAATTGACTCCATTTCCAGCCAGGCTCTGGAAAGCTCTGCTCAGATCAGAAAGACTTGGAGTTTCTTCATTACATACCTCAGAAGTACTTTTCAGATTTTCGGATTGCTGTTCTGACGTAACACCAGCTCCAAGTCCATGGCGTTCTGCAGAAGAAAGCACCCCCACAGGCCACTGCTGAGGAACCAAGCCACTCCTGAGGTCAGCTCCTGGCACACCTTTCATAACTCCTCTCAGTATTTCTGGTCTAATAAACACCTGGCTTTTGTTTGCTGGCTCTTCAGGATGCTCTTGATGTGTGTGTGATTGCCCCAACAGAGGACTTGTTCCATTCTGCCGCTCCCGGTGGTGGCGTTCTAAGTGATATTTCAGGGACGCTGACTGGGTTCCAGCATAGTCGCAGTGGGGACACTTATACGGTTTTTCCCCTAAATAATTGAAAGAAGGTTAGAAGCTTTTGTTTATATACACAAATGTTCCACTGCAGCCTGGACTAAGAACAACAAACTGTTTGCTTTAGTGTTATAGAGGAAGAGAAAACAGTGTTAAAAAAGCATAAATGGGTTTGAACATATCAAATCATTTCAAAATCTAGAACCTTATAGCATTCCATACAATACTGAAATGAATGATTTAAGACTTACTATGCAGTAAATCATGGATATAATTAGCAAATGGAATGCTGCACAAGTAATTTATCATTATTTGTGAAGCACCATTCAAGAAGTAATTTAACAATTTTCAGAAAATAGCACTGGTTCAAAAAATTCTTCTGTGGTTCAAAGTGCATTCAATGCATAATGTAAATAAAACATTTATTTAAAAATTTAAAAGCACATGCAGAACATGGTTAGTCTGTGCACTTTTGTATCCATTTTAATTTAAATATGTAGATTTGCATTTGCACTGGTTTGGAAAATGTTTAAAAGAAAAATAAAAGGAATATTATGCTGTATTCATGTAACAGGGATTTTTAGGATGAATATTCACCTCATAAATTATCGGATTTATGCATATATTTCCATAATTTCTCTGAAGGTACATAGATTTCACTCATGTATTTGATAATGGTCATTTGGTACCTGCTGGATTTTTCAGCAAATCCTTTTTCCTCCACTTCCTTTTCAAATTACATTATTCTTTAAAATGGAATATTATGGACTAAAGGATGTTGAATATAATCATTGCATTCCAGCCATTACACCCTAATCAACCCCTGTCATTGAGATCCTGTTGTAGTTTTAATCTCTTATACATCAGAAACAAAGCAAAATGGGTTGAATATTCTCTAATTAAAACACATCCTTTCATGTTCTCTAATCTAAAGCAATAGGAGTATAAAACGCTGGATGAGTTTCACCCATTGTCGTCAATAAGTAAAGAAACTCCAAACTTTTTCACAGCCAATGAAACTACAATGCAACCATTTGTTTACAGCATAGGCAATATATTTTTTACATCGGCTGCATGTTTTCATTTAAGAAAGTGCTCCATGTAAAACACATAAAGATGGTCAGAATTTTTTCAATGGCTAGCAAAGTTGCTACCCTATTTTTAATAGTTTTACCTGGCCATTCAACACTGGCAAGTAAAGCCATTCCAAACTGTGGCCTAGAAATTCAATGTCACCGCGTTTAAGCATCCAATATGTGGGTGGGGCGTGTGCGCCAATTACACACTGGAAGTGCTCTGCCCGCCATATTGGTAAAGGCAGAAAAAGAGGCGTCCAGAGCCAGCACCTGAAACAGGCGTTAGTCCCTTTGCATATGCACATTAATGCCTGTTTGGGGCTCCCTTTGCAAAATTGGGCTGCCCTGAATGCAGCCAGCACCGGGAAATGTAGTGTTCATACAGCCTAACCAGCGGTCCTTAAAGGGACCACTGGAGGCTCCCACCAAAAAACTAAAAATACTTACCTGAATGTGGAACCAGGAGGTGCAGTAATGCTCCATTATCAGTTCCCACTTCCCGATTGTTTCCCCCCTCTCCCAATTGCACAACTCCCTCCCGATCGCTTCCCTGCCTCTCTCAGGACTTACCAGGAAATTGAAATTCTTCTCGCTGGCGAGGTGCCTGGGAATGCTCAGCAGGTGTCTGCAGCTTGCGGGTCTCATGTAAATGAGGTCCATGGCCCAAAACTGGGTGTGCCTCGGGTCTGCCTGTTCCAGCGCCTAAATTGGTTGCAATGCATTTACATATGGAATTACTGCCCAGTCTTGACTTTGCCAATTGTCCGATTGTGGTGTGGAGGGTCTTGAGCTATACAGACTAGAAAGGTCACAAGTTTGATGTCATGTCTGTGCTCAGTTCACCAATCTCAACTGGGGTAGCAGTGGAGAAGCCACAATTGGTCTCAACATCACTATGCCACGTCAGGAAAAAAATACGCCAGGATTGCTTACTAGTGACTCCTGCTGGAAAGAGCATGCATGCAGGCACTGGATGAAGACAAGATCAGGGCACTTTGGTTGAACATCTACCAACACTCACTGATGTGCTCACATATGATGAATGGCTACTTGGGTGAGGTAGTGGAGGGCAACTGGTGCCCATTGACTATTGCTTCAGGGAAAATTGAAAAAATAAATAAACACATCACTGGTAATATTGGGGAAAGGGAGAGGAAATGATATTTGTTAGACACAGACACAGCTGAAGTCACACCCTCATCAGAGCCGAACTCCAGCCATTCATTTAATGGCAACTGGGAATAGGTTTAAAATACATATTTCTACAAATAGCCTGCATTTCATCGTGAAAACCTGAGTACTAAAAAGTGCACTCACTGCCAAAAGGGCAAACATAACTATGGTGGGGTACGGCCAGTACCTAATTTTCAATGAGTGTAAACTGAAGGCTACACACAAAGCAAAACTATGGCCAATATTTTGTCCAATTTATGGAATCAAACTGCTGTGCTGCATCCAAAGCCTGCAAGCCAAGTTGGTCCTTATTATAAAAAGCATTATACTTACCCTAATATCAATTTGTGACCCATGCTACTGTTCCAGTAACAAGGCTTTACGTTAACACTGCTACACTCTGACGTTTGCACTGTGTACCCAATCATCCTTGGTTGCCATCGCCCAAAATACAAGTTCATCAGGTTCAAGTTAAATAAAATATTCTGCATCTGTGCAGGGTAACTGCGCTAAGTACAATAACTGACATTCACAGCATGCCAGATACAGGCTCATATCTTGCATAAGTCCAGGGTCACACAACATAGCTATATGACCTTGTGCTGGTTATCATTTTTTTCTTAAATGCCTGTTTTATTAGTAATGAATGAAGCAGACACAAGAATGCTTTATTCATGGTGAACAAAGAGGGCATTGAATAAGTTATTCAATGGGCGGCTCTCAATTTTCCATTATGCAACCTTGGAATAATATCTGCATACATTGCGTGAGGTGTCTGCTGGTTATTAATCTTCCAGCAGGTAACATTAAAAAATGAGTGCTGTTTTTTGAATAATTCTATATCTTTAAGCACTTGCAAAATTTATGCTGCAAAATTAAGGTAAGAATTATTAAAGACTGAATAATAAATATACAATTCCAACAATTTTTTAAAATAATAACTTAAAGTCTTTTTTTTTGCTTTCAATATCTTAAATCTATGTTTTGGGATGAAGATGAGTATAATATCCTCCTAAATAGTTAAAGCCTGATTAACTATTTCACTATATTTGTACAACGTACTCTGTTAAACTTTCATGCTTAATCCTGTATTATTCAAAATGGCACATGGTACAGTGAGAGATATTCTGCAAAGGTCAAAGGTCGCCCAATAGGACTAGATGACCTCATTTCAATATCGTAACAAAGTGTGGACTTACATTACGGGAAAAAATTTAAAGTGTTATGGTTTATCCTGGTTATTTTAAGTGTTATCCTTGTTATATGTTATGCTGTTTCAAGACATCAAATAAATGATTTCTGTCTGATCAAAATTTCTAAATTAGTGTCTGTGCTTTATAAAATGTTTTTCAACACAGATTGCCCATTACCAGAGTTACTCACTTGTGATAAATGGATTGATTTTATATGCAACAAAGTAACCTTTATCTTCAAGCTCTGATGTGTGCTTTTTGATTCAAAAGAAATTTAATAAACTACAGACTCCTTTGTTATAATTTTATATTAATGTGTATGTATTACCTATCATCTGATAATTAAGCACTAATACTTTAAAATGTTGAGCTTTATTCACTTAGAAAGGCTGAAATAAATATTCTTCATAGGAAAGCTACAGTGCATTAATATAAATTGTCCACATGATTCCCCTAAGCCTATATGCTGTAAATATGAAGACTATTGCACAGCTGCTTATTGCTAAACAGTGCCTTGTCTAGAAGGGGACAATCTGTGTTTCTAATTGCTGTCATTGAAGCCTAGATTCATTTTGTGACTTTCCCATTAAAATGTGAGCATTAATTTGTATAATGAAATATCACCCACTGCGGTATTCATTAGCCATGCCCTACTGTAAACTTCACATTGTTAGCTAGCCAGAAACTGTAGCTAATTTCACTAATGGACATCTTCCTACTAAATCTTTGGTAGAAAATTAATATGGTAACAATACCTCTTTAACTTTTTGGGAATTTAAATTCAGTTAATTCTGTTTTGCCAGATTTGCTAGAAGCTATTAATCTGGAGATAAATTCTGTCGTGACAATAGTTAGGAAGCTATGGATGTAGATTGGATGGGCTGGTAGCAAGGGCACGAGAACACCTGCCTCCTGACCAGATGGTCACAAGTTTAGGTCCCAGGTGCTGCCTATTATTTGAGCACAAGTTTTGCCAGTACTTGGCAAGGCTGCTGATTGAGTCCCTCACCATAGTGCGATACTCTATCTCATGGGCAGGAAAAACTGGTATAATTGGCCCTCCCTGCTGTAAATATACTGCCTATCTGCCAGTCCCAGAGGAACCTTACTGAAAACTGTCAGGTACTTTGTGGCATAAAAAACCAAAAGTGTCCATACAGCAATGAGCAGTACCCATAGAAGCTCTATGGATGAGCAGGGTTTAAAAGTGTGGCTTTAGAAAATTATAAATCAATATATGGATCTTACTGAGGGGAAAAATGATTAATTGGATATTAATTGCCAAGGGAGAAATTCAATTGAGCTGGACACGGTTAATAACCTAACTCTAATCTTGCTTGCTTCCTTTTTTTCCCCTCATATATTGTAACAATTTTCTGTCATTTATATGTTTGTTCATATCTGTCCCTCTATTCCATGAAAACATTGATTTGTGACACACCCTGAGTAACACTAGTCATTTAGTCCTACGGCCCTTGTTGGTTGCTGTATTATAAACATACTGACAAGTCCCAAACAGACAGTTCCATTTATTGTGTTAATGTAGAACAATTCTTCAAGGCAAGCTGTTCTTTTGTGTTCATTAATGAAGTTCTGAGCTTCTCAAACCTATAGAGCCCAAAAGATGAAACTATTTCTCAGCTGATATTGTAAACAGCATTGTGTAACCAGGAGGGATTATTGTAGATAAACACGGTAACATATTATTTTTCAAAATCACTTGAGGCAATTATCTGATATTTTATCAGAAGATGTAATGCCTGTTCAAAACTAGTTATCTGACAGTCATCTATCATTAAATGTCAAGAGAACTAATGACATGTTATTAACCACTGGTAGGAAGTTCTTAGATTATAGTAAATGTAATATCCACATTAAAGGATGCAGCTGGAACATGATCCTAATACTAAACATTTGAGAATTCATCTGGATCGAATTTTTAAGTTGAGATCTTCTATGAGTGTATTACATAGAATGTACAGCACAGAAACAGGCCATTCGGCCCAACAGGTCCATGCCGGTGTTTATTCTCCACACGAGCCTCCTCCCTCCCTACTTCATCTAACCTTATCAGCATATCCTTCTATTCCTTTCTCCCTCATGTATTTATCTAGCTTCCCCTTGAATGCATCTATGCTGGTCGCCTCAACACTCCTTGTGGTAGTGAGTCCCACATTCTAACCACTCTCTGGGTAAAATATTTTTTCCTGAATTCCCTATTAGAATTATTAGTGACTATCTTATATTTATGGCCCCTAGTTCTAGTCTCCCCTGCAGGTGGAAACATCTTCTTTACGTCTACCCTATCAAACCCTTTCATAATCTTAAAGACCTCTATCAGGTCACCCCTCAGTCTTCCTTTTTCTAGAAAAAAGAGCTCCAGCCTGCTCAACCTTTCCTGATAGGCATAACCTCTCAGTTCTGGTATCATCCTAGTAAATCTTTTTTGCACCTTCTCTAATGCCTCTATATACTTTTTATAATATAGAGACCAGAACTGTGCACAGTACTCCAAGTGTGGTCTAACTAAGGTTCTATACAAGTTTAACATAACTTCTCTGCTGTAAGAATCTATCAAATAAGCTCAGAATCTATTAAATATGAAATCAACTGTAAACGGATTAAAGACTAAGATTAAGTAGCAGAACCAGGCAGTGGGCAAAGTATAATGAAGCAGCAACATGGAAAACTACTGACCCTCCTAACAGAACAATGTGGTCAGATAACAGAAAGCTGCAAACCCGCAGGAAGCTGCCTGAGTCAGCTATTTTGGAGAACCTTCTTTCTGCGTCTGCGAAAATGGTACCAGTTGCAGGAAGACCTTTGCATTGATTCCAGGAGTATTTTGACCACTCTTGCCCAGATAAGAAAGTAGAGGAACTTATACTATTATCTAACCCACCATCTGCAAACAGTTCGTGCAGAATTGCACATTCCTCAGGCAGCGATAGGGTACATAAAGACTGGCTTTTAGTCTGAAACCCCACACTCGGAGGAAAAGGGGAGTTTAACATATCCAGGGGATCCGTGCTGGCTTCGGCCTAAACCTGTGTAACTCTCTGTGGAACAACTGGGAACGGCTCATCCGCGCCGGCTGTCCAGGCGCTAAATGGGTAATATCATGCTTGTTTAAGAATGTTAGTTACTGGTCAATGATTGTTATATAAAATGATCAAACCCTGTCTGTGAACAATAAAAGCCTCAATTCTCTAATCAATATGGTGTCAGGTCGGATTAATTGAAAGGAATCACCGTACTGGCACACAGGATTCTAACAATGGCGAGCCAGCTAGGAGACTGACAAGAGAATTTGAGTGATTCGTCCTTTACGGATAGGCTCAGCTGATCTGATTGATCATCTCATTGGTTGGGTAGGGAACCCTTGAGTCACCACATCAGTTGTGTAGAAAGTCAGTGAGATTGTCTTGAGGGGAGTGTAAACGTTTTTTGCATACCAATAACAAAGGCGGGGAAGTGTGGCCGAAGATCTATGTAAGGATATGGACCTGTCCAAGGACTTGAGTCTGAAGGATGTGACATGGCTGTTAGCATTTCTGACCTCGGAGGGACTGACCTACAGTGCCACCCGAGAAAGGATTCAGACAGAGGTAGAGGATAAGAAAATAAAAGTGAGAAAACGGAAACAGATGTCCATATACGCTGCACACTTCTGCGCTGCATGTCGTGAACAGGCAGAAATAAAGAAACTATGGGGGAACCTCATGGAATTGAAAGATAATAATCCTCTTCCAAATTAACTATACCTCCCAATTAGGTGCTGTCCGCAAATTTTGAAGTATTAAAGTAGATCAGCACTGTGGGAGGGGTACTGTCAGTGTGAAGTATTTAACTCCTTATGTATTCCATAGCTTTCATGTGTAATAGATTTCTACAGTTACAGAATAATCCTTAGAGGAAGGGCTCCTCCACAAAGCCCAGAAGACAGACCTTGCATCCCACTGGAAGTGAATCTGATGTGCTATGCTGACATCAGATAGGAAATCCTCTGTCCACAGCAAAACTCTGCTGGCATAGCACTAAAAAGATAAAAATGGCTGCTGATTGGTTTGTAAAATGATCATTTAGATGGTAATTAAAGGTGCTTATGAAAGTGCCAAATTGGGAGGAATGGCAAACGATGAATATCAAGGTACAGGAATTGAAAAGGATCTTGACCGGCTTGAACAGTGGGCAGAGAAGTGGCAGATGCAATTTAATACAGGGAAATGAAAGGTTATGAGATATGGCAGAGGGAAGGTTGATGCGGATTGTGTTGAAGGGGAATGTGCTTGTGGGCATTGGAGAAGAAGAGATATTAGGTTTTTAGTGGACAGGTCATTAAATTCATCAGCACAATGTTCACAGGCCAGTAAAAAAGCAAACAGTACATTGGGATATATAGCAATGGGTATAATGTATAAATCCAGAGAGGTCCTTTTAAAACTGTATTTGGCCCTGGTGAGACCACATCTGGAGTCCGGCCTGCAGTTTTGGTGTCTATCTCAAAAGGATATTTCATTATTGGAGGGGGTTACGGTGAGGGGCTACATGGTTGATCCCAGAAATTATGGGAATGACATATGAGGAAAGATTGACTATCCTGGGTCTTTTCTCTCTTTAAAAGACTGAGAGGGGATATGACATGTCATTTAGAAATAAATCAAATGGAAAGATGAATTTTAAAAAATAAGAGAAAAGATGGGAAAGAATCGCCAAGCTGAAGCGAAGTGTTAAAAATTATGGCCTTGAAAATATGTGGGCCGCGATCCCAGCTGGAATGTTGGAATTGTGCCTACCAACACTGATGCCACCAAAGTTAGTGGGGCCTGTGGGAAAGCACCTTATTAGCATGAGGCTAGTGGACATCCGTAGCATGCATAACCGCTCCATGCAGTGGTAAGTTCCGCTGGATGCAATCTAGGATAGGAAGGGAATGCACAGGCCCTCCCCAGAGCTCCCATGCATTGACCCCTTACACAAGGGGTTGAAGCATAAAACTTTTTTTAAAAATTATTTACCTAATCTTTGGGGGTCCAGGGCACTTTACCCCCTTACCCCACCCACCTCCACACCCCACACCCCCAATGAGGAACACTTGTGGGCTTACCGGCCTCCAGTGTTACACCTGATCCCTAATATTCTGGCTCTGCCTCCTCCATGTGAATGGAACCTCTGCCCTTTATGACTCCAGGCTGTAATTCTCAATTAAGGTGGGACCCAGCGCATTCAGGTCCTGGCAATTTTCTGAGCCATTCTGACAGACTGGTGCTCAAATTATTTTTAAATAATTTCTTTAATGTTTATTTTAGTTGCATAAGATTGATATTTCAGCAATAACTCTACTCCTGATATCTGTGCAGCTTTATTATTGGAATATTAAGGTGTGAGCTGAAACTTAAAAAAGTAGCTGGTGCAATGAGATTGGAATTCCCCAGAGCTGCCAGCAATCTATGGGGCTCAAAGTTATTTCTCATTTAAGATGTGGAGATTTCTTTAGTGAACAAATAAAGGATTGAGGATTGTGATGGATGATATAATGGTAGGAAACTCCATGTAATGTTGTGTTACGCTATTTCTGTTTAATGAAATTCTCCATTTAGTGGCAAAATGTTGGACTGTTTTCTATTGTGGATCCACCCCCACAAGAAATGGGATGGCCACTGCCCAAATTCATGTCAAATTAGTTTCACAGCCATTAAAAAAAGATTTTATTCCTGGATTCAAACCCAGATCCAAGATATGGTCTGCTGTAGCACCAATGACCTCAATTATACTTTAGTGTCAAACATTTAACAGTTTGGGAGTATCCTCAATAAGGTATAAACAATAATAACTAGATCTTTTTCTAAGAAGGTTTAATTGGTTACCCACCGGTTTGCTTTATTTGTTCACTAAAGAAATGTAATGCATTTGTGACTATTTGACAATGTTCTATAATAGTCAATATAGAATATATTTCAAAATCAAGTAAAAAAATTTTTGCGACTGGAAGGCTGTTTCCAGTGGGGTGCCGTAGGGCTCGGTACTAGGTCCTTTGCTTTTTGTGGTATTCATTAACGATTTGGACTTAAACGTAGCGGGCATGATTAAGAAATTTGCTGATGACACAAAGATAGGCTGTGTGGTTGATAGTGAGGAGGAAAACTGTAGACTGCAGGAAGATATCAATAGACTGGTCAGATGGGCAGAAAAGTGGCAAATGGAGTTCAATCCAGAGAAGTGTGAGGTAATGCGTTTGGGGAGAGCAAACAAAGCAAGGGAATACACAATAAATGGGAGGATACAGAGAGGTATAGAGGAAGTGAGGGACCTTGGAGTGCATGTCCACAGATCCCTGAAGGTAGCAGGACAGGTGGTTAAGAAGGCATACGGGATACTTTCCTTTATTAGCCAAGACATAGAATATAAAAGCAGAGATGTTATGCTGGAACTGTATAAAACACTAGTTAGGCTACAGCTTGAGTACTGCACACAGTTCTGGTCACATTACAGGAAGGATGTAATTGCACTAGAGAGGGTGCAGAGGAGATTTACGAGGATATTGCCAGGACTGGAGAATTTTAGTTATGATCACAGATTGGATAGGCTGAGGTTGTTTTCCTTGGAACAGATGAGGCTGAGGGGTGATTTGATTGAGGTGTACAAAATTATGAGGGGCCTAGATAGAGTGGATAGGAAGGACCTATTTCCCTTAGTGGGGGGTCAATAACCAGGGGGCATAGGTTTAGTGATTGGTAGAAATGAGGAAAAACTTTTTCACCCAGAGGGTGGTGGGGGTCTGGAACTCACTATCTGAGAGGGTGGTAGAGGCAGAAACCCTCAACTCATTTAAAAAATACCTGGATGTGCACCTGAAGAACCGTGACCTGTAGGGCTACAGACCAAATGCAGGAAAGTGGGAAAAGGCTGCGTGGCTCGTTTCTCAGCCGGCGGGGACACGATGGGCTAAATGGCCTCCTTCTGTGCCGTAAATTTTCTATGATTCTATAATTCAATTGATATTAAGAGGAAGGAAGCTTTATTAGACATGACCTTACTGTTGCAATCACCCATAGTACAGGCATAACACAGTGGTATTGATACCATTGAAAGACCTTACTGCCCTGCCTCTTAGAATCCTTCTCAATTTAGTCCTCAATGTCATCATTGCAATTTGTTACAGTTACAGTATAAGGTGGGATTCTCAATTAAGGTCTGAAAATATATAATGGCAAAAATCAAGCATCGGTTGTCTTATAGTCAGGTATCAGAGTGAGGGCTGAAGTGAGGCCTTGTTGCTTCCTAGTGAAAGGGAGGAACATTAAAGAGTTAGCTGAGCTGGGCTGTTTACACATGCCTTTTCAGTAACCATTTATATTGCAGCACTAACATAGGCTCGGGAGCAAGTCACCTCTGCATCCTCTCAGATTGAAATGGTGCTTGCTGTGTGGAAATGTAAAAGAGGACAAGATACAAATTTAAACAAGAAAAAACAGAAAACAGAAATGACTGCTTTTTAAAATGTACAACAAAAGAAAAATGCATCAACCCTGTTGGAAATAATTCATTATTTTGTTCCTACTTTTTCAACCTGCACCCTATTTACTGATAATCTCCTAAATCAATCCAAGTTCAGAATCCTCTGGGGACAGTTCAAAACAAACTTATAAAATTGATCAAAAAATTCACTGATTGATCATTGTAAAAAGTTGGTTGAAGTCTAATGGGTCACGTCTAATAAAGTTTCCTTCCTCTTAATATCAATTGTTACTTGGTTTTGAAATATATTCTATATTGACTATTATAGAACATTGTCAAATAATCACAAATGCATTACATTTCTTTAGTGAACATGTAAAGCAAACTGGTGGGTAACCAATGAAACCTGCTTAGTAAAAGATCTAGTTATTATTGTTTATACCTTATTGAGGATACTCCCAAACTGTTTAATGTTTGACACTAAAGTATAATTGAGGGCATTGGTGCTACAGCAGACCATATCTTGGATCTGGGTTTGAATCCAGGAATAAAATCTTTTTTTAATGGCTGTGAAACTAATTTGACATGAATTTGGGCAGTGGCCATCCCATTTCTTGTGGGGGTGGATCCACAATAGAAAACAGTCCAACATTTTGCCACTGAACGGAGAATTTCACTTCAACAGGCCATAAGGATGGCTGCGACTGGGAAAACAGAAATACCACATTAATGCAGAGGGAAAGCTCTTCATAAATTGGCATTAAGTAGTGTTTACATCACCCTCAATTTTAATAATTTATTAATTTGCACTGTTGGTTTGATCCACATGATGCACAGGAATAGAAAGGAGAACATTCACTCCCTCTCTCCTCATTTATCTCCATGAATTTCATGCATTACAACAAATTCAATAAATCATTAATAAAATGACTAGATTAATGTACATGCTTCAAAAGTATACTGTGTGATATTATCATACACTGATTGTATTTATATCAAATTGTGCAATTTCAATGGAGATGTTAACCATTTAAAATAAACAAGATAATGACTTTGTTAAAGTAGTCAAACAAATTTAATATGCACATTGGAATTTCCAGTTAAAGGTTACCAAAAATCTTATTTATGATATACTTGGCCTGGAATTGCTTGATGTTATAACTGGATAAATATTTTTTTATTCTCCAGGACTGATGTCCCTCATCTTGCTGAGACAATAAATTGACAAAAAAACTTGGGAAAAAACATTTACAAACTTCACTACCATGTCATGTTTTTTTCACAGTCATTCTGAGAGGTCAGTGCAGTAAGTGCAAGCAAATTTGATATCACTAACAGCATAGCTCTAGAAGACCAAATAAATGCCTGTTTTATTCTTGCCCTTGACTCTTTTCCTCTCCCAGTTCTTGCTGGAATGACACTCTCAACAGACACCCAATAACCCTCAAGTATCTCAGCTAAGTGGCCATTATTTATGTGTAAGCCTCACAGGGAGTGTTAGCAGGCTCTTCACAGCTCAACCCAATCCTGTCCTCATTTGATTCCCACTTTCCAGCAGGGATCACTGGATAGTTATCAGGAAAGGGAACCCTGTTAATATCTCCCCTCCCTCACTCAAAGATGTGGACAATTGTACTACTCCTGGGATTTTCTCATTCAAACTTGCTTACCTTTACTGGATTGCCAGAAGCAGCATTACAAAGCAATGAAGTGCTCCATCCCAAGGAAGAAAAACTGCTTGTGCCAATCTTGATCCATAGAAATGCCAACCAATTATTAAATAGCTTTACCAGAGCCTGTAAATAAATCTGTAGCACACATACTTCTACTCTCCTGGATTAGTGAGGAAGCATGTGAGGAGCAATGGGAAGCTAAAGATTAAAACTGTGGTGAAAAACAGATTCCAGCACTAGGTTTTCATGAACAGATTAGTGACAACAATCTGTTTGTCCACTACACCACAGCCAAATAGGCCTAGGTTTGCACTTTAACCTCTTCTGACATTTGTGTCCTCCCAGAAAATAAACTGTTCAGTTTGGCTAGAGAGTCAGGCACATCAAAGAATATGCTTAGACAGGGGGTGAGAAAATCAGAAAGTGTTCCATCTCTATCATAGTCCAGTGCTCACCCCCAGCAGGACACTGATCTACAGTGGTAGAATTGGTGGAGATGATCCACAGTTATCACCAGAGTCCAGTGAACACAGCCCGGCAAGTTACCAAAGGAAAAAAATATAGATAAATTGCTCAAAAATAAAAGCAATTTACTTCAAAATAATTTTGTAAATCTTTTGATTTCGAATCTTTCTTTTGATTCATGGGGACAGCGCAGGTGGGCCATTTGTACATTTTCTGGTAATTTTGTATTTTATATAATATTATTATATCATCAGCTTTGTTTATGCTGCAGTGCAGTGCCATAATCCAGGCTCAGCATTCAAATCCACTGGGTAGATTGAGTGGAGCTACCCTGTTTATAATGCTAGGCTGATACACGATAATAATTTTTTTTTAAAAGTCATTAGTCCTGTGCAAAACGCTTTAAGCATATCCACATGTATTTTTAAATTTAATTTTGTTTTATTTTTGGTGAGGGGTTTTATAAAGGCAGTGAAATGAGATGGAGATCACTAGGTGCAGGATACACCAGATGGTGTGGTGCAGGGAGACAGTTGCCAATAGAGGATGGAACATGTTAGCCAGTATGGGGAGATTTGTTTGTGAATCTAAGTTTATACTGACATGTGATTGCACACATCTCAGTCGGCATTAATATGAAACGTAAACTAAGATGGCTCTCAGTTTATTTTGTCACTGAGTCAACAAAAGGCAATGATTTCAAATTAAGAGAGGATGAATTGAACCTGTTTGCTATCAGGTAAGATGCAGTAAAAGACTGCAGTTTTGGTACAACAGTAAGTTGGAACATGGATCAAACTACTACGCAAATGGTTCGGCAGCAAAAGCAGTAGAATACCTGCTTTCCAGACAAATTATTATGGATTTCAGTCTCAGAGGTGCCTGTCCCTCCATCTAGCTTGTCCCTGTTGAGAATGAATTTCATCTGCTCACCTAAGATGAACTGATCAGCTAATCATGGAGTGGTATCACCAGGGGACAAAGGCAGACCCATACTCACAGACCCCTCAAGTGCATAAGTTTGTGCAGAACCTCTTGTTTTAACTGATTAAAAAAGAAACTCTATTTGCACAGCAATGCTGCTAATTTTTTCCAAATTTCCAGTGCAAGATTACTTTCATTAGTATTGTGGAATTGTTATCTCTGTGGTTCCTCTCTCGCCAAGGACTCTAGGTAAACTCCACCACGATACTCAACCAGCAGATGGAGTATGTATAAGGCTCACAAGAAGAGTCACAGCAGCAATAAAAAACAAACAAACATGATACCAAATGGCAAAAAGGCAAAGATAAGGTCAGACAGAAAGAAAATGTGACATAAATTGAAATGGAGATTCTGTAAAAATTGAAGAAAGTTGAAGAGATGTCAAGGGCAGATTTAAGACTAAAATGTGAAATGTCCCCAATGGCTGAGTGAGTTCATCCAGTGAATCAATAAGCCATACAGATCAGAAAGGCCCAGGTGTGATCCTTGGTCTCTACTGGGTTACGTGATCTCAACCAGGTAGCAGGTGGGGGTACTTCAAGGCAAGGGAGGGTAACACTGGTCAGGATTCCTGCTTCAGCCTGCTATTCAATGAGCCATGATGGGAGATTAGATGTTCGGTGAGGATAGAATCAGAATTAGCTATTATGCTTCGTGGGCATATAGTCTGCTGACAACACCTATCAAGGCTCATGCATTAATAATAAAAAATTTACTTATATGCAGTAGTGCCTTATTATGTCAAAACAACTCTAGGTGTTTCATATAATAAATTAATTTTGGAGTGCAGAGGCTGTTGTTTTGTAGGCAAACACAGCAGCCATTCTGTGCCAGCGCCATGTCACAAACAGCAAGACATGAATGACCAGCTAATCTGATTTTGGTGGTTTTGGCTGCGGAGGGACTGTTGGTCAGGTGATTCCCTGATCTTCTTCAAATAGTGTCATGGGATCTTTAGCTTCTAACTAAACAACCAGGTGGGATCTCAGTTTAACTTCTTATTTCAAAGACAGCCTCTCCTGCAATATAGCATTCTCTCAGCACTGTACTGGAATTTCAGCATAAATACACAACTCCCGCTGTGGGACTTCAACCTACAAACTTCTGATCCAGAGGTAACAGTGCTACCATCTGAGCCAAGCTGACAAAATGGCCGCTAGGCCAAGATTCAGAGGATGATCAGCATCCTTGGAACACTATCTCAGCAATAAGTCAGTACCTTCAGAGGGTGAGAGAAAAATTGGTGGCACATAAAAAAAATAGCAAGAAATAAAGTGAGCACAAATAAAAGGGAGAAAGAAATAAAGACAGGACAACGAGCAAAGAAGTCAAATATAAGAAAGAAAATCACATAAAAATAATAAAATAGAAACAAAAGAGAGTAAAAATTTACACTAGAACACCAAAGTTAAAAAAGATTAAAATGAAAATAATGAAATGGTTGAAAGTTGCAGTGACATGGTATAGAGGGGTGCAGCTCATGGATCTCACTAACATAGCATTGTGGCACTCTGGAGCATGGAGATATTGAGTTAGTTAGCGGGTTCAATGATAGGTCTTACCCATGGTCCCCTATAGCTGAAGACAGCACTACAACTTTCTTCATTAACCATTCTGATTGTGCTTCATTTTGGTAATTTTCCCTGATTTTTTTTCTCTGTATTTCCAGTTTGTTGGTTCAGGGATTGAATGTTGGGAAAATTATATATATAAAATGTCTTTCACATTTACAGTCAATGAATTACTTTGGAAGTGTAGTCAGTGCTGTTTTGTAAACAAATGTGGCTGCCAATGTGTGCACAGTAAGGTCCCACAAACAGCAAATTAGGTAAATGATCAGTTAATCTCTTTTGATGGTGTTGGTGAAAGATAAAAACAAAATGAAAAGGAATTGTTAATGAGATACAAGGCATGCCACCCTACAGAATCAGGGAGGCTATAATATTAATATGTTGTTAATTAATCTGTTAATAGAGCTAATGCATGAGAGCCCACTTAAGATCAAGTTTGATAAGAGTACATTTTAAAAAATTTAACGGTCTACCACATAAAATTGGTTCTGCCTAATATTAATTACATCTTCTGTTCTCTCCTCATGGTTGCTAATGATTACACATGAAATCTTTAACCCTCTTCACAAAGTACTCCTTCACTACCAGTAACTACCTCGCTGACCTGCATTATAAATGTGCTGAAATGCTGCTTTTCTAAAGCCCCAAGCCACATCCAGAAGCAATCAGCACCACATGAACTTTTTTCTTCATGCAATTAATATTAACATGTCTCCTCAGATTATTTTTTTTTCCTTTTGGCAACTTGAAATTGATCTCAGGACTGCTCCACTCTACCAAATACCTTCTGGTACTGAACTAAAAACAGTGAAAATAAATATAGAGAGAGAAAGCTATATATATGAGAGGAGAAGAGAGAGTGGAAAAGACAGCGAGAGAGAGAGAGCCCTTACTTCACATAAGAACACACACATACCTCCTACTTTCTGTCTGTTTGGTTAGTACTGTGAATCTGTGGGAGCCTAAGAGGATTTAGATGTTTCAATCCCTTCATCAGCTACTTACATTGATCAGTCAGCCCTATAGTTTAGTTGTTCATTGTCTCTGAATATTGTGTTTTTTCTTGTAAATATTGTCAGATTTTATAAGCCCAGAAATAGCCTTTAGTGATATTTGTAGATTAGTGTTCTGTTGTCCACTATTTTAGCAGATGGATTAATCCATTTTTTAAATATGGGTTAATGTCTGCCTTAAAATAGTGAATGGAGATTGTCACACTTTAAGCATTTGTCAGCAAGTATTGTCAACAGTAATTTCTAGGATATAATTTTGTTAGATTCCTATCACACTTTTTACATCATATACATTTCATTCATAAAACATTACACATGGGATTTTATTTATTTAATAACAACATTAATGGCCCAAATAAAATTCTAAGTTAACTGTAAGGTAAATGCCTCCAGGGTACACATTATACTACAATAGGCAACACTCCTACAGACTTGCTGGCATTTAATTGAAACCACACAGTTTTCTTCTTCAGGTCATATGTAAAGCGTCATGTTTCAAAAACGGTATGCCCAGCAGCTCCTAGATTTATTAGCATAGCATTGGGATCCTATTCAGATAGACAGGGTTCAAATCCTAGCTTTAACTGCCATTTCAACTAAGCTTATTCTCTTCTGGTGAATGTCACTTTTTCTTGGCTTGCACACTAGTGTAAACAGCTCATAGAGGCAGATTTCTCGGTTTTATTGAAGACACTCTTGATCCTCTGCAGTAAATGTGCCAATATAGAGTGAAGTTGATGGCAACCGCAAAGAAGTCCACAGTCCTGGCTCCTCTGCCAATGGAGATAGGAGGCAGTAATTGTTGGGGCAAAATTAATTTAACAATGCCGAAACCTATATTCCTATAGGTGGATTAGAGCCTTAGCACTTGTTGAAATAATCTAGGGTGTCCCAGCATTTTTCCAATCAGGGCACTAAGTCCTTTATTTAAATGTTTAAATTTGCCATCTGCAATATTCAAAGTGTTTAATGCCTGAAAAAATGAATACCAGCAGCAGCAGAACACTAATAGAAGGACATCTGGCCCAGTAATAAAAATCAGTCTCTCAGTTATCAGCCGCCCAGTTATCATTATTTGACACGGCTGGAATCCTTCTCCATGAAGAAGACTCCAGCCATTTACAGGAAAGGATTTTCAAAAATAAATAACAATGAAGTTGGCTGAGGACAGCCTTGAGTTGTTCTTAATGTTACTGCTTGTGTCATAAAAATCTGCAGTAGGTAGTGATTACTGCTGACCCACTCCCAATAAAATAAATATCCACCGATGCAGTCAGCCATTGCCGTCCCTGTGGATGCATATCGTTAAATGGCATACCAGTGGTAAGCCAAGTTTGTCCCTTTAAAAATAAGGTGTTAATCAAAATGCCCACCTGAACATAGGCCACCTGAACATAGGTCTCCATAATGAATGTAACTCCTCCCTTAAGACATTGAATAGTCTTTTGTTTTTGAAACACACACATTTCTTATATTATCTCAGCAAAATTTTGAATATTATTATGTTTAATTAGAAAGATATATAAAATTTTGGAAAGCTTCTTAACTCATTTGGGTAAGTTTTAAAATATTGGCAGGGATTCAACGCAGGGAGCCCGCAAACCTTTTTCGTACGTTTTCCCCAGCGATTGCGACTCAATTGAAGGACCTTAATGTGACTTCCGGGTTTCGCGCCTCCAAGCTGCACAGCAGGCGTACTGCGCACCCGAATGAGGTGCTGGGAGCTGGATTATTTAAAGGGCCATTGCACCCATGGATTTTGAGGGAGAAAGGAGGAATTGAGCAATATGGAGCAAGAAGTGATGAGGCCAGCACCCCGGTTCAGTGACTCTGCGCTGGAGTTGCTACTAGCCGGTGGAGGAGCAGGAGGAATACATTGTACCCAGCTGACAGGAGGAAGCGCCCTGTCTCTGCGACCAAGAAGGCCTGGCTCGTGGCAGAGGAGGTGACCAGCAGGACCACCGTCTCAAGGGCGTGGGTGCAATGAAGGAAGTGCTTCAATGACTTAACCAGGTAAGGAAAAGTGAGTACAGTTACTGATTCACCTACATCCTGTGGTGCACATCACCTCCCCCTCACTCTGTCTTGCCAAACCTACTCTATCACATCACTTCTCACACCCACTTAAGGCTCAATATCAACTTACCATCACTTTCTGTGCACTTCCTCACCTCCCCATTTGTGAACCCACCACTCCTACTCACCCCAATCTTGATGCAATGTCATGAATCTGTCTGATACTCACCCTCTGATGCATCACTTTCATGGGCAGCCTCACCCAGAGCTATGCATCCATCGGGTGACTCCGTCACCCTCACTCACTCACATGTTTGTTCTTTCTCCCCTTGTAGGAGAAGAGAGTGCAAAATGCAAAGGAGAGGACGAGGACTGGAGGGGGGCCTCCACAAATAGTGGCCCTGACAGAGGCGGAGGAGGAGGCCATGGAGCTCAGCCGAATGGACCAATGCCTAACTGTTGGAGATGCCGAGACTAGTATCATGCAAACGTCTAGTGACAGAACTTTAACATCCCTCACACGGATCATGAATTGATGTTATCAATGATTAACCTGTTGCACACCCCAGTGTGCTAATCGCAACATAACTTCTGCAATGATTCTTAATATTGCTGTATGTTCTCTTTCAGGGCCTTCAAGGAGTGCTGAAGCAGCAGACGACCTGGACGAGGGCGATTCCTCAGAGAAGCTCCCTGTCTCTGAGGGTGCACCATCACATTATAACAAGCCATGCACCACTGCAAATACTCACACCTCAGTGAGTCCGATTAGACAACTAGTTGAGTTGTCACCTGGTGATTCACCACTCACAAGTGAGCATGAGCAAACACTGATGGCAGGGACAGCTGTAGAGAGTCCGTGTCAGGGGACGCACTCCTCTCCAAGCTCTGCTCATGATGCTGAACCCCATTATTGAGAAAGAAAATGATAGAGGTACTGCTGCAACTTTGCGAGGTACTGGAAGACTTGCCTCACACACTCTCCACAATATCGGAGAGGATGGAGGAGTCCACCTCTAGTATTAGTGGAATGGTGGTGCAGGTAAGTGTGGGAATGTTTGTGGTGGAGAAAATGACAGCCTCCATTGAGCTTCAAACATGGCTCACAAATGAGCCCATTCAGGCCCTGACTACGGCTGTGCGGATTCAGGCTTCCGACTATTGTACCGCCTTAAACAGGCAGACAGACACTTTAGTAGTGGCCTTACAACACGTCACAAATGTCCTCCAAGCTGTTGTCCAGCAGAGTGGTAGGAGTGATGTGGCCGTGGCCCAGGAGAGGGATGATGGCGAAAGGGGACATGGAAGTGGGGACTCCATTCAAAGCGCTTCCCGTCACACCCGTTGGCCACCGCCCCCCCCAACCAGTACCCGCAATGGTCTTTGGCGGGGCCCTCAGTGGCTCCGAAATCCAGCGTAGGCCGGGAGCATATCAGCAGTCAGGACAACCTGCCACTACCTCTGCTGAAGCCACAGGAGATGCATCACAGAAGCAGTAGGAAGAGGAAGGCGAAGGTTTTGTAATCACCAAGGATATGCACAAGGGTGTCTGACTAAATGTCACGTTTTTCATTTTTTTTTGTTACATTCACATTAAATAGCATACTTGTTACCACCACTGCCACATCTTGTCCATTCTCAAGTCCCTTTTGTGAAAGCGTTCCTGTGCTTCATCATGAACGGCAAGATTTCACGTCACCCATTGGGCGTGTTTACAATGGGTGTACATGTGGTTGAAGGGCTGTTTTATGCAAGTGGAGAGGGGATTGTGGGGGGGGTGCTGATGGTGATGGTGGTATTGGTGGTCATTCCAGGCGGTCTGAATACTTCACTGTCTTCATTTTGCAGATCTCCTTATGAGAAGCTATCAGATATGAGTGACTCCCTGGCATCACGAGCAGCCATGTGTGCCGCTACTCTGCCGGTAGGTTGCCTCCTCCTCCTCCTCGTCTTCTTCAATGTTGATGGCAGATACGAATGCTTCATGAGCGCGTGGGAGCTCCTCCACCAGTAACCTTCTCTGTTGAGCGATGTTGTGCAGGATGCAACACATGAATATTCTGCACATCCTCACTGGTGAGTACTGAAGGGATCGCCCAGGTTGATCCAGGCACCTGAAGCACATCTTGAGCATTCCTATGGCTTGTTCAATGACAGACCTGGTGGTGATGTGACTGTTGCTGTACCGCTGCTATGCCTCATTGCTGGGGTTTCTCAGAGGTGTCATGAACCACGCCTGCATGGTTCATGACACCTCTGAGAGGCTGGCTGCTTGGAGACAAGGAGCCAGCCCTTAAGTCTGTCTCATGCATGGAAGAGTGCTGGGATATTGGACTCGTGCAAAATGAAGGAATCATGGCAGTTGCCAGGAAATATGGCAGCTGCCAGGGAATTTGGCTTCCGGGTTTCAGAAGCATCCAATCGCGTCTGGGTCAAACCCGGAAGTTGGTGCATTAGAACCGGGATGCGGTCCCGCTTCGAAATCGGAGAATTTTGACTGCCTAACCACCCCAACCCACCCGTTCTTGGGGGTTCAAATTTATCCCATTGCGTCCACCATCAAATAGCATTAACCATAGAACCATTGAAATTTACAACACAGGTGTCGGCCATCTGGCCCATCAAATCTGTGCTGGCTCTTTGCTAAAGAAATCCAAAACTAATTCCACTGCTCTGCCAACTCCCCATAGCCCTGTATCTTCCTCTGTTTCATATGTTTATCTACTCTTTCCTTAAAAATGCAATGGTCTCTGCCTCAACAGCTCCTTATGGCAAAGAATTTGTTACTTGCATATTGAATTATTTTTTGCAATTTTCTCTCATCCTGAAGATGATAATTAGAATTTTATAGCAAAGCAACAAGCCATTTGGCCCAACAGTTCTATGCCAGTGTTTATGCTCCACCCGAGCCTCTTCCCACCCTACGTCATCTAACCCTATCAGCATATCCTTCTATTCCTTTCTCCCTCATGTAGTTGTCTAGCCCCCTTGATACATTTAATATGTGCTGGCATTTGGTTCCGCAGGCACCAGCAGCCTTTCAGTACACCATCCAAGTGACCATTCATCATGTTTGTTCCTAAGCAGTGAATGTCAGCGGGCTATTCAACCATGAGGCAGTAAAATTAAGTCTGCCTGTGTCCTCACTTGGAATCCATGCACTTTCATTTTCAAGTAGCAGTCATTGGATAGTGATGAAGAGGAAGAATGCTGGCTGATTTTTCTCCTCTCTGCCCAGGGGACACTGGGTAGATTGGGAAAGCTTATTATAAGATCTTGACATGGGCCCCGAGTTTCTTCGAGTGTTCCGCAGGACTCCTGTTGTAACATCTAGCGGGAGTCCTGCAAAACCCAGCAGAATAGGCCAGGAGCCTAGTTATGCCGGCCTCCCACTATTTCAAGGAGTTGATGGTCAACATTGTAAGGGATGGAACCTCCACCTTTCCCTTACAAGGTCAATGGTGCCAAGAGAGTGGAGCTGAGTGGGGACTCACTACCCTACAGCTGCACACAAATTAACCATACCAGGGTGAACATGTGAACGGAGCGTCCTGGACCCCAGAGGAGATGAACATAATTTACTTTTTGACAAAAATCAGTGTCAGCCTCCATACACAGAGCTGAAGAAAAGACAGCTGGGGACTTGGGGTGGGTGGGGCCAGGTGGCTAATTTTACAGGCATGTGGGATAGGCAGGTGCCAGAGATGTGCATGTAATAGCACAGGCACCTGACAGCCCCATGCAAATAGGTGACCTCCCACTGGCCCTGCAGCACTGGAGGGAATCGGTGAGCAGAAATGTGGCCAATGGATATTTTTCAATTATAAAATATTGGTATGTGGAGATATAAATATTGACAAAAAAAGACACAAAATTTTGACTACAGAAGCCAAGTGTAAGTGTGGTCAGGAGGTATACCTGTTCCACAAGACTTTTAATATATTATTAGTTAATCTCCATTGGCATTGTACACGGAGAGTCAAGACCAAGTGTAGTCTTCAGGTAAAGTGGATTAAAGAGTAAGGAATAGCCCGCCTGAGTTATGCAGGCTTCCTTCAGTACCCATTTGAAAGACATAGGGGAGAATTTTACCCCCTCCCCCCAGGCTGAGCGGGACAGTGGCTGAGGGGGGGGGGTGGGGGTTTAAATTGTTAAAAATGTGAAACCCAACCCCAACACGCCGCGAACGCACCTACTCCCGGTTTAACCGAGGCAGGTTGGGGGTCAGACGAGTAGCCTACTCTCGAGAGGTGAGTCTGTAATTATAATATGTTAATCAGGCTCCACGTCTCAGATTTTGTCAGCCACTTAATGCCTCCAGCATGGGGTTAAACTCGGCAGCTAAAGGGAGGCGAGAACTGCTTCCCCCGGTTCCCAAGCAAAGCTGCCACGATCTTCAGGCACACATGCGATCTGATCTCTCCCTCCACGATCTTCAGACCCTCCGCAATCCGATCGGTCCCCCCCCGGAAACTTCAGACCCCCCGCGATCCGATCTCTCCCCCCGCAATGTTCAGAACCCCCCACGATCCATTTTCTCCCTCCTCAATGTTCAGAACCCCCCCCCCACGATCCATTCTCTCCCCCCACAATGTTCAGAACCCCCTCACGATCCAATATCTCCCGCGATCCGATCTCTCCCCTGTGATCTGATCTCTCCCGCGATCTGACCTCTCCCCCCCGTGATCTTCAGATTCCCCCACCCCACGATCCATTCTCTCCCATGATCTGATCTCTCTCCACTGTGATCTTCAGACCCCTACCCCACAAACCATTCTCTCCAATGATCTGATCTCTCCCCCCGTGATCTTCAGATTCCCCCACCCCATGATCCATTCTCTCCCACGATCTGATCTCTCCCGTGATCTTCAGACTCCCCCACCCCACGATCCATTCTCTCTCACGATCTGATCTCTCCCCCCTGCGATCTTCAGACCCCCCCACCCCACAAACCATTCTCTCCCATGATCTGATCTCTCCTCCCGCAATCTTTAGACCTAACCGCCATCCGATTTCTCCAGCGATCTCATCTCTTCCTTCCGCATTCCATCTGCTTAATTTATGGTCGTATTGACACAAAATAATTAAATGTGCTACATAATCACTACAAGATTTACTGGAATTTAATCTACAATGGATTGGTAGGATTCCAATGCTGCTCTGCATATCATATTTATTAATTTGTGTCCCCAAAATCCAGGGCGGTATAATATCACTCGCTTGATGGTCATGGTTAGGAGATTGGCTACGACAAATGGCGAACATGATATGGAAGAGTGTGCTGACCCCACAAGTTTAACATGTCATTAAACTTTTACTGATGCTAACTTGACTATGTGATTGTTCACAATGGCCATCCATATGCTCAGGTTGGCTACCTGGTAAACATTTAAATTCAGACACTGCCAATATCAATCATAATCAATGCTTTTATCAATACAAGAAACAAACATCATAATTGTCATTTAGAAACTATCTATATGGAGATTTTCAAAAATGCACTGACCTGTATGTATTCGCAGGTGGACTTTCAGATGATGGGATGTTCTGAACGATTTCCCACAGTAGGGGCAATCCCTTGTGGCTGATCCAGGGACTCGATCTCTCAGTAAAGAAGGCTGTTGTAATCCTGCAGGCCTTCCCACTTCCTCTCCTACATCTACAATGCATACAAATTATCACCATCACTACAACAGACGTTAGAAGTTTCTCTGCTGAATTTGCTAACGCAACACAAAGTCAGTCTTGTCAATAGTACATCTTTCTGTTTCACATTGGAAGCTGACAGAATGCTGACAATTCACATGTTTGCTTATTTTTTCACAAAATTCTTTAGTTTCTCCCATTATCATCTTTTAGCAGCAGATGGCATATTTCATTGAAATGAATAATAGAGAAAAAGGAAACAGCTGCATCAGCAGCATGCCCGATTCAGTGTATTATTCAGGCTTAATACACTGGGAAGCTGTGCAGCGTACTGCTTAGAGCAAAAGCTGGAAGTAAAACAACAGTTGCTAAATTATCATCCTATTGGAAGCAATATTAAGTGATCTTCCCTCACCCAAACGCTTCCCTGTTTTCATGTGTCGTGTCGATTTAAATTTTAAAATGTTTGGTTTGTGCGTTTTAGTTTCCATTTGATCCTCCCCAATCAAAAACAACAACAGTTCAAAGGGAGTAGAAACTGCCCAATGCTTAAATTTTGAGTCAGTGCAAATGCTGAATTGTTCAGCACGTTTCACAATTAAAAACAATCTGATACAGAAGTAAGAACATAGAGAACGTTACCCACAGTAGGTAGGTGCAATGAAACAAAGTGATTCAGAATCATGGGAAGCTCTCCAAAGAAGACAAGGAAAAAACATAAGAAAAGCTCAAGGATAAGTAAAAAGCATTCAGACCACCAAAGTTTGCTCCTCTAGTACATGTCCAGCTGCACTTTGAACACTCCTGATGACTTTACATGGAAGATCATTCCAAATGTTTATCACTGTTTGAAATAAGAATTTTGTTCCAATATGTTTTAAATGTCCCGTTCATTCATTACATTTACATCCATTAATGCTACTGGCCTGACTTACCTTGAAGTAATATTCTGGGTTCACCTTATTGTTACCTGTTAATAATTTATATACCTCTTGTGATGTAAGTTTAGGATATTTTAATGAGCCATTCTCACTGTGTTCCCTGTAAGCAGACTTCATGTCCCCTACAATCTAGAAACTGCAGCTTCTCAGATTCTGCCCCTACAGAGATCGCATACCCTTGGGACTCACACCAATCTCAGATTGCCAGTGCCCTCCTCACCACTGCTTCACTTAACATTGATGTGGAGATGCCGGTGATGGACGGGGGTGGACAAATGTAAGGAATCTTACAACACCAGGTTATAGTCCAACAGTTCTATTTAACTTAACATTGTTTTGAAAGATGGAAGTATCAACACACCATCATCAAGGCCATTTCATCAGGCTCCAAATTGTGCTACTAGTTTTATTTCCAATGATATAAACAATTAGAAGACAACACAATTCCAACACAATTACTGCACTAAATCGCCATGCTTCTTGAAGCTCAAGTCTTCCCCACAGGGGTCTTTCTGCCCCTAGTCCAAGCTTTCAATACAGTTCCTAAGAGCTCTCAGTTCCTTGTCGCTCTTCCGCATAGTTCAATCTCTCCTCTCCAGTTATCCTGATTTGCCTGAAGTTCACAGTTTTATTTTTATTCATTCATGGGATGTGGGCGTCGCTGGCAAGGCCGGCATTTATTGCCCATCCCTAATTGCCCTTGAGAAGGTGGTGGTGAGCCGCCTTCTTGAACCGCTGCAGTCCGTGTGGTGAAGGTTCTCCCACAGTGCTGTTAGGAAGGAGTTCCAGGATTTTGACCCAGCAACGATGAAGGAACGGCGATATATTTCCAAGTCGGGATGGTGTGTGACTTGGAGGGGAACGTGCAGGTGGTGTTGTTCCCATGTACCTGCTGCTCTTGTCCTTCTAGGTGGTAGAGGTCACGGGTTTGGGAGGTGCTGTCGAAGAAGCCTTGGCGAGTTGCTGCAGTGCATCCTGTGGATGGTACACACTGCAGCCACAGTGCGCTGGTGGTGAAGGGAGTGAATGTTTAGGGTGGTGGATGGGGTGCCCATCAAGCGGGCTGCTTTGTCCTGGATGGTGTCAAGCTTCTTGAGTGTTGTTGGAGCTGCACTCATCCAGGCAAGTGGAGAGTATTCCATCACACTCCTGACTTGTGCCTTGTAGATGGTGGAAAGGCTTTGGGGAGTCAGGAGGTGAGTCACTCGCTGCAGAATACCCAGCCTCTGACCTGCTCTTGTAGCCACAGTATTTATATGGCTGGTCCAGTTAAGTTTCTGGTCAATGGTGACCCCCAGGATGTTGATGGTGGGGGATTCGGCGATGTTAATGCCGTTGAATGTCAAGGGGAGGTGGTTAGACTCTCTCTTGTTGGAGATGGTCATTGCCTGGCACTTGTCTGGCACGCATGTTACTTGCCACTTATGAGCCCAAGCCTGGATGTTGTCCAGCTCTTTTGTCCATGTTTGGACCAAGGCTGTAATGAGGTCTGGAGCCGAGTGGTCCTGGCGGAATCCAAACTGAGCATCGGTGAGCAGGTTATTGGTGAATAAGTGCCGCTTGATAGCACTGTCGACGACACCTTCCATCACTTTGCTGATGATTGAGGGTAGACTGATGGGGCGGTAATTGGCCAGATTGGATTTGTCCTGCTTTTTGTGGACAGGACATACCTGGGCAATTTTCCACATTGTCGGGTCGATGCCAGTGTTGTAGCTGTACTGGAACAGCTTGGTTAGAGGCGCAGCTAGTTCTGGAGCACAAGTCTTCAGCACTACAGCTGGGATGTTGTCGGGGCCCATAGCCTTTGCTGTATCCAGTGCACTCAGCCGTTTCTTGATATCACGTGGAGTGAATCGAATTGGCTGAAGACTGGTTTCTCTGATGGTGGGGATATCGGGAGGAGGCCGAGATGGATCATCCACTCGGCACTTCTGGCTGAAGATGGTTGCAAACGCTTCAGCCTTGTCTTTTGCACTCACGTGCTGGTCTCCGCCATCATTGAGGATGGGGATGTTTGCAGAGCCTCCTCCTCCCGTTAGTTGTTTAATTGTCCACCACCATTCACGACTGGATGTGGCAGGACTGCAGAGCTTTGATCTGATCCGTTGGTTGTGGAATCGCTTAGCCCTGTCTATAGCATGTTGCTTCCGCTGTTTAGCATGCATGTGGTCCTGAGTTGTAGCTGCACCAGGTTGGCACCTCATTTTTAGGTACACCTGGTGCTGCTCCTGGCATGCTCTTCTACACTCCTCATTGAACCAGGGTTGATCTCCTGGCTTGTTGGTAATGGTAGAGTGAGGAATATGCCGGGCCATGAGGTTACAGATTGTGCTGGAATACAATTCTGCTGCTGCTGATGGCCCACATGCCTCATGGATGCCCAGTTTTGAGCTGCTAATCTGTTCTGAATCTATCCCATTTAGCACGGTGGTAGTGCCACACAACACGTTGGATGGTGTTCTCAGTGCGAAGACGGGACTTCATCTCCACAAGGACTGTGCGGTGGTAACTCCTACCAATACTGTCATGGACAGATGCATTTGCGACAGGTGGATTGGTGAGGACGAGGTCAAGTAAGTTTTTCCCTCGTGTTGGTTCGCTCACCACCTGCCGCAGGCCCAGTCTAGCAGCTATGTCCTTTAGGACTCGGCCAGCTCGGTCAGTAGTGGTGCTACCGAGCCACTCTTGGTGATGGACATTGAAATCCCCCACCCAGAGTACATTCTGTGCCCTTGCTACCCTCAGTGCTTCCTCCAAGTGGTGTTCAATATGGAGGAGGACTGATTCATCAGCCGAGGGAGGGCAGTAGGTGGTAATCAGCAGGAGGTTTCCTTGCCCATGTTTGACCTGATGCCATGAGATTTCATGGGGTTCAGAGTCAATGTTGAGGACTCCCAGGGCCACTCCTTCCTGACTGTATATCACTGTACCGTTCAATATTGAATTCACTATGGCCATAAAATGCAGATCTTACTCAGTCATGAAAGCTTAACTGTCACTTTGACAATCTTAGTTCCGAATTCAATGATGCACAGAACAGTGTTGATTACAGCACTGGACCGAGGTCTTCCTGGCTCAATTAGTGCATCCAATCAGCCTGAATGTCAAGAAAAAAATACCTTTCAATGACCTGGTGAATAGGTGCCAGTCACACATCGTAATGTTCAATCTGCATAATAATATTCCTTCTGTGAATTGTTAGCAGCATCCTTTGCCTTTATTATTCTCCCTATTTTAGTACCACCTGCAAAGATAACAAGCTTATATCTAGTTTCCTGGTTATACCTCCCACAATCTTATATTACACCTCTTATGAGTACCATTTGTTTTCTACTTTTTATCCAATTTTGCAACCAGTCCATTGTTCTATCCTGGATTACCAATGGTGTTCACTTAATTGGAAGTCTTTCATATGGGACCCCTTGTCAAAGCCTTTCTGAAAATCCTAATAAACTATATTATAAGGAGTTCCACAACATGCCTTATTTGTAGCAACCTCAAAGAAGTCAGGGAGGTCAATCAAACAAGATTTTCTAAACCCATGCTTGATGTTTCTTGTTAACCCATATCCTCCAGCCTACTCTTTAGAATGGTTTCCATTATTTTATTAGTTACTGATGTACTAGTAGTCCTGTCGATGTCTGGATCAAATTTGTCCTCCTTTTTACATATCAGTATTACATTTGTTTGCCTCCAATCCTGCAGAACCTCACCGATACCCAATGATTCTTTTATGACTATAGCCAGTGATCCACAAATCAAAACATTTCAAATGAAGCACTTAGACCATTGGGCACAAGGCTATCGTTAGAGCATAGGAACATAGAAAACAAGAGTAGGCCTGTTCCGCCTTTCTGTTAGATTATGGCTGATCTGTACCTCAATTCCATTTACCCGACTTTGTTCCGTATCCCTTGATACCCTTACCTAACAAAAATCTATCAAGCTCGGATTTGAAAATTTCAATTGACCCGGCATCCACGGCCTTTTGCAGAAGAGATTTACATTGCCCTTTGTGTGATAATTTCAACTACCCTTTGTGTCAAAAAATGTCAGTGATTTATAGTACCACTGTAGACATTCTGGTTTCCATTCAGCTAGCCCAGTACACACATTGCGCTATACGAGTAGAACCTACCCATGGGGACCCAGGATAAAATCCAGTTTATTGAGAATTAAGCAACATTACCTAGTCTATAATTGCACTGAGACAAAGTGGGCAAATGGGTTCAGACTGTTCCCTTAGACATGACAATCACACATCATTTCCCCAATTTAAGTATCTCAGCTTTGGGAGAGCTGGGTTTGATTCTGAATTCATTTGTTTTTTGTGACACTATTACTCATCCCATTCACTAACAATCAGCATTTCGCCTGTAACCTCATTCTGAAAACTGTACTTTCAGTCTTTGTTCTTCTTACAACAATAGGCTTTTAGTATACAACTGAGTCTGTCGAGAAAATCTTTCGTGATTATTCTAAAAATGCTTCAATTTGACTAGTTAAAAATTTCCATATAAAAAGAGCTGCAAAATAACTATAGGAAAATATAGCAACCATTTCTAGAAGGCAGTTCAACATCTCTGTCCAGGACTTCAAATGTAAGAAGTAGAAGTATTGACTCATGCAGCAGAGGGCGCTCTTCTGAAGCCAAGAACAAGCATCGACTGGACGGTCTCCCATCGCCTTTGCTTATCATTAGCCAACCATCAGGCCCATTTGGGCACACATTATTGCAGCAACCCTTTTCAAACGTGCTTTTTTTTAGACACCTCCTTTACCTGGATCTTGACAATGCAATTTATTCCAACAATTGTATAGCTGCATTCTATTCTATTTAAACAGCAGAGGCCTGGAGACCACTGTGAATGACCCTGGTATGAACACACTCTTAGTGGGAGAGAGAAATGACTGCAGAAAAATGCCTGTGGGGAAATGAGGAAGATTTGGAAAAGAACAAAAAGAAACCTGTGAAATTATTGATAGCATATTATTTTGATAGCTCTAAGTAATGTTGTGTTCTTAAAAGAAGATCACAAGAGGCCTCAATCATGGAATAAAGGGCTCAGGTTTATAACTGAGTTTCTCCAAATGGTGATTTTCCAATCTTAGTCACAGCTGTGAGTGATGAAATTAAGAGGGATGAGATGCTTCCTCCAGAGGACAAATGGAGTGAGGTAAGGCTCTCCCAACACAGAAGGATTTGAGTAGAGGTAAAGTGCTCCCTCTAGAGCAGTTCAATGGTGGTGAAGTGCTCCTTTTAGAGAAGGATTTGAACAGAGGTGAAGTGCTCACTCTAGAGATGGCATTGAGTAGAGATGAGGCACTGCTTATAGAGAAGGAGTTTGTGGAAATGAAGTGCTTTCTCTAGACAAGGAGTTGAGTGGACATAAAAGGCTCCCTCTAGAGATGAATGGACTTGTGTTGCTCATGTGAATCCTGTAGTAGCCAATTACAAGCAACAGAGTAACACATGACCATCTGCCCATTTGGGTAGATATGGGTGCAACTAGAGGGAACATTTAAAGAATGGCCTGGAAAATAATAAACAGAAGGACTCTGCAGTACATAGTTTCCAATACACAATGCAACCTCCAAAATAATGCACTGTGCAATAATACTAATACTCACAGTATTGATATGGTAATTTCATTATACTTGCATTCTGAATTATGCATTAAATGACACTACATAAATAAAAGTTATAAAAAATATAATTAGTTCTTAGCCACTGAGGACATTGCCACCCTGGGAAAAACTGAACTTCTGTAAGCCTATTTTATAGCTATCTATCAGCTAGAATGGTGCCAGAGGACTGGAGGATTGCAAATGTTACACCCCTATTCAAAAAAGGATAGAAGGGTAAACCTGGTAGCTACAGGCCAGTCAGTCTAATGTCAGTGGTGGGAAAACTACTAGAGACCATTGTCAAGGACAAAATTAATTCTCACTTGGAGAAGCATGGGTTAATAAGGGTCAGCCAGCATGGATTTGTTAAAAGCAAATCATGTCTGACTAACCTGATTGAGTTCTTTGATGAAGTAACAAAGAGATTTGATGAAGGTAGTGTAATAGATGTTGTACATATGGACTTTCAAAAGGCATTTGATAAAGTGCCACGTAACAGACGAATTCGGAAAATAGAATCACATGGTATTAAAGGGACAGTGGTAACTTGGGTACGTAATTAGCTAAGGGATAGGAGGTAGAGGGTAGTGGTGAACGGATGTTTTTCTGACTGGAGAGAAGCATGCAGTGGAGTCCCCCAGACATCGGTATTAGGACCACTGCTTTTCTTGTTATATTTAAATGACCTGGACTTGGATCTAGGGAGCACAATTCTGAAGTTTGCGGATGATACAAAACTTGGCAACATAGTAAATAGTGAGGAGGATAGTAGCAGACTTCAGGAGGACACAGACAGACTGGTGAAATGGGCAGACATGTGGCAGATGCAATTTAATGCAGAAAAATATGAAGTGATACACTTTGGGAGGATCTAAATGGTACTATTTTGAGGGGGGGGGGGGGGGGTGCAAGAGCAAAGAGACCTGAGGATGCATATTCACAAATCTTTGAAGGTGACAGAGCAGGTTCATAAGGCGGTTAAGAAAACGTTTGGGATACTTGGCTTTGTAAATAGAGGCATTGAATACAAATACAAGAAAGTCATGCTAAACCGTTAGAAATTACTGATTAGGCCTCAGCTGGAGTATTGTATACAATTCTGGGCACCACACTTTAGGAAGGATGTCAAGTCCTCAGAGAGGATACAGAGGAGATTTACCAGGATGATACCAGGGATGAGGGACTTCAGTTATGTGGAGAGATTGGAGAAGCTGGGATTGTTCTCCTGAGAGCAGAGAAAGTTAAGGAGCGACCTAATAGAGGTATTCAAAATTATGAGGGGTTTTGATAGAACAAGTAAGGAAAAACAGTTTCCTCTGACAAGTGGGTCAGTAAACAGAGGTCATAGATTTAAAATAATTGGCAAAAGAACTAGTGGGGAAATGAGGAGAATTTTTTTCACACAGAGGGTTATTAAATTCTGGAACACACTACTTGAAAGAGTGGTGGAAGCAGATTCCATAGGAACTTTCAAAAGGCAATTGGACTAATTTGCAGGGCTGTGGGGAAAAAGCGGGACTAAATTAGACAGCTCTTACAAAAAGCCAGCACAGGCACGAGGGGCTGAATGGCCTCCTTCTGTGCTGAAAGATTCTATGATTCAATGGATACTAAAACACCGTTGGCATTTACAGTCAAGGTGTGAAGGGGCATGGAGCTCCACGTGCTTTCCTAGCAGCAGAACAATGAAAGAAGAAATAAGCAGTAAATAAAGAATAGCAGCCAGTAATGGGAGGGGTACAGAAATATCACTCATGAAAGACGTCACATGGCCCACCACTCACCAATGGATTGATGGACTGTTTCTGTTTTTTGAAGAAGTATAACAATTTTCCACTTTTAAGGCTGCTTTACACGTGCCAAGTATAGGGAGGCATCATAGCTTACCAGTAATATATTATTACTAATGAGGACACAGGAAGAGGATAAATCAAAATAATCTGCATGTTTCACTCCGCTTACCTCATGCCATTAGCAGCTATGCATTGCATAATTTCCCCTCTGTATCAAAATTGAGGAAACACGAACATGATTCCCTCCAATATTTTGCAGGAATTGATCGCCCAGAATCTTCTTAAAGATTGTGTCAAAACAACAACGCAAGTAGGGCATAATGCCAATTTTCGGCGCAAAAGATTGAACAAATTCGCTTAAGCCGTTTTTACGCTACGCTCAAATTTCCTTGATCCTTTATGATAAAGTCGCGAAACCTTCACCGCAACCCTCTGTCGCTCATTAACATAGCCCCCCCCCCCCCTCGCCCATATGCAAAAGCACAGCTTACACGAATTTCCTGCATTTATGACAGTTCTGAACGGGCTGTAAAATTTATTCGTAAAATTTTAGGTGCAACATTTTTGGGTCATATTTTGGGTGCTTTATGGAGATTTTTTTCCGCATTTTTTTAAATTTCTCCTCACTGAGACCTGCAATGTATTTTCTGTATCTTTGAATGTATCTTTATAGCATCGGAATGATTTGCAGTGAAAATTGAAAAACTTCCGCAATTGCATTTTCTTAAGAATATTGTGCCTAATGTGCATAAATGATGTTTTCGTTGCTTCAAATTTTGTGCTAAAAAGGGACTTAAAGATGGAATATGGCATAAATTTGGCACTTTCCACGGGCCCCGATTGTTTATGCTGATTTCCGTTTGTTTTACGCCGGTTTTTACATTGTCAGGTGCTAGTGAGATTCTGAGGAAATTTTGGCGTACCTCAGCATAAATTTCAACATGACTTGCTGGTTATGCTGTTTCAGGAAATTGCAGGCCGACATTTCCAGTTTAAATGTCGCTGCTCATTTTAGTGTTTATACTTAAAACATTACACAGTTCAAAAGCAATGATAAAACATGAGGCAGTGAGGTAGCAGGTTTAAAATCCCAACAATGAATAGACAAAATATATTACGTTGCTAACCCTGCCTTCCTGCCCCTCATGCCCATGTCTAGTTACATTGTAAGTGTATGAGGTACATACACTACCAAGGGCCTGTGGGCTACTGCCCCAGCTGAAGAATTACAAATTTGGTTCCTCAGATGTTTGAAATGGTGCCAATTTTCAATATTCAATGGGCCAGAAATCATGCAGAGCGGCATGGCAACCCTCACCGCAGCTCCTGCGAATTAAATGAACAAGAATACTTACTGTGGGCTCGAATTGCTTGATTTTGAACTTTAAAAAAATTGTGCGCTATCAACCCAGCATCTGAGCAACGTGAATTGACGCGCATGGAACAGTCTGTGAAAACTGAAGACACGCTCACAAAATCTGTCAGGAAGAGAAGTCCCACCCACAGATTCAGGCTGCATTGCTCAAGCAGGCAAGCAGACTTCATTCATTTAAAGTTAGTATTCTGGATGTCATTGTAAATAAAAAAATATTATTTAAAATTAAAAAGCCAAAGAAATAATTGAATTAAATTTTAAAAAGACAGAAGGGAAATTTTTTTTTTAATTTTTAATTTTTAACTTTTTTTTAATGACCAAAACCCATTAAAATAAGGAGTAATATGAGACTCCACATTTTTTAAATTTAACTTTTAGTTGTTTGGCAGTCACAAAGACTTAACACGCTTTTAAAACTTAGTTTAGAACTGGTATTTTCAAGCATACCTGTTTGGTGGCGTAATCAGTTACTTTCCAACTGGGCAGAAGAGCAAGTTTGCGATTTTTCAATGATTTCTATGATTGCAGCGTGAGATGTCCCTTTAATTTAAAGCTGTCAAATCGCCAGCGAACCACGAGGAGGAAGTTCACGATTTCCGCGTTTCAGTGCGCTTGTGCAAACACGGGAACTTGCTCCTTCAATTCGCTACTAGAAACGGAGAGCGCTGTTGAGCTCCTCCATTATTTTGGGAGCAATTTCTGGCACAATATGTCATAGACAATGCATAAAATAGAAAAAAAACAGATCTAAAAAAGATCTGTGTGTATGCAATCTTTTCTCACATTCTTATTTTTGAACATGACCTGCACCATTTTGGTGTCTTGTAATATTTTTCAGTGCATATTACACATAATCAATCGACAGTCACAGCAATAACAGTAGTCCTTTGTTTTATTTCTGGAAGAATAAAAGGTGCCATCTAAAACAGCCAGCAGTTTCTTCTCATCTATTAGCTGGCAAAAATAAATTTCCCTGATGAACAGTGAGATGGGTCACGTCTTTATCTCCTGCCAGCTGGCAGATCCAGGCTTTTAATATGGCTGTTCCAATTATTGTAAATGTCATTTTGTACCTTATAACTACAAATATTGACAGTTTATTGCACAATGCATGTTTGTCAGATGAAGGTCACATCATACACAATGCACTATCTTTTCTTAAAGTACATCTGACTGAAAGCTAAAAGACACAATGTTTAAACGCATTGTGTGGCATTTTAACATCAATTTTAATCCTATTTTTAAAAAAAAATAATGGAATGCATCTTTTCACATTTAAGCTATTGGGTGGATCAATTTTTAACTCGTGATCCTTGCTTTCACAATCACACTATTATTTTCAGCAGAATCCGCAGCACAGAGCAGAAGAAAATTAAAATGCAGCCAGGTGGAAGTCGCAACTTGTATTTTTTTATGTAAAGGCTCAAATGGATAATATCCATATAAATTACGTGATGAAAAAGAAATCAGCAAGTATCAGCTGTTTTAAAATTAATTATGAGTACCTTTTGTGTCATAACAGTAAAATCATTGGGGTGAAATGAAAAGAAGAGAAAAATACAGTGTCACTGAGTTCTTTCCAAATAAGGAGCATTTGTGACACAAAAATCTTGTTCTTAACGAAAGCTGATCTTATGAGAACTTCACTCTCCTGCTGCATAAATTGATACGTAGGGTAAATTGATCTTAAGTAGCTTTTTTGTTAAGTCTCATAACCTATAAAAAATACTGCAGTAAATTTTCAAAAGCCATGCTGCTTTACTTGATTGATAATGGTCAGTCAGCTCTGTAGGAGCTCCTGGGTTTAACAATATTCCAGCTACTGTAAATTTCCAGCACTCTGTTTCAGTGTCCTCCCTCAATCGTGCTTTCATTTCTTCAGCTCTGGAAGTGAATCTTTGGGATTTTTACATTTTTGCCAATTGTCAAAAGATTAACAATGAAAGGCAGATCAGTTTCATGACTGACCTTTTCTCTAGTAAGCCTTTTTTTCCATGTTGGTATAAATTCCAAATCTTTTCTATAATGAGAAAAAAGTCTCAGACATGTAACATTTTGCTTAGCCATATCAATCTGTGTTTTGATGGTTCTAACACATTAATTTGGAGGTACAGATCAAACAGACTGACAGCTGTGCTATCTGTCTGGTAGTGTCAGCATTATATCCTCCTGTTATTCAACTCAATACAAGATGTAGCAGTGCTACACTCTTGTCACCCTCAACCTTCCACACAATCCATAGTGTACCAATGCTGTACTCTCCTCTTCCTCAATCACAGTTCAAGACATTACAATGCTGCTTCCTCATGCCTCCTATTGCAGAACTTTCTTTAGTCTGACCTTATTTTTTTAGGGTAAATGGGGAATCCTTCGTGTAATCTAAAATAAAACAGAGAACAGTTCATCATGATGTCCCCACCCCCTTCCTCCAAGCAATATGCTTGCACCCCAGCAAAAAGTTAGAAAATTGGATCTGAACTTCACAAAGTCTGTCTTAAGTAGGTTTAACTACATATGGATGTGTCTCCAAAGCTCAGAAAATCCTACATTATTTTGACTTCAGCAGTCCTACATCAGTATGGTCCATCCATCAACACTTTTGGTTACATTTTTGTTATTGAAGAAAGGACTCATTTTATCTGCCTACTGCCTTTCTAATCCCTTTCAGCAACTTGCAGTCTGGGTGCTCATGTACACTTTTTCAACAAAGTATCACTATTTGCATATTAATTAGTGCCTATTTGTCGATCTGCACAAATCAAAACCACCAGTAAAATGTTTTAAATTTTGTCATTTCCCAGTCAGCAAGCTGCAGATATCAGCTAGGCTGTCTAAGTCAGAGTGTAGAGCGCCAATGAGGTGTCTATGCAATAGGAACAGGCAAAAATGTCATCAACGGTTCCACATTTGATTGTACTCAATACTTCTTACTGAATGGCAACAGAGCAGTGGGTGACACACCTTAGTCACCCGCTGATTACAGGATCCATGAGCAAGATGTAAAGGAGAATAAAAAGGGATAACATCCAAAACTATGAAATTTATTTTTAAAAAGAATCAATAATCTGATAAGTAATGGCTTTTTGGAAAATCAACCACTTTAACACTTTCAATCACTTGATAATAGAAAAGTTGCTGTTACATTGCTAACGTACATTGTAGGTTCATAGTAGTGGCAACGACTTGCATAGAATTACATAGAAAGTACAGCACGGAAACAGGCCATTCGGCCCAACAGCTAGGCCTAACATGTTGGTGTTTATGCTCCACACGAGCCTCCTCCCACCCCTCTTCATCTAATCCTATCAGCATAATTTTCTATTCCTTTCTCCCCCTTAAATGCATCTATGCTAGTCGCCTCAACTACTCCTTGCGATAGCGAGTTCCACATTCTCACCACTCTCTGGGTCAAGAAGTTTCTTCTGAATTATCTATTGGATTTATTAGAGGCTATCATATACTTATGTGGATTATATTGTATTTAGACAGATGTGCTCTATGATCTACAGAGAAATGTACCCTTCTTAACAAAGCTATTAGCTTTATAAAATTAAATCAATTGGAGGCTTAGCAGGCCTAAGAAATAGTAGTTCATACAATAACTACTGAATGAGCGCACGGCATTCTGAGGAGCTGGGTTCACTGGATTCTAACGCCAGCTCAGGAATACAATTTAAATCAGCACTACTTGAGGCTTGCACAAGGAGCACAATTATATTGAAGACTGCCCTGCGTCACTCGTTCTGCAACTCATGCTCCCAGAATGTGTCCATGCACTTTCAAAGTGCACCCATTACTGATCGGCTCTGTAATGTGTAGAAATCAACATCCAGTGTACGGGAGGGGGCAGGGGGAAACATGTAATGTAATAGAAAATGGTAGGGCTGCCACTGCATTTCTTTAACAAACTTTGAAAGTGCTTTACTATGGATATAACTAAAGCGCCAGTGTGTTTTATGCTAAAATAGGAGCAGCCAGCTAATATAAAGAGCAAAGAACAGCTGAGAATTTTCATCAACTTAAGCTCTCTTTTACTGTTATAAAACAGCCTGTAATATATAAGGGGGAAAAATTCAATAGGAACGATTATTGGGAGTAGGTAGCGTGATCTGCTATGAGCCCGCGCCCAATGGCCCCTGCACAGGCAGGACAAGAATTTCATCTGGCCTCAATACTCACCGTCAAGCTGCATTCAAATTCAGGCCTTGCACGTCGATTCAATGCAATTAACACTTTCCACCATCAGGGGGAGCCCCAATCTCTTAAAGGGAGGATGTCTCTTCAAATCTCTTAAAGGTAGCCGGTACCTGTTATTTGCTAAAAATAACAGTCTGTTGTCTGCACGGAGTCTGAACGGAGATCACACATTGTACACATAAAACACAGATGCAGGTCCCGTCCCTATGTTTACACACTGATGAGTGATGTTAAAGCATTGAATAAAGGTTGCGCACTACTAAATCCCACATCCTCCAATCTGCATGCCAGACCTCACCAATCTGCCGATCTGAGTTGGTACCAGACTTGCGAGAGTGCGTGCACCAAGGTTCTCTGATGATGCACTAGTGACCTTGGTGCAAGAGGTGGACAGATGGAGTGACATCCTATATCCATGGGGGGGGGGGGGGGGGGGCGGTGCGCAAGAGGCCCTCCAGACAAATGGCCAAAAGGTAGTGGGAGGCAGAGGGGGACAAAGTCAATGCCAGGCGCACAGCATCATGTACATGGATGCAGTGCAGGAAGAAGTTCAATGCTTTGACACGAGTGGTCAAGGTGAGTGAGGTCAACTGTCAAGTGGCGTCTCCTACCAACTACACCACTGTTGCAAGCCGCACACCCACAACTCACAGGCCACACACGATGGCAGCGATTCAAAGCACATCACCCAGACACACGTCCCGCTTTCTTGCAGAAGAAGCTGGCGCATATCAGGAAGCAGCAAGTGGCAGTGACATTTAGTCCCTCGAGCCTGTTCCACCATTCAATGAGATTATGCTGGACCTGTGATCTAACTCCATATACCCGCCGTAGCCCCATATCCCTTAATACCCTTGATTCACAGAAATCCATCAATCTCAGATTTAGAATTCACAATTAGTCTAGCATCAGCTGCCGTTTACAGAAGAGAGTTCCAAACTTCTCCCACTCTGCGTGTCGAAACGTTTACTAACTTCACTCCTGCACGGCCTGTCTCTAAATGTTAGGCTATGTCCCCGCATCTTAGTATTCAAATATAGGAGACCTCCAAAAACAGTTACAAATGTATCAGCAGCCAGAAGCAATAATCCAGCCACTAACCTGTAAATCTTGTATGATCCCTTTATATAGCACTGGTGGGGATCCTCCGGGCACTCTAAGACACGTTCAGATGGTCGTGGTTAAGACTGTGTGCGTTGAGTTGAGCATTAAGTGCCGACGTGGTGTCTATCAATTTAAATCAGCATTGCACACTGATTGTATCCATTTTCTCCTTACTTTACATGCTTCAGGTGTTCAGTATTTGTGCATGCGCTAGCTCCTATACCAAGATGGCGTCCGACGCACGTCACGCTGGAAACGTGCGTGCGCAGCTAAGACGCCATCTTGGATGTTTGAGAGGCTGCATAGCGCCGAAACAACAGGTGCTACATGGCAGTCTTATCAGAGATATTTGAATTGTTTTTCCAAATATATGGAAAATGTAGCCCTATTAAGAACTTAGCATGTGGCACTATGGTGATGATCCACTGAACAGAGGTTCAAGGATCAAGGCTAAATGTGGATTGCTGCTTACAGCTATGGTCACTGTACACATGAAAATACATAGGAAGGAATCACAGAAGTGCAACATTTAATATCTGTTGATTCACAACAAAGTACCTCCAGGAAGATTAGTGTATAATCAAGGGGAAAGTGTATTTTAAGTCACATTTTTATTATTATTTGGTTGCAAACACCACACAACAGGGTAATTTTCCTCCCTAATTTCACACAATGATCAATAACCTGCAAGGCCTTGCTGATTTTCCAGACTTTTTGTACTGATCTTTTTTGACAGCCATGTGTCATCATATCACTGACAGCTGCTAGGGGCCATCTCTGAGGTCCAGCCCATAATATTGGTCCAAACTGCTGCTGTTAGTGACCTGTCCCTAGTGACGTGCCCTACAGCAATACTCACTTAAGTGTGAACAAACCATTCAGCAGCTGAGTTGAAGTGCCTATGATGGCTGCCACTTGCTAATATGTAGTTGTAGGCCAAAGTGAGTAGTTTTCTTTCTTTCTAGGTGTATATTTCAAATTAGACAGAGCCACCTACTGTGTAAAATATTGTGTGATCTATTGTGTGATTTATGTTATTTCAACAAATTGCCAAATAACAATAAATTGTAACCATTTAATATATATTACCTGTTATATCCTGATTATCAACTGTGCATTTTTGCTCAATAAACGTGCAGTGATAATGTCACAATCATTAATGCTTTATTGTGGACATTACCACATATATCAGTTGTAAGGATTGCATGTCCAATCAACATGTACAAATTAGATTGCACTGCAGTCATTTTAGACGAGTAAAATAGGCACCAAGGGATCCAATGTGACGGGCTGCAGGTGAGCGCCCATTCTGCGCTGGAAGTGCAACGCTGGCCATATTACTTAAGGCTGCTCAGTAGGCTTCCAGGACGTGCACCTGAAACTGGCTCATTGCATATACAAATCATAAGTCTAACACCTATTTCAAGCCCCTATGCCAAATTGGACTGCGAATGACCATAGCTTGCGCCATGCGTGCTTGGGTCAGTTTCTCCCGGCACTCATCAGCCAAACTAGCGGTTCTTAAAAGGACCGCTAGACGCTGCCCAGCGATAGGCAAGTTTAAAGTCTTTTACTTACTTTATTGTAGAGCCGGGAGGAGCAGGATGCTCCTTCTGGTTCCACATCAAAACCGTGGGCCGCTACCGGCCACGGCCCGCCCCCACCCGATTGCCCCCCTGACCCGGTCTCTCTTGAGGATCTCAGCCGATGTTGCTGCCCCCCGTAACTGGTGAGCTCCTCTAGGGCAGCAAATTACCGTGATCCTGTCACTGGCCTCGTTAGGCACCTGCAGTGTCGGGATCGGGCGCCAATTCAGGCACAATCCAATTTCCAGGCCTATATAACAATTCTAACAATTATCTGATGTGCAGGAATGATTTCAAAGCTGTAATTATGTAATACTTGTTTATCGTTTTGCTCGTTTTAGGCCCATAAAACGAGCGTGATGATGTTGAATTTGGACCCCATTGAGTTTAAGTGCTGTCTGCTAGCATAAAAGTGTATCCAGCATCCAAAAGTCCAACGGATATCTTGTTAAAAATCCTAGAAATTCCAACTGGATCTTAAATATGTACTGCAGACCTTATCAGTGAGTTACCATGGGGGAGATGTTCAACTGCTGCTCGCTCCATTCCCACTGGAAATTGAGGTGGCAGGCTGTTGAAACATGAAAAAAAAGGATTTTGCCCATTAGTTGCTCAAGGCTCGCCCGACTCGATTTTCGAGTGGGCCTTGAAATGGGCGGATCGCCCTCCTGTCTGAAACAGGCAGGAGCTTTATTAAAATATTTAAATTGGGGTCCTATACCGGTTGTAGGACCCTGACGCAGTTTTCAGATTTCAATGGGCGAGTGCTATCAGATGTACAACCGCCTAATCAATGGTTGAGTGCTGGCAGCTTGTCCAGAATATTTCGATGAGGCCTGACCATGAAAATGGTTCACAGCCTCTTGCTGGAGCCATCGGGCGGGCAGCACGAGCGCTTCACCCATCACTCACCCGCTGTGCCCTGCAGTTGAAAATTGCTCCCTATGTGTCCCGCGTATTGATAGGATCCTGTCAGATCATTTTAAAATGAAACTGGATTGTTTGGTGAGAGTGGCTGCTTCTTTTCGTACGACGAGTTTGAGGTCATTGGGTTTCAGTTTTCACAGAAAAGTCAATTGAATTGTGGAACATGATATAAAAATAGTTTGTTCAATCACCTTGAAGCAGGGGCCTTGGTAACAGGCCTTTATTAAGGGCTGTTTTTTTTTAGTTGGCTATTTGAATTGTCAGCTTTTTTGAAGCTGTTTGCCAGCTTCTCCGAGTTTTACAGGTTGGCATGCACGAACAAATAACAAAAAATTACATTCATCAAGCACAATTTGCCCTTTACAAAACCATGCTGAGTGTCCCTAATTAGTCCATGCCTCTCTAAAGTGTCCACTTTCATCCTGGATTATGAAAATCTACCCGCAATTAAAGTAAGACTAATTGGTCTATAGTTTCCTGCTTATCCCTTTCCCTTTTCTTGAACAGGGGCATAACATTTGTTTTTGGCACCATTCTCATTTCCAAATATTTTTGGAAAATTATGGTTAATACCAGCACCGTCTCCCTCCCAACCTCCTTCAGGAATCTGGTATACATACTATCTGGGCCTGGTGACTCTTTTACTTTTAGTCACAATAAATTTTTAATAGTTTCCTTTTGAGTAGTTGTCTGTAGTATTGGTCTTTCACATCCTCCTCAGGTACTGCTATGGTCTCTCTTTCACTATGTAAAAAGTGAGGCAAATACTTATTCAGTATCTCCACCATTCCCTCACACTCAAATACAAGATGGTCTCCCTCATCTCTAAGTGGTCATACTGCTTATTTTACTATTCTTTTATTTATGTGCTTATAAAATCCCTTGCCATTTCTCTTTGTATTCACTGCCAGTCTTCGTTCATATTCCTTCCTAATCTTCCTAATTACCTGTTTTTCTTGCCTTCTTTTCTTTTTATATTCCTCATAATTTTTTTCTCTGTATTATCCCATTGCGATTTCTGCTTGAAATTTGAAAAATGGAGGACTAAGTATTAGTATCCTCATTTAAATGTATTAAGGATATATAATGAAGCTCTTGCACATTTAAGAGCCAAATATCCATGCCCCTACCAGCACACTCCTGATGTAATTCTTCCAAGAATGTAGTGGAAGAGCTGAAAATTAGGACAGGGTGGATAGAGAGAAACTATTTACGCTGGTTGGGGATTCTAGGAGTAGGGGGCACAGTCTAAAAATTAGAGCCAGACCGTTCAGGAGTGAGATTAGAAAACATTTCTACACACAAAGGGTGGTAGAAGTTTGGAACTCTCTTCCACAAATGGCAATTGATACTAGCTCAATTGCTAAATTTAAATCTGAGAGAGATAGCTTTTAGCCAACCAAAGGTATTAAGGGATATGGGCCAAAGGCAGGTATATGGAGTTAGATCACAGATCAGCCATGATCTTATCAAATGGTGGAGCAGGCATGAAGGGCTGAATGGCCTATTCCTGTTCCTATATTTCTATGTTCCTATGTTCCTATACGCTAGGTTCTGTCCCAAACATGACCCATGTCATGAGGGGGCAGGGCAAAGGAAAGGGAATTCCCAGGCCGGAAATTCTTTTGTCCCTAAAATGAGCTATACTGAGTAGCCAACACATCGGGCTTCATGAGGCATATTGGCTCCTGGCCCAGGGTAAGTGAAGCCCACATGGGTCTTGGTCATGATTACAGCAGAATATTGCGGCATTGCTGAGAAAGTGGCCCACTTGTTAAGGCTCTTTAAATTTATTTTCAATGTTGCCGGTAGTGCATTCCCACAGGTGGTTGCCCAACGCCATATTCCACGCCCGCCCCCCACCCCCACACCCCCGGCTCTGGTGGGCATCCAAAATGTGCAGGCATCAGCGAGTTACATGCATATTAGGGAACCTTCCCTGGCCATGGTTACTTCGGAGGGGTCAGCAATGGTTCCCAGTAGGCCTGCCCTGGCACTTACACCGGATGAGTATTCCCATGGATCTTCAGCTCCTCTGTGAGGGAGATCTATCTGCCGATGTAAAACGTGGGCCAGGAAATACATGGCACACAATCAAAGCAGGGACCCGGCGAGATCACAATTTTCCAGTCCCTATTCACAAAATTAATGCCAACACCACTAGTCCTGCCTGTCGGAATTTCTACTCCAATGTGCTGTGCAAGAACAGAAATGAGGGATTCTGTTCAGAAAACCTTTGTTTATAAAGGTCTGTGTCATTGTTTATTCTACTTGGTAGTGGAGTAAATGACCGTGTAAATTATAAATGGCTACCATTTTCACAATTTTTGTCATTTTCACAATACCAAATGACTACTGGTGGTTGAGGCACAATTACATTGGAAAAAGAGAGGCACCCTTATAGTTTACAGGCATCATTTTGATGTTATTGATTGGTCTGCTGTACACTGTTTTTGAAGGTTTCGATTCAGTAAGTAATTGCTGTATGATTTGTGTGCAGTGTTAAAAGAGGATTTGGAGTACCAGTCTGACACGAATTACGAGAATGGCCAGAGTGTTTACCTGCTAAGATCATTCCACCTTTTAACCCCCAGCCAGAGCAAACTAAATAGTCACTCCTCAGGAGTTCAGTTGTTTAGAGGATATCTCAATAATTCAGTTTCTCAAAATCCCTGCAGCAGTAACAGAGAACCAAAAAGAGCATCCTTTGCCCTTGCTGACTTCCTCAATATCTTAGGTTTCATTGATTCTACCTATGTGTCAATCCATGCTCCTGTAGATAATATGCACATTTACTATAATAGGAAAGACTTCTATTCTATGAAGATGCAGGTGTTAGAAGATGCCAGGAACATTATAGATGTCTGTGCCAATTTCCCTGCCACCACCGATGATTCTTTTATCTTTGCCAACTGTGTTTGTGCAAGGGGAATTGCTTGGTGGATGCCTGCTGGATAAGACAATAACCTCGGGATTTCAATGTTCTCTAATTGTCTCTCTCTCTCTCGCTCTTATTTTAACCTAACAATGCCACCAGCTCCACGACACAAATTCATAAATCAGCAGGGGGAAAAGAAAATCCTACATTTGTTGTAAAAAAAATGATGAGATTTTAAGGTTGTGAAGAAACCTTTGATTTCAAACCCCTTTTGGAACAACAATTTTGCAGCCAATTTTGTGGTCCCAAAATTGGCGACTGGACCGCTAAACATTGCACGCTTGTCGCACAAGTAGCATGTAGAGCCGACTCTGTGCCATTTCGCAAGGTCAAGCTCATTAAAATCATTTCCAGACGCTCACTGCGCAGCTTGGATGATGTGCAGGGAGCGCACTGGGCTCACAGAGTGATTTGTTCTTAAAGGGCTGGTACTCAAAATTAAAGCTGAGCTATATCATTTCAAATTTAAAGATTTCCTGATAGTACTTCAGTATGGCAGCAAGGTGGGAGAGAAGCAGAACTGCTATCTTGAGGTGTTATTCCCGGAGGTATTGTAAACGAGGCTGTCCTCTTTGAAACTGAGGGTCACCCTCCAAACAGCAGCACAGTTCACATAGTCTGGATATGACTGAGTGGGTCAGCGCAGTGTCCCACATCCGAAGGTGATGGGTGCAAGTTGAAAATAGATTTTCTGCACCCATGAAGATTGCCAATATCCACACTTGGCTTAATGTTAGTATATGACCTTACAATGAATACCAAAAAGAGTTCACTTTCTACTTGGTACTACTTTACTGAGTCAGTATATAAACCACCCTTTCAGCTAGTTGGCACATACATGCTCATGTTGCTGCAGGGCACACTTTGTTGCTGCCACACAAATATGATTCTAATGTCTCACATAAATCTTGCAAGCTACAGCTATCAAGCATGCTGCCAAACAGAAAGACTTGTGTGCTGATGTTCATGGACTCTTGTGCTGATGTTCTCTTCACCCCTCCTAGGCTCCTCTTTCCTATCGTCATGCCTCCTTTCATTTCTCCCCTCTCGGCTACTCTGTCCCCCCAAATCCCTACTCCAATCCTTCAGCACTCCTCGACCTTCCTACTCTCCTGCCGCCATCCCAGGCTTGACTCCCTCTTAGATAAGCCTACAGCTTCTCGCTGTGTCTCTCTTGGCATCCTCGGAAGGGCCCATCGAGACACTCGTCACTGTCTCCTTACGCGCAGCAACACCAACTGCCCCATCCTACCCTCTCACCAACTTTCCCGCCCAGCGCGCCCGTTGGGGACTAACCTTGCCAATCTCTTTCCTGTCCCACTCACCCCTCCCAGCATTGACCCTGTGGACTCTGCCAGCAGATCAGCTATCACCGCCCCTCTCTGCATCTCCGTCCAGAATGTCCATTCACTTGTGAACAAGGCCATGGCCATCCATGAGCTTATTGTGGATGATTGCATTGACATCATGGCCTTGGCACAAACCAGGCTTATGGGTGATGATACCTTCCCCCTTAATGAAGCCCTCTCGCCTGGCTGTACCTTCCACCACTTGCCCCGCACAGACCACCGCCGTGGTGGTGTGACCCTTATCACCAAATCACACTTTGGCCTGTCCCCCTACTCCTCTGGCACCTTTTCTTCCTTTGAGCATCTCACCTTGTTTCACCCCTCTCACCTCGCCTTTAAAATCCTCATTCTCTACCACCCACCCAATTACCACACCAAGTTTCTCACCAAGATATCTTCACTGCTTTCCTCCCTCAGCCTCTGCACCAAGTGACTTCTCATCCTCGGTGATTTCAACCTTCATCTCAACTCATCATACTCTCTCTCCTCTGAGTTCACTGCCCTTCTATCCTCCCTTAATCTCTCCCTCCATATAAACTCCATATTCATGGCCACCCCCTCGACCTTGCCATCTCACGTGGCCTCTCTACTCCCATTGTATCGATCACGGATACGGCCATCTCTGATCACTTCCTTGTATTCCTCTCCACCCACACCCCCCTTCCCCCTCCCAACCCCACTTCCTTTTGTGTCTGCCCCTGGAAAAAACTCTCCCCCAAGTCACTTACAACGGCACTTTCAAATTCCCAACTGTCTAGCCTTTGGCCCTCCATTCACCAAGACAAGTCTGCAGCTACCGATCTGCTCAATCACACTCTCACCTCCACCTTTGATGCCCTTGTCCTTATTAAAAGCATTACTCTCTCTCACCCTGGTCGTTCCCCCTGGTACGGCCCTCATCTCCATTCCCTTAAGTCCAAGGGACGCAGACTTGAATGTTTATGGCAGACAACTGGTTTAGCCATTCATTGCCATATCTGGCTGGACCGCATAAAACACTCCTGGAATGCAAATATAACCCCCGGCATCTCTGCACTACAAACTGTCTTCTTAAACCCCACTCCCCTGCCCCCTCCACTCTCACCTCCAACAAAAAGAGTGAGGAGCTCATGGACTTCTTTGTCACTAAGATTGAGACCATCCATTCAGCTGCCTCTTACGCTTCCCTCCCTACCCTTAGCCCACCAAGCCAAACTTCCCCTAAGGTTCCCCACTCCCCTAGCCCTGAACTCACACCTTTCCCTAGTTTCTCTCCTATCTCCCCTCATGCCCTCTCCGAGCTCATCTTGACCATGAGACCCACCTCTTGCTCCCTTGACCCTATTCCCCAGCTGCTGACCACCCAACTTCCCTTCCTGCCCCCCATGTTAGCTGATATTGTTAAGGGTTCCCTCTCCTCAAGTCCTGTCCCCCTCCCCTTCAAACCTGCCGACATCACCCCTCTCCTCAAAAAAAACACCCTTGACCTCTCTGTTCTTGCAAACTATCGCCCCATCTCCAACCTCCCTTTCCTCTCCAAAGTCCTTGAGCATGTTGTTACCTCCCAAATCCGTGCTCATCTTTCCTGCAACTTCATGTTTGAATCCCTCCAATCAGGTTCTGCCCTTGCCACAGTACTGAAACGGCCCTTTTCAATGTCACAAGTGACATCCTATGTGACTATGACCGTGGTAAACTAGCCCTCCTCATTCTTCTCGACCTCTGTGCAGCCTTTAACATGGTTGACCACATCATCCTCCTCCAATGCCTCTCCTCCGTCGTCCAGCTGGGTGGGACTGCGCTCGCCTGATTCCATTCTTATCTATCCAGAGTAGCCAGAGAATCATCTGCAATGGCTTCTCTTCCCACTTCTGCACCATTACCCCCAAGGATCTAACCTTGGCCCCCTCCTGTTTCTCATCTACATGCTGCTCCTCGGCGACATCATCCGAAAACACATCAAATTCCACATGTACGCTGACAACACCCAGCTCTACCTCACAACCACTTCCCTCGACCCCTCCACAGTCTCTCATTTGTCACACTGCTTGTCCGATGAGCAAAAATTTCCTCCAATTAAATATTGGGAAGATTGAAGTCTTTGATCCCTGCCGCAAACTCCGTTCCCTCGCCACCAACTCCATCCCTCTCCCTGGCCACTGTCTAAGGCTGAACCAGACTTTTCGCAACCTTGGCCTCCTATTTGACATTGAGATGAGCTTCCGACCACATATCCGCTCCATCACCAAGACTGCTTACTTCCACCTCTGTAATATCGTTTGTCTCTGCCCCTGCTCAGCTCATTTGCTGCTGAAACCTTGATCCATGCCTTTGTTACCTCCAGACTGGACTATTCCAATGCTCACCTGGCTGGCCTCCCATCTTCCACCCTCCATAAACTTGAGCTCATCCAAAACTCTGCTGCCTGTATCCGAACTCACACCAAGTTCTGTTCTCCCATCACCCCTGTGCTCACTGACCTACATTGGTTCCTGATCCGGGAACACCTCGATTTTAAAATTCACATCCTTGATTTCAAATCCCTCTATGGCCTTGCCCCTCCCTATCTCTGTAACCTTCTCCAGCCCTACAACCTGCCAAGATCTCTGTGCTCCTCCATTTCTTGCCTCTTGCTCATCCCCAATTTTAATTGCTCCACCATTAGCGGCTGTGCCTTCAGCTGCCTAGGCCCTAAGCTCTGGAATTCCCTCCCTAAACCTCTCTACCACTCTCTCCTCCTTTAAGACGCTCCTTAAAACCTACCTCTTTGACCAAGCTTTTGATCACCTATGCCAATGTCTCCTTATGTGGCTCGGTGTCAAATTTTGTTTGATTAATCTCCTGTAAAGCGCCTTGGGATGTTTTACTGCATTAAAGGCGCGATATCAATGCGAGTTGTTGTTGTTGTTGTTGTTGTTGACGATGACGATGACTCACACATATGTAAATTTTGTATCTGAATAGTGGAAAGGGCCAAACACAACAGGCAAGAGTAAATGGCTGTGGAGGGGAGAACTTCAAAAGTGTCACCTTTTGACTCACCATGAGGAGACTGCTCTTCAAATTCTGGGTTCTGGGGCCATAGAGGAAGTCAGGAAGTGGAGGTCTGAGCCCTTCCTAAAGCTCAGGGCTAGTACCATTTTTTGTTTATTGCTCTTTCTCCTTCTTACCCATTCATTCATTCTCTGACACACAAGCATGCCTTGCTCCACAACTGCATAACATACAATGGGTTGGATTTTCCTCCAATTGTCAGGTTAGCAGTGAAACAGGACTTCTGCCTGCTCATGTGACTCTGCTGCTAACCCACTAGTCTTTCCTCCAGGGGCCCTAATTATATATGTGGGGTGGGTTAGGAGTAGTCATACTGCTCCTCTGAGGGGGAGGGAAATTGAGTACTGTTGCAGCATTTATAATGCTGTAGGTAATTCAAGTGGGAGATGTCTTTTTTGAGAGCAGGACGAATGTCTGAAGGAACAGCAACTTCAGTGATGTCAGCCGCAGGAATGACTCCCAGATTCTATGATGTATCCATGGCTATTTTACTGACTGAAGTAAGGGGTAGAAGAGATGACCCATGGGGACCAAAGGCAGGAAGCCCAATAAGAAGGCATTTCAGGCCATGTGGAAGGAGATTACTGAAGCAATCAGTGCAACCTCCACCACCCCAAGAACTGCCATGTAGTGCAGGATGAGATTCAGTGACCTCACAAGGGTTGCCAAGGTAAGTCGAGGCACTGTTCCCAATGCACATTCTATACCAATGATAAAGGATTCACTCATCTCTTTACTTCTCATGCTCTTTCTGTGTCAAAAACTGGGCGTCAGAAAAACGCACATGGAAAGGGGATCCTCTGAAAATAATCAAGTTAGCTCAAAACCATTCTGTCAACTCACATTACCAGCCACAAGGGCTTCTGCTAGTCTTAAAGTATAGCTGATTTAAAGGGACAATGCATCAGCATGTCTCTTAGGATCCATACGCTCATAAATGGAGGAAAAGAAGTATTCATGCCACTCACATTCCTTTCAAATTGTATTTTCTCCCAGAAAGGAAATGGTCACATATAACCAGCACACGAGAAACGTTACTGGGTGAGGAACATCATGACCAAAAAACCCCAAGTCCGCACAAAGAGGAAGCTCTGCAGATAATAGGCAGACAGACAGGTTAAACTGTGGGAGATGGTGAGGTTGGAGGCAAGGTGGCAAGAGGAGGTTGGTAAAAACTGAGCAAGACTCATCATCGAAAGTGTCAGCTTAATGGGCTTTCTGAAATTATTATAATACCATTACAGACAGAAGTGTTTCCTCGAGGGGAAACATTACCATGTACAACTGAACAAGGTTTTCTGTTTTTATCGTAGTGGGTGCCTTGGAGGAAGAGGCTTCTGTATTTCATCTCCAAGTTCCCTCATGATCCTGGGATGTATCCTGTCAGGTCCCCCTTTAATTTAACCAACTGCTCTAATACTTTCCTTTTACTTATTGTAATATCTTTCATTTTGCTTTTAACCAATTCAAAATTTACCTCCTCCCCAATACCTCCTCTTTTGTACATGTTGAAGATAAGTATTTGTTAAATATCTCTGCCATATTGTAGTGCTTCCTCAGCTGAGATCAACTAACTCAGCTCAGACCAGCAATCAAACCTGGGACTATCTGGTCTGTATGGTTTATATTGCACTAGGTGATCAGAGCTAGCCACTCCCCTAGCCAAGCTGTTCCAGTATATCTTTGACACCGGCATCTGCTTGACAATGTGGTAGATTGCCAGGTATACCTGAGTCACAAAAAACAGGACAAATCTAATCAAGTCAATTACCACTCTATCAGTACCCTCCCAATTATCAGTAAAGTTATTCAAGGAATCATCAGCAGTCACAATAACACTCAAAAAGCTCGACAGAGTCGTCCGCCCTTGCCACTGGACTCAAGTGCTATCACCTCCATCTCCGACACAGTGTGGTTACAGTATGTACAAGCCACAGGATGCACTGTAGAAACTCACCACAGTTACTTCAACAGCGCTTCCCTCCCCTGCATATTCTACCAAGGAGAAGGACAAAAACAGCAATATTGTGGGAGCACCACCACTTCCAAGTTTCCCTCATGCACCATCCTGACTTGGACATATATTGCTGTTTATTTACTGTAGTTTGGTCAATATCCTGGCAGTTTCTACCTTACACCATTGTGGTATCATCATCACAAGGACTGCAGTAGTTCAAAGAGAAGGCCCATCACCACCTTCTCAGGCCAGCTAGAGATGGGTAATACGTGTAGTCTTGCCAATATTGTCCACATACTGAGAACAAATAAAAAGGAGCCACATCATATACATTTTTGTATTATGCAGGCGAGACACCTAAGGGGTGATTTTAAACCCCAAGAATGGGTGGGTTGGGGGCGGGTGGGAGTTGAAAATAGTTGGTTTTTGGGTCGCGACCGCAACCCAGCTTTACTTCCAGGTTTAATGTCGGCGTGTAAAAGTACAGACTTCCCACTGGGAATGCAAAGTCTGAAAATGTTGTGGTTGCGACCCAAAAAAACAACTATTTTCAACTCCCACTCGCCCCCAACCCACCCGTTGTTGGGGGTTAAAATCACCCCCCTAGACTTCATGCAGAACATGAAGGCAGCCAGTGGGAGGATCCACATGGAGTACATCAGAGATGGGAGACTGAGGGGGAAGACTTAGAAACAGGAAGAAAGATACTGGCCAAAATGGGAGAGGGCAGTGAAGCTCAAGAGAAAATGACACTCGGGAGCAAGGGAAAGCACGTGAGAGGTAATCTGGCCTAGTGGGAGAACATATGGAGAAAGAGGAACCATGGACACTAAGTCAATGAGGAGATTAAATTATGAAAAATAAAATCAGAAAGGACAATTATATATGTTAAAAATTCTTACCTTTCGATGAGTCAGTTGGATGCTGAAAAGAAATAGAAAAAAATCTACAAACTGTAAAAAAAAATTCAGAAAATGAGAGCTGATTTATTTTGGTTCTTCAATGCAGTACAAATACGCTTCATGTAAAAAAAAAAGTGGACTCAGAAAGGGCAGAACAGAGAATGCCCAAAAGTTTTAAATGGGAAAATCCTGAGATGTCGACTTAGTATCATAAGATCATTCGTGGTTAATAAAAAAAAGTGATTAAATTCAAGCTTCTGGTGATAAAATCATGAGAGTTGCAGAGCTGAAGGATCATGTGAGAATGTAGGTTGTTGGTCATCTCATTGTGGTTGGATTTGGAAAAGTACCAGAATCGAGGGAAAAGTACGGATTTGGTTAGGAAGTTGGCTGAGCGAAAGGCGACAGAGAGTAGGGATAATGGGTAGGTACTCACATTGGCAGGTTGTGACTAGTGGAGTCCCGCAGGGATCTGTCTTGGGGCCTCAATTATTCACAATATTTATTAACGACTTAGAGGAAGGCATAGAAAGTCTCATATCTCAGTTTGCTGTGACACAAAGATTGGTGGCATTGTAAGCAGTGTAGATGAAAACATAAAATTACAAAGCGATATTGATAGATTAGGTGAATGGGCAAAACTGTGGCAAATGGAATTCAATGTAGACAAATGTGGGGTCATCCACTTTGGATCAAAAAAGGATGGAACAGGGTACTTTCTAAATGGTAAAAAGTTAAAAACAGTGGATGTCCAAAGGGACTTAGGGGTTCAGGTACATAGATCATTGAAGTGTCATGAACAGGTGCAGAAAATAATCAATAAGGCTAATGGAATGCTGGCCTTTATATCTAGAGGACTAGAGTACAAGGGGGCAGAAGTTATGCTGCAGCTATACAAAACCCTGGTTAGATCGCATCTGGAGTACTGTGAGCAGTTCTGGGCACCGCACCTTCGGAAGGACATATTGGCCTTGGAGAGAGTGCAGCGTGGGTTTACTAGAATGATACCCGGACTTCAAGAGTTAAGTTACGAGGAGAGATTACACAAATTGGGGTTGTATTCTCTGGAGTTTCGAAGGTTAAGGGGTGATCTGATCGAAGTTTATAAGATATTAAGGGGAACAGATAGGGTGGATAGAGAGAAACTATTTCCGCTGGTTGGGGATTCTAGGAATAGGGGGCACAGTCTAAAAATTAGAGCCAGACCTTTCAGGAGTGAGATTAGAAAACATTTCTACACACAAAGGGTGGTAGAAGTTTGGAATTCTCTTCCGCAAACGGCAATTGATGCTAGCTCAATTGCTAAATTTAAATCTGAGATAGATAGCTTTTTGGCAATCAAAGGTATTAAAGGATATGGGCCAAAGGCGGGTATATGGAGTTAGATCACAGATCAGCCATGATCTTATCAAATGGCAGAGCAGGCACGAGGGGCTGAATGGCCTACTCCTATTCCTATGTTCCTATGTTCCTATCTCTATCTGCTTTGACTCCTCTGGATATAGATATGTGGAGAATGTACAGTTCACTTCCCAGTTGCAGACAGCTTTGTGTTTTCGAGGGATATCTTTCCTTTGCCTCAACTTCAAGTCATTGCACCTGCTTCAGTTAGCTTTACCCTCCTTATGCACTTTAACTGTGCGTTCAGATGGTGTGCTGTGTCTACCCTTGTAACAAGAGGTTAGACTTGTTTTTGTGCAGTACCAAACAATTAGTCTTTATGTTTTAGTACTTCTGCCACAATAAACTCCAGCTCTTCCTCATTAAAATGAATCTTCCTTCATGTTGACCCTTCACTGAGAGTATAGCTGTTGCTCTCCTCCATTATGACTCTGCATCATATTTTGAGAGCCTCAGTGCCAACTTCACCCCTCTACAGTGCCACTTGTTTCATTAGCAATGTGCACCAACCCAGGTAATGGAATATAAAAATGTCTCACAGAGTGTATCCAAAGTGCACTGATGCATAAATGTGCACTTTGCAATCCCATATGTAGTAAGATATAAATATATATTTTTTAAAAGCAGAATACAGCCCTGATGATGAATGGATCCAGCACAGTCTCATGTATCTGGAGTGAGGCTGCAAGTGCTTCTGAGCAGTGAGTTCCAGTCACTCAGTGCAACAAATACGTGACTCTCCAATTTCAGTTCTCACAACTTAAGGATTCTGGTCTCATGAATGAGCATTTTTTGTGGGTCACAGCAGTCACAGTCAATACAGTAAGCTCATAGAATTACATTGCAACATTTCACTGCTGATATGTCGTTATCCAAAAAGGGAATTTTTTAAAAACTTTCTTAAAATGTAATGATGAGGAAGGAATATGTTCAACAATGAAATAGTGGCAACTAAAATTGTATGCATTTAAAAATAAATAAAATTACAATTGGTGTCATATACCTGATAACTGAATACATTGTTTAATAATGAAGCAGCTCAAAAACAGGTCCTAACTATATCTAAATACTTGAAAACAATCTCATAAAATCACTATGTGGTACCATGTACTCACACAGAAGGAACAGCTGCACTGGTCACTATGTGCAATTATATTGCAAATGCATTCAAAAAGAATGGGATAGATTTTCAACTTGCTGCCCGTTATATAATCCGTCCGGTTTTTATTTCCGTTGGAATCAAATAATGAGCACCCGATTTGCACGATCCGTTTTACACCCAGGCAGTAAATTGAAACTCTACTCCAAAATGTTTACAATTTCGCTACAGGTAGCAACTACAAAAATTGTTTCCCCTTAGTCAACTGATGTCTTCAGATCTCCTGGCATAGGCCTGTTATATCATAATAGGCACATAAACAGTTTCATCATTTTCACCCTGAGTAATCAATGTAAACTGACAATGTGGCTGATGAACAATATTATTAGCTTCCCCTCAAAGACAGAGGAAAGTACTGTTCATCTTTAAAACACATAAATTACATATCGTTACTTTATACCAGAACAGTGTTTATAAAAATACACCATGTTGGAATGGAGTTATATTCATTAACCAATGCGCTATTTTACATTGCTTTAGGTAAACAAACAGACTGCACAATGGTATGAGTGACACAATTAAATGTCATCAATTGTTATCATTACACACATGGCTTTCCTTCTTTAAAAGAAAGGAAAGGAAAAGTTTGAATTGACATCGCACCTTATCCTCAGGACATCCAATGAATAACTATTTTAAACACAGCCACTGTTGTTATGTAGACAGACAACAGCCAATTTGTGCACAACTGGTTCTGCGCCTCATCCAAAAGGCAGCACCTCCTACAATGCCACATTCTGTCAGTAATGCACTGATGTGTCAGCTTCCATTATGTGTTCAAGTACTAAAAATTTCTCACTCAGAGGCAAGAGTGTTACCAACTGCGCTCTTCTCTGCAATGCCTCTAGTGCTTTAATGTCTCCCTTGCTTCTTGGCGACCAGAGCACTATACAGTTTGATCACTACATCCTCTCACTTGTAATCTACTGTTTTAGCTATGTAGTTCGACATTCTATTGGCTTTGCTGATTGCTGCTCTGCATTGGCTGGATGTGTTGAGCGTCGAGTTTACTAAGACACCTAGATCTCTTCAACTTCATCTTTAGCTATTTCAACACCATTCATGAAGTGTGTATGTTGCTATTGTATGACCCACTTATATATTTTGTTTCGCTTGTGCTATAGTTTCTGGGCTGCCTCCTTCAATTCCACTGCCCTTGGTAGTTTGGTATAAACTGCAAATTTGAATTTGATTGCCTGTATTTATGCAGCTGCATGCAAATTATAGGTTAATGATGTGAAAACCTTATCCATCATATCCCTGCTGACACTTCAATGCAGTACTGAGGGAGTGCCACCTTGTCAGGGATTCTGTTTTTCAAATGAGGCATTATTGACTTGAGGTATTTTGGGTGAGGAAAGATGCTATATAATTGTAAGTTTTTCTTTGCTTTAAAGCTTTCATTCCTGGCACCTAGCATTGCTAAGGAATGGGAAAAGGGGTACAAAAACAAAAGGGCTACGCTTCAATTGATCAGAATAGGCAATACAGGTTATATTTCAAATACATTTTGAAAGAAATTTTCTTCAGCCGGCATCACTGGCAAGAGTTGCAGCTAATTCCCTGCCTGCCGGGGCAAGATCTCAAAGGGGAGTGCTAGTAGCATTAACAGTCCGTTATGAATATTATAATGACAGAGGTTAAAGAGAGAAGCTGCAGATATACTGGCTCTGGTACTTGTGTCCAAGGAAACTTTCTTTATTTCTTTAAACTTGTATACATTTTTGAATTGTTGTGGACAGAGAAGTGTGACAAACAAGAAACTGGGGCCAAACTTCAGAAGGCCAGGGTTTCCCCACTGAAGAGTAATCAATTGCAGTGAACAAACATAGAAACATAGAAAATAGGAGCAGGAGTAGGCCATTCAGCCCTTCGAGCCTGCTCCACCATTCAATATGATCAATACCATGTTCCTGCTCTCTCCCCATACCCCTTGATGCCTTTTGTGTCTAGAAATCCATCTAGCTCCTTCTTTAAATATATTCAGTGTCTTGACCTCCACAGCCTTCTGTGGTAGAGAATTCCACAGGTTCACCACCCTCTGAGTGAAGAAATTTCTCCTCATCTCAGTCCTAAATGTCCTACCCCGTATCCTGAGGCTGTGACCCCTCGTTCTGGACAACCCCCAGCCAAGGGAAACATCCTCCCTGCATCCAGTCTGTATAGCCCTGTCAGAATTTTATACGTTTCAATGAGATCCCCTCTCATTCTTCTAAACTCTAGTGAATGCAGGCCTAGTTGACCCAATCTCTCCTCATACGACATCCCAGGAATCAGTCTGGTGAACCTTCGTTGCACTCCCTCTATGGCAAGTACATCCTCTCTTAGGTAAGGAGACCAAAACTGCACACAATACTCCAGATGTGGTCTTACCAAGGCCCTGTATAACTGCGGTAAGACATCCTTGCTCCTGTACTCAAATCCTCTTACAAACCAGCCATTTGCAACAAACACAGAAGGTTTTTTTGGGCCATTTCCTCAGACCAGCTCACTAATTCCACGGCTGACCCTGACTCTAATTTGACAAGACAGGCACACCAGTTGCATCGATACTGGCAGGGGTGCTCACTCTCTTTATATAAACTCAGGACTCTGGGGCCAATGGGTGGAAGTCCCTGATAATATAATACTGAGTCGGGGCAGCTGTTGTAGTTTTAGTAACATTGGTAGGGTAGTCTAGGGACATGGGATCAGTAGGAGGGGATGTTGGGACATTGGCATATAGGGGAGGGAGCCTTAGATATCTGCTAGTGGGAAGGGATGTTGTGATATTGCAGTGGAGGGAGGGTGCTCTTGGAATACAGAAGTACCAGAGTGGTGGTGGCTAGGTGTCAGGTGACGAGGAGGAGAATGCCAGGGAACAGGAACAGTGAGACGGTTGAGGGTTGCTGCTGAGAAGAGTGCGATAGCCACGTTCATGGTTGTGGCCTGGGAGCTGGCTATAAGTTCTTTAAAGTGCTTACTGCACTTTTATTATCTCAGTAAAAGCATAGTAATTACTTTAAAGAACTTGAAGCTGGTTCCAGGGATGCAGTGATAGGGGTTTTGATTGGGAACGGATCAGCACTGGGGAACGAGGAGAAAGGCATCTCAGGGTAGATTTGGTGGGAATGAGAGGTGACAGGTGTGGGAGGGCCAGAAATCCTCAGGGCCGTGGCTGTGGTTAGAGGGAGCAGCAAGTGGGGAGAATGGAGGGGACAGTCTTGTTCTAGAAGTAGGAGGAAGTGAATAAAAATGGAGGCTGTAAACCTTCATTAATTCCCCTCCCTCTCGAGAAGTTTCAGAACAAGGCTTCCCCAACATAGAGCTAGGAAATCTTTGTTATTTAAAGTGCATACTGTAATTGCTAGTTTCAATTGGTAATTACAGTATAAGCAATGCTTTAAATAACAGCGACTTCCCCAATTCAGTGCTGAGGAAAACCACAAGGGAATCCTACCCTGCAGCCACAATCTCAGCCATGAGCATGACCAGACTTTACGTTGTTTAAGCACTTTTACTTTGATAGTAAAAGTTGAATCTTCTGAAAGCTCATTTTCAGTCACTGTTGGGAATGTAGCCTTTGCATTGTGGGGGCAGATGGAAAGGATTGGGCAGTCGGAGTGGGTCGGGTGGGAGTGGAAGCATAGAGTGCGGAGGGAGGAAAGACCATCTCAGGGGCCCGGGTGGGGGGGAAAGGTGGCACAGGTCCCAAAGAAGACCTGGGCCTGGATTTTAACATCGAGCCGGGAACTCAGCAGGTAGATGGATTTGCGTGTGGGAGTCCAGAAGCAAAGTGAGCACGTTTAAATCTGCAATCGCATCTCAATTGCAGTCAATTATCTTTGCTTCCGGGTTTTGCGTCTCCAAGCTGCGCAGCAGGCGTACTGCACACCCAAATAATGCGATCAGAACTGCATTATTTAAAGGGCCAGTTCAACGATGGATTTTGAAGGAGAAAGGAGAAATGGAGTCCAGGAAAGCAAAGGCAGCACCTAGATTTAGTGATGCCTCCCTAGATGTACTATTGGCTGCAGTGAGAGCCAGGAGAGAGGTTATTTTTCCAAGGGATGGCAGGAAGATACCTGGCTCTGTCACCAAAAAGGCTTGGCTGGAGGTAGCACAAGAGGTAACAAGCAGAAGCATGGTGCCCATGTCTTGGCTGTAGTGCAGGAAACACTTTAATGACGTGTACAGGTCTGGAAAAGTGAGTACATCTGCATATTCACCCACATCCTGTTGTGTACACCACCACCCCCTCCCCCCGCCAACCCCTTCATCGCTCTGTCTTGCCAAACCTACTCCATCACAATACTCCTCACACCTACTTACGTTTCATCAGCAACCATCCTGCACGTCCTACGCACTTGCTCACCTCCCCATTTATGAACCCAACACTGTCACTCACCCCAGTCCTGATGCAATGTGATGCATCTGTGTGACAGTTAACCTCTGAAGAATCTGTATGATAGTCACCCTCACCCAATGCACTGCATTCATCAGGTGAACACGGCACCTTCAATCACTCACAGGTATGTTCTGTTGACCCTTGTAGGCGAAGAGAGTGCAAAACGCAAGAGAGAGGGCGAGGGCTGGAGGTGAACTTCCACAGGTTGTGGAATTAACTGAAGTGAAGGAGGACTCAATGGAGATAAGTGGCACATCTGCAGTCCTCTCAATCGGAGAGGAAAGACTGAAAACTCATATATAGGAACATAGGAAGACAAGAACATGAGTAGGCCATTTAGCTCCTCAAGCCTGTTCTGCCATTCAATGAGATCATGGCTAATCTGTGACCTAACGCCATATATCCGCCTTAGCCCCATATCCCTTAAAACCTTTGGTTAACAAGAATCTATCAATCTCAGATTTAAAATTAACAATTGAACTAGCATCAACTGCCATTTGCAGAAGAGAGTTCCAAACTTCGACCTCCCTTTGCGTGTAGAAGTGTTTCCCAACTTCACTCCTGAAAGTCCTGGCTCTAATTTTTAGTCTATGTCCCCCAGTCCTAGACTCCCCAACCAGTGGAAATAGTTTCTCTCTATCTACTGTTGGCCAGGGGCTGCAAAAAACTACTGAGTTATTCCGAATTGCTAACACTCAGGCAAAAGTAACTTTTGAACTGAAGTGACCTGGAGTTCAGTCACTGGTCTGAGCTGGCTGGAACCGGTTTGAATTAGCCACGCTTCTAAGAGTCAAAGGGGCTGTGATGAGACACCAGTCCTTATTTAGAAAAGGCAGCACCTAGATTTAGTGATGCCTCCCTAGGTGTACTATTGGCTGCAGTGAGAGCCAGGAGAGAGGTTATTTTTCCAAGGGATGGCAGGAAGATACCTGGCTCTGTCACCAAAAAGGAGTAATGAGGTGATGCTACTTAACCCCTTGGAACAGAGCCAATCAGGGGATGACACCGACCACTCGAGCAAATCTAAGCCAACGGGAGAAAGACAACACCATTCGAAGAGATAAGACTTGGGAATAAGACTGAAGAATTGCAGGCTTGGTGCCAGTGTGTGCGAAACTCCGGAGACTAACCATCGCGGAAGTGGAAGACCCTACGTCAGGGACATAGAGACTACGTCAGGGACGTAGAGATGACGTCAAGAGAGAGAGAACGGAACGCCTGGCCAGCGTCAGCTCTCCTTTCCAGGTAATATAATATCCTTTCTATTCTGTGACCGCTCAGGGAGTGTCAGAGAAACCTAGTGGGTGTGCGTTTAAATCCTAGTTTGGGTATAAAACTGTATAACCTGTTGTAAACTGCATGCCTATATCTAACCAGACGTATAAGCTGTATGTACATGATCTAACAATGTTAATAAAGCGAATTGAGAATTAAGAGAGAATTGACTCGTCTCCTCTTTGTACTAAGCCAATAACCATAACCGGTGACCTCCGGTCAACACTACTCTATCAGTTCCCCTTAATATCTTGAAAACTTCGATCAAATCACTCCTTAATTTTCTAAATTCCACGGAATGCAACCCTAAGTTTGTGTAATCTCTTCTCGTAATTTAACCCTTGGAATCTAGGTATCATTCTAGTAAATCTACACTGCACTCCCTCCAAGGCCAATATATAATCCTTCTTAAGGTGCGGTGCCCAGAACTGAACACAGTACTCCAGGTTTGGTCTAACTAGGACTTTGTATAGCTGTAGCATAACTTCTACCCCCTTGTATTCCAGTTCTCTAGATATAAAGGCCAGCATTAGCCATTTTGATTATTTCTGTACTTGTTCGTGACATTTTAATGATCTATGCACATAGACCCCTAAGTCTCTTTGAACCTCCACTGTTTTGAGCTTTTCATCATTTAGAAAGTACTCTGGTGTATCCTTTTTAGAGGATATCCAAAGTAGATGACCTCACACTTATCTATATTGAAATCCATTTGCCACAGTTTTGCCCATTCACTTAATCTATTAATATCTCTCTGTAATTTTATGCTTCCATCTACACTACTTACAATGCTGCCCATCTTTGTGTCATCGGCAAACTTGGATATGTGGCACGCTATCCCGTCATCCAAGTCGTTAATAAATACAGTAAATAGTTGAGGCCCCAACACAGATCCCTGTGGGACATCACTAGTCACATCCTGCCAATTTGAGTACCTGCCCATTATCCCTACTCTCTGTCTCCTGCTACTCAGCCAATTTCCTAACCAGGTCAATAATTTGCCCTCAATTCTATGAGCTTCTACTTTAGCTAACAGTCTCTTATGAGAGACTTTATCGAATGCCTTCTGGAAGTCCATATAAACAACATCCATAGACATTCCCCTATCGGTGACAGAATATAACACGTTTCACAAAGATGTCTTTTAATCGATGCCTGAAGTATGAGAAGCCTGAGTATGGAGATTGGCAAGATTGTTATTGTACCAAGACTAAGTCGTTTTGCTTTATTTTGCCTTCTAGAGGCTTCACAAGAAGATTCTGCTGATATGGATAATATCAATTCCTCAGAGGACATCATTCCTCCTCAGGGCGCACCGTCACAGGACATGCAGCCATGCACCAGCGCAGATACTGGCACAGATATTAGACAGACAGTTGGGCTGTCACCTGGTGATTCACAAGTCACAAGTGAGCATGAGCAGACAACGGTGGCAGGGGCAGCTGTGCAGAGTCCGCGTCGGTGGCTGCACTCCTCTCCAAGCTCTGCTCAGCTGGTCACAGATGTTGAACCCCGGGGCAATTGTTGAGAAGGAGAATGATTGAGGCACAGCAGCATCTTTGTGAGTTACTGCAAAATGTGCCACGCACACTCTCCATAATAGCTGAGAGGATGGAAGAGTCCAACTCCAGCATTAGTGGAGTGATGTCACAGGTAAGTGCTAGAATGTCTGTACTGCGGAGAGTGGCCACCTCCACTGAGCTTCAAGCCAGCTCACAAATGGGTCCATGCAGTTCATGACCATGGCCATGCAGGAGATGTCTGCCTCCTTCAACAGGATGACAGATACCTTATCAATGGCCTTACAACGTGTCACTGAACTTCACCAAGCTGTTCTCCAGCAGAATGATAGGAGTGATGTACCTGAAATAGTGCCTCCCCTCTCAATGGCCGAGTCTGCCCCTGAACAGGTGCAGGTGGAGCAGTCTTTGGCAGGGCTCTCACATGCTCCAAAACCTAGAGGTCATAGGCCAAAACTATCTCAGCAATCAAGGCAGCGATCTGAGCAGCCTGCCACTACCTCTGCTGAGGCCATAAGGGATGCACCACATAGAAGCAGTAGAAAGCGTAAGTGTAAGCAATTGTAGCTCACCAAGGGTGTGTACAAGGATGTTTGAACAAATATTATGTTGTAAGTTTTATTTCTCTTTATGTTGGCACATAAAATTTATTCATTATCACCACTTCTAAGTCTTCTACATTATTGCTTGCAGACTTTCAAGTGGACTTTTCATTTGCTTCATGATCAATGCCAATACATGGCGACACCCATTGGACGGCTGTCAAAAGGTATATGCATGGCTGAAGGCCTGTTTTCTGCAAAGGGAGAGGGTGGCTTTGGTGATCGTAGTGATGATTTTGCCAGGTGGCATGAGTATGTCAAAGATCTTTATATTTGGAATGTCATAATGAGAACCTCTGAGAGATGAGGGCAACCCAGGCAGGAATATGTGCAGCTAGTCTAGCGATGCATGCATCATTGGCGTATTCCTCCTCCTCGTGCTCCTCGCCGTCCTCCTCTTCCTCAATGCTGCCACTGACCGAGGTTGACTGAGGAGCACCTTTGTCCTTGATCATCTGTAAACCTCTCTGCAGCGCAAATTGTGCAGGACGCAGCACACCACGATTATCCTGGAGACCCTCGCTGACGAGTACTGAAGGGCTCCCCCAGACCTGTCAAGGCATCTGAAGCACATCTTTAACATGGCTTGCTCAATGACACACCTGGTGGTCATGTGGCTCTGGTTGTATTGTTGTTGTGCCTCATTGGTGGGATTCTTCACAGGTGTCATGATCCACTTTTGCAGGGAGTACCCCTTGTCTCCAAGGAGCCAGCCCTTATGTCTGTTTATTACCTGGAAGAGGCCTGGAATGTTTGACTGGTGCAAAATGAAGGCATCATGACAGCTGCTAGAGAATCTGGCACACACCTGCAGAAATCTCTTCTTGTGGTTGCACACCAACTGCACATTGATGGAGTGATAGCCCTTTTGGTTAATAAATACTGCTGATTCATGTGATGGTCCTTGGATTGCCATTTGTGTGCAATCGATTGTGCCCTATACCCGTGGGAAGCCAGTCAGAGAGGAAAAACTCATTCCCCGCTCATTCTGACTGTTGTCGTCGTGGGGGAAGTTCACGTAATCGGACATGCTGGCAAACAATCCATCCATCACCTGCCTTAAACACTTGTATGCTGACAATTGAGAGACCCTGCAGATGTCACCAGTGGGGCCCCGGAAGGAACCAGAGGCAAAGAAATTCAGGGCTGTGGTTACTTTTAATGCGATGGGCAATGCGTGGCCACCAGGTCCAGCAGGGAGTAGCTCTTTCCGAAGGAGGCTGCAGATGTCTGCGATCACCTGCCGACTCAACCTGAACCTGTGTAGGCACTGCTCCTTGGAGAGGTCCAGGAAGCTCAGCCTCTGCCTGTATACCCTTTTATGTGGGTAGTGCCTCCTGCGACCTCGGCCCCTCTTTGGTGTCCTCTCTGCTGTTCTTCAGATCCTTATTGCGCACCTCCGTCTTGTGCACCTGCAGATCCCAGAACTGCACGATGTGCCTGCCCTGGATGGTGATTTTCCTCTTCCTCGGATGTACTCTGGAATAGATCCATTGCGACCCTCCCCCATCCTGATCTTGTCAGTTTGAGAGGCTCCAAAATGTTGGTAAATATTTCTGAACACAAAAATTCTCAGTTTCAACAAAGAAATCTCAGTCTAAACACAAAGAACTCTCAGCCAAATGATTGCCTAAGAGAACTGAGTGACCAGCTGCAATATTTGACCTTTTATTGAGGTGTATCAATCACAGGTTTAAAGGTCCAAATGAGCATCTGCTGCAACTCGCCTCCGTTTCAATAGCATTTTTCAGAAGCCATGGGAAACACATTCAGGAGAAGTTAAATCCGTTTCTGTTGCAGAATCCACAAAAAATTAAGTACCTCAAGTGTTTAAATTACCTACGTTGCCCCTTTAAAATCGGCCCACTGGCTTTAAGTAGGGACAGGACTTCTGGGTTTGGGTTGCCCGCACGTATCCAAACGCACCTGGGTTACACCCGGAAGTGGGCGCATTGAAGCTGGGTTGTGGTCCCACTTCCAACTTTGGTCATTTTGACCTCACACCTGCCCTCAACTCACCTGTTCTTGGGGGTTAAAATTCCTCCCCCTGGAGTGCAGGATCTTTGATGCCCCCACAAGACCATACCCCATTCTTTAGCACTAGATCGAGACCCATCATATCCAGGTCCCAGTAAAGTTTCCATCCCTTCTGGTGAACTCTGGTCGCAATTATCTTGAGCATACATTGGGTTGGCCATGGATCACAAGAGGCATACTTCTGGACTCAGAATTCTGCAATTTTTTGAAATTTATGAATTCCTGTGTTCACATTAATAACAGAAACTCCCTGTGTTAACCTGTCAGGTTGTCATTATACTTTCCAGTAGTGGCGCTGTAGCATCTCTACCAGAGGGATAGTGTATTTATAGTGTGACAAGTTCACAGAGGCAGCTTCCATTATAAGTGTGGACATAGGAATTTATAATAGAAAAGTTGAAAGGAAATGCACACAGACATAAGATTTTTTAATAAATTACTAATCCATCTGCACTGAGATTACATACTGTAAGTTGGAGAATATGGTTTCTTGTTTACCTTGTGTCAGCCTTTACTCAGTGGTTGCACTCTCACCTCTGAGTCAAAATGTTATGGGTTCAAGTCCCAAACGAGAGGTTTGAGTACAAAATCTAGGCTGGCACTTCAGTGCGGTACTGACAGAGTGTTGGACTGTTGGAGGTGCCGCCTTTTGTATGAGACGTTAAATCGAGGCCCCGTCTGTCTTCTCAGGTGGTCGTAAAAGATCCCATAGCACTATTCGAAGAATAGCAGCGGAAGTCTCCCTGGTGCCCTGGCCAATATTTGTCCCTCAACCAACATCACTAAAAACAGATTGTCTGGTCATTATCTCATTGATGTTTGTGGGACTTTGCTGTGCGCAAATTGGCTTCCACGTTTCCTACATTACAATGGTGACTACACTTCAAAAGTATTTCAATGGCTGTAAAGCACTTTGGGGTGTCCTGAGGTCGTGAAAGGCACTAAATAAATACAAGTTCTTTCTTTCTTTTACCTGTCTCTCTTGTCCGTATTTTGTTGTTTCTCTGTCCCGATTCTTCTGCTTCTGTCTCCCTTTTTCTCTTTCTCTTCTCTTTTTCTCCCCTTCTGCTTCTCTCAAGGTGTCAGTCTTGAGTCATTCTTAGTAGCATTCTTGCCTCTAAGTCAAAAAGTTGTGGGTTCAAGCCTCACTCCAGAGACTTGAGCACATGATCTACACTTCAGTGCAGGACTGAGGGAATACTGTAATGTTGGAGGTGTCATCTTTTGAATGAGACATTAAACCAGGATCTCGTCTGCTTTCTCAAGTGGACATCTGTATAGCTTCTCGGATACATATAGCAGCTATATAACATATATCTCCTGTAATGCCTCTTTTGTACAAAGGATAAAGCACATAATATGCACTTATACAAGTACAATTGGAATGTCAGATTTCAGATTTAATCCCTTTTAGCCATTCATAAAATGTACCACACTTTGAATGTAATATTCCCCCCATTCAAAAAGTTACAGCAAATTACCTCCACGCGCGTGTTTTCATCTAGGTCACAGATACCTCCATAATCACAATCAACGAGATAGTCAAAAAGTATATTGAAGTGAGAGACGGACAGCAACAGCTCTTTTCTTGCCATCACAAGGAAGGCTCCACATTGTCACAAGTGTTTGGCCTAGTGACCTGGACAAAGACTGGCAAATCTCAACTGAGCCAAATTACATACATTCAGTGATAACCATCTCTAAGATTTCAACCAACTCAACCTTCTGGTTGGGAACCAGTGCTGCATGTGCTAGCCAAACAAAATCCTCCTTCAAACAGTTAGAATCACTGGCTGTGATCCCATCAGATGAAAATTTATTATTTAAAACAGATGAAAAAGACAGTATTGATTTTTGTTGGGTTCATAGGCTCTATTTTAACAAATGATATCCATGCAGTATTTATTTAATTTACTTCAGACATTTTATATAGTTCAAATTATTTGTATCATTTTAATTAAATCGGATACTATTAAAATACCTTTGAAAATTAATGTTTCTTAAAGGAACTACGTGGAAGTGTTTTTTTTACAGGCAGAAACAAGCAGAATTAGAATTCCATTGTTAGTTATAAATCTAAGTGAAGCACTAACTTTCTGCTGGACACACTAAGTAGATTTGGACTTCAGAAAAATAGAAAGTTGAATTTTAAAAAAAAGAAAAAAGAACGAAACTCAAATTTCACTGGTCAAAGAAGCCATCTGGGAAACAAGATAAACATCAATCGACTTGCTTGTCTGAGATATCACTGCAGTGCCACTTTAGGGCCCTATCGTTTCACAAAAAGCCCCCTTTCACTCAGAATATGCAACATCACAAGTTGTTTTTGTTTAAAGTCTGAAACAGACAATTTTAGATAATGCTAAGATTGGTGACAATGCTAATGGTTTTTACTTCTGGCTAAAACATGTGCTCGTCACAATGCTGCTTGAAAATGCATCTATATACCGTATGCAGGAAGGATACAATGAAACCTTCAATCAACCACACCCTTTTTGTATTAATTGCTAAAGAGCAGCAGCTCTTTTTCAGTGGCGCCCCTGCAATAATGTGTTGCTGCTAAATCGTTTTGTGGTTTTAATGCTGTGATTTAAAAAGCATTCCATTATTCTGATGTTTGCACATGATCTGCCAACCACTGGTAACATGTTCAAGCTTTTGTGCACACACAGAATATGGGAAAAAGCGAAAAAATGTTAAAAATGATGACATCATTCCAAATGAGTAAGCTCTTAGAAATGCACCCTGAGGGGTTTTATTTCCTTACTCCAGAGCAACATAACACCATCCGGCTGATGTGCTGTTCTCTTGCTTTTGGAATGAAGCCATCTTTGTGAACGCCTGGTTCATGCAAGTTAATCAATTTGAGGTTTAGTTACACTGCTGAGGCTTGCATTCTGTAAATTGGTAGAAAGTAATTCTAACTTGTAAAACATATTAACCAAATACCTATTACCCTTAAACACTGGCACATTATGTTACCTTACGACCTGATAAAAAATACTTAACAAAATCTCAGAAACAAGTTCTTCGGCAGTTGATTTATTATGTGGAACTCTAATGTAGCCCATGTACAGATGCTGGTAGCTGCACTTTTCAAATGGTTTACACAAGGGATCTTTAGCCCTCAGTGGTATCACAGCAACCAATGCATCCCAAAGAAAACATTTGAATTTTTTTTTAAACAGAGCATTACACTCTACACTGTGGCAGGATCTTTTTTGACCCGTATGGCAAAACAGTTTAATGTCCAATATTTGGAAGATGAAATGCACGTAAAGTGTATTACATATAAGGCTTCAGAGTAAACAGGAGCACCAGATGTTCTTTGATGTTAATAATGGCATTTATTATTAATATTAATTAGACTGCATTCAGAAATACATTTGGGCCATTTCCAAGTCAATTAACCAAAACGACATTCGGGAGATAGTCTGAGCGACATTTTAAGGCAGGTGTTCTGCAGTCCCTAAAAAGACAATTTTGCAGATTTAAAAATCGCAGTCATTGCTAACAGTATAGTTTGGTTAGTTAAGTGCTATGGCTGAACCCAGAAATCTAAACATTTATTCATATTTTATGCGGTGAGGTGATTAAATCTTCTTTGTTTTATATTTTCAGCAGAGGCAGTACCATACCCTGGTACATTAACAAGCTGTACAATTATTTATCAACAACATGCTTTGGATGGTATATTTATGCTACAGTGCACTTTTCACTGCTGAAAATTAATGAACATGCCTCTCACACAACACACAAGCACCTGAGCTGCCAGAAAGATAATCCGAATTCATTTTTAATACTATACGCTTGGGTGACATCATTTTAGTTCTGATTTTAAACAACCTGATTTTAAGCCACTGATCACAGAAACTGGGATTGACAAATAACAAAAAAATCCTTTTCACAGGTGTTTTCAATATTTTCCTTCTTCAAAAATGTATATTTTGAAACTAAATTTATATCTGCAAAGGTCATTTCAGATATAGTTTCTTCTTAAATTTCAGTCTTTGTTTGGGAAGCTTAGCGTTTTCAGAATGTGTACTAATTATCCCATAGTCAAATGATGCATAAAAGGCCCCTTCTGATGGGCAATTCATCGATTTCCCCTGTCAGTTATTCCACTATTTGCTGAGGTGCAGGGAAGAAGCTAAGTAACTGATGATAAATATAACAAGCATACTGAAATAATAGTCAGATTTCTAGTAGATTTACAGCCAATCTGTTTCTACACAAGGACAAAAAAGATTGTTTAGTTGCATAAAAAGAATTACAGACAATATCAATATCTAGAACATACAAAAATAGTGATCTATTGTGGTTTGTGTTGCAGCTGGTTAACATAGTGTCTCTGGTTGCTGCTCTTCACTCTTACTTCCCTGATTCAAATCTTACCTATTGAGTGAATATATAAATTGATGATCTCAAATGACTATTAGTATTGGTAGGTAGAATGATTTCTGTCAGTCCACTCACTTTTAGTGGATAAACACAAACAGAAGCACTAACTGTCACCAATTTAATGGTCCTAGCCCTGAGAAGAACAAGACTGACAATATAGAGCACAGAAGTGACCCAGAGTGGGGAGGTATCACCACTGAATGTAAAGTCGTATCAGTATCCCTCACAAAAATAAATACTCTATTATGAAAGCTCATGAGGTTGACTATTTAATTTGACAGGAAAACCCTGCCAGTAATGCAGCAAACTTTTCCTTGTACCCAATCACCAGTTTTAATTGAACATTTATACAATTTTTTAAATACCTCAATTAGACCAATTTTAATCAGTGCAGATCTAGTTTTTCCTTATTATAAATTCTTTACTTCTGCTTCAACAGCTCTTTTAACTCGTTAAGCAATATAAGCATACTGGCTAACAGTACATCTTTCTTAAAACGGAAACCTGTTTGTACTTGAGTGGCAGTGTTTTGAAGTGTGCCTTCAGTATTTCTACATAATTGTCCATGACTATCAACACTTCAGTATTAGTTCCAAGTTTGTATGGATTGGATAGTTTGCTTGATCAGATCTCGACTCATCACATAATACAGGAATCATCTACATTGATGTACCAAAATACTGTGTCCGGAAGGAGAAGGACACAAGCTTGTGTCCATGATTTCCCACACAGTGGGCCCGATATTAGGAGGGAGGTGGGTTGCCAGCGGGGGGTCGACTGGGCGCGTGGTTAAGACGCCCAGTGAAATCGGTGGGTTTGGCACGCGATCGTAAGTAACTTGAAGCCACTTACCTTGGCTTCTGGGTTTCGCGCTGAAAAGCTGTGCAACGGGCGGACTGCGCACCCACATCATAGGCTGTCAGCGGGAGGAGCCCTATTTAAAGGGGCAGTCCTCCACTGACTGATGCTGTAGAAAGGAGCCAAAATTACAGCATGGAGCAGCCCAGGGGGAAGGCTGCTCCCAGGTTTAATGATGCCTCACTCCAGGTCTTACTGGATGGGGTAAGGAGGAGGGGGAGGAGGGAGATCTTCCATCCGGCGGACGGGAGGAAGTGAGCCTGCCTCTGCCACCACGAAGGCCTGGCTCGAGGTGGCAGAGGAGATCACCAGCACCACCAACATATCACGCACCTGCATACAGTGCAGGAGGCACTTCAATGACCTAAGTAGGTCAGCCAAAGTGAGTATACTTACTCATTCCCCTACACTCTATCTGCCACATCACCACCCCCACTCCACATCTCCTTCTGCACTGCCAACACTTCTCTATCACATCACTCCTCACACCCACTCAAAGCTCATCCTCATCTTACCTGCACTTACTCACCTCACCAGTACTCATCCCACCACTACCACTCAACCCAATCCTCATATAATCTCATGGCTCTATCTCATACTCACCCTCTGATGCATCTCTTTCATGGTCAGCCTCACCCAACCTGCAACTACCTGTGCTGCAGCCATAGGGCATGCATCACATATGTGTAATAGGAAGTGTAAGGCAAACGTGTCGTGAGCATGAAGGGGATGCACAAAGGTGTTTGAGGGTTTGTCATGGTTTTTACTTATATTTTATTTCTGATCAATTAACATTACATATTATGTTGTCACCACTACTGCCACGTCTTGGCCTTTCTTGACTGGCTTGTGCAATAATGCCCTTTCATGAGGTTCTCCATGAACACCCTTGATGCCATCCATTGGGTCACTCGAGAGTGGGTGTCTGTGCAGGTGCCTGTTGCGCAGCACTGTGTTGTGTAGCTCCATGTGGCGGAGGTGGACAGCATGCCTGGTGAGGCTGGTGATGAATGCAGCAATGGAACCCCCCCCCCGCCACATCCTGACGGTGTGAGTGTGAGGGGGTCCACAAAGTAGGTAAATGTGTTTGCACAGCAGAGTTTAGGGTATGATTTAATAATTTGGAGTGTGGAAACAACGGTGTGGCAGGCAAAACTTTGTCTGAGGTGACAGAGTGCCCTGCTGCAATGAATGAGGGTTTACCCCGCACCTGTTAAATGGACCTTTGCAGCTGCCACTGGCTGCTGGCTGCAAGACGTCTGTTTAAACAGGGAGTGTTTCCCCCAGCATGGGAAACACGTTCTGGGTAGTCCAAAATCCGAATTCTCCTAAAATCTCCAACTAATGAGGTCTGTAAATGACCTCAAGTACCCAGATAATGATCTTAAGCAGGATCCCACCAGCTTTGATTGCCGATGGGAGTCCCGCATACGGGGGCTGTGCGCACACCGATTCGCGTCATTGGGGAACCCGGAAGTGGGCGGGTTGGAGCCGGGCTCCGGACCCGCTCCGGGAATCCCCAATTTTAGGAGCCCCCCTGCCACGAACGCACCCACTCGGCCATCCAAAAATTGACCCCAGTGAGTGCCCAAACTCAGCCAGGTTGATTAAGGATGAGAATAAAGATGGGAATAAAAATCAAAGGGTGAGTTGCCATGCATCACTCAAACACTTCCTTGAAACATGATACAGAGGATCACTGCTCGAGGTTTAGGAGTTGGTGGCCCTGCTCACCATTTCCATCCCTGTAGTGACTGTAGCAGAAAAGAGAATCTTTTCTATGTTAAAATATACTTTATTGGTTGCTGAAAATTCTATACTTGGATCAGATTTGAACTATGGGAATATACTTTCCCAAATGTAATTGTAAAAATGAGCACAAAAGTGGTGTGCGGTTCCAACAAAAAGAACATAATTCTTATAACTTCTCTCTTTGACATGTCTACCTTTCACCCCAGTCTACTATATACCACTTTAGTAAATACAATGAGTTACTCTGAATTATGAACTTCTCATGCCAGTGTCACTATTCCTCAATACAAACCAATAGAAGGTATGCTTTGCAGTGCAGAATGAGCCTACTTTTCATCCTATGTAGACGGTCTCCTGTCACAATGAGGCATTCGATCTGACAGCATGGACAAGAATTGAAGAAACTCATCCACTGGGAATACTTGAGCTCAAATGTCAGTGAAGGGTGGTAATTTGAGTCAGGATCCCTATTATAGGATTCCTGTGTAACAGTGCTAGAGCTGCTGGAGGGCCTGGATAGTCAAATCCTTAATACAGTCACACCCTTCTAGTTGTGGAAGGGAGAAAATACACACCCAAATTTACATCAGTAAATTGTGCAGGATTATCCTAGTTTCACTTATATAACTTGTGGTAAATGCTGCATAAAGGGGAATTTTTTTTGACGTTAAAAATATTTTTTCAGTATTTGAATATTCTGTTACTAAGGTCATATTTGAACTATGGAACTCCATTGTCCTAACTGTACTTGTAAAAGTAAGCACAAAAATGTTGACAAGTGTACCAATAGTTGAAAGTCCAAGTACTCTATGTGATTGGTCTATTTGAAAGCTACTGATGTCTCTGAGGATTCTTCTGGAAATTTATATGGCTAAGAGTTTGTTTTTCTTAGTAATCAACAACAACTTGCATTTATATAACGTCCTTAACATAGAAGATACATCCCCAAGCACCTTACAGAGAGTTAAAGAAAAAATAGATGCTGATCCCAAGAAGGAAAGATTAGGAGGTGCAACCAAAAGCTTGGTCAAAGTGATAGATTTTAAGGAGGGTCTTAAAGAAGAGGGAGGAGAAGAGGAGAAAGAGTTTAGGAAAGTAATTCCACAGTGTCAGGCCTAAAGGCACAGCTATTAATGATCGGGTGAAGGGATGGAGAAATAGAGTGTTAGGGGGGTTGTAGTGCCAGAGAAGGTTATAAAGATAGGGAGAGTAGAGCTCACAGAGCAATTTTGAACACAGGGGTAAGAATTTTAAATGCAGCATGTTTGGGAACTGGGAGCCAATATAGGTCAGTGATGACAGGAGGAAAGGGACTTGGTGCAGGATAGGCTATGAGCTGAAGTTTATGGAGAGTGGAGAATGGAAGGTTGGCCAGGAAAGCATTGGAGTAAATGAGTCCAGAGGTTAAAAAGGGATATATGAGGATTTTAGTGGCAGATTGGCTGAGGTAGGGGTGAGGTGAGTAATGTTACACAGGTCGAAGTAGGTTATCTTTGTGATAAGGATGAACAAGGTTGCAAACAATCTGGTTCAGCCTGAGATGGTGGATGAGGAGGATGGAGTTAGTGGTGAGGGCACAGAGTTTATCGTGGAGTCCAAATATGATGGCTTTCTCTTCCCAATGTTTAGCTGAAGGAAATTATGGCTCATCCAAGACTGGAAGCAGTCTGGCACCATCAGAGCAGTGGAGGCGTCAAGAGAGGTGGTGGAAAGGTAAAACTGGATGTCATCAGCATACATATGAAAGTCAACCCCATTTCTGTGGAGGATGCTGCCAAAAGGCAGCATGTAGATGAGGAAGAGGAGGGGTCAAGGATAGAGTCTTGGAGAACTCTGGAGGTGATGGTGTTGATGTGGCAGTGGGAGGGGAAGCCATTCCTAGAGATGGTCTGGCTATTATTGAATAGATAAGAATGGAGTCAAGCAAAGACAATCTTATGGAGCTGGACAATGAAGCATTTTTTTGGAGGAAGTTGATGTGGTCGACCATGTTAGCAGACACAATAATATTGGCAGGTATCCTGTTAGAAATGATAGCAGAGTTTCTTCCTAAAAGGTCAACTTGCAAGTAATCAACACATCTAAGAAAACATCTGAAACCTTTTTTAAAAATCCCAAATGAAGACTTTGGTGGAACATTCAATGGCCCAGCCATCCATTGCATGCTGAAGAATAACAGCATATAATACAAATGTGGAAATGGAATGAGAGAAACAAACCTCTGGTATAAAATTAAGTGAAATACTTTGAAGGGGTCTATGACGTATCTAATAAAAATGGATTGTGAGCAAAGTGTCTATTTCCTGATACTTAATTGATTAAAAACGACCTTTGAATTTTCAATTTGATCCCATGTTTAAAGCGGAGTGTCCATTTTTCAAACTAACCTCAAAGATGGATGTGATCCTACACCACAGGCATCATAGCATCTGTCTCCTCAAAAGATCAAGGGGTTGGTTTTGGTCTCCCAGTGGGAGGTGAGAGTAACACCCACCCAGAGAAGTTAGCGGGGGACCTGTCCTAATGTCTGGGTCATTTTATTTTGGGTCTCCCCTGATATACATGGTTGAGGCAAGCTGCCAGTGAGAAATGTGCTTCGCATAAGCAGCTCATCAACTGCTGCAAGTCCTTAAGGGCCTGCAGTGGCTTAAAGGGGAGATAGATTTTGTGGCCAAAGCTTGGAAGCAACACTGCGGAACTCTGGAAGATATCTGGAGGAAAGAAGAGCTGCAGCAGGGCTTCAAGGTTTTCAGATACAGCCGTGGAGATGCTGGTCGAGCATCAGGAGAGGAGGTCTTCTTCGCTTCGGATAGTCAGTGAGTGGCAAGTCAAATTGGTAAACAGGCATGGCAAGAGGTGGCACAACATGTGAATGCAATAAACATTATTTCCAGCACCTGGCTGCATTGCATAAAGAAATTCAATAATCTTACAAAGAGCACCAAGGGAAGACTCCCCTTCACATTTCTCATCCTTTCTTCACAGCCCTGCAGGACCTACCTTTGCCTCGGCACTATTAATTCTTCCCGTCGCCACTTGCCATGGCTGTCCATAAGTCAGCAGGGAAGACTTTACTGCATGACCTTTCTGCTTGCATTAACTCGCAAAAGCTGCTACTGCTCACTTTTCTTGCAAGAGAAACTGGAACACAACAGGAGAGAGATAACCAGCATAGGAGGAGGTTCTGCCACACTGCAAACAAGTACCCCATGGGAGAGACTGCCATTGATATCATAGGAAGATGCACAGCAATCAACATCGGAGATGGCAAGACTGGAGGAATAGTAGAGTTTGATGATGTTGTCCCCTCCTCTTCTCTTTCTATATTACTCTTTCAGTCACGCACGCACTGACCTCCTGAACATGACAACCAATTGTTGCAATATGCAGCTGCATCGTCTCAGGACTAAGCTCCTACAGGTCACCGAGCATCATGAACATTTCATGAACCATAGCAGCCTCCCTCCTCCCATGTTGCAGCCAGAGAGAGAACCTCAAAGAAGCACTACGGCAGGTAAAAGAATACTTCAGATAGTCAGTAGGGCTTACACCAGGGTGATAAATTAACAGGCCTTTCAAGATGGATGAATGGAGAGGGTGGGTGGCATAGACGATTGACGCAATATAAAAGCAGCTGCCAGGAGAGCAAGCAAAGACCTGCTGCTGGTCATCACACACTAGCTGCACAGTAATAGAGTAGAAACCTTTGCCATTCATGAAGATGATCATATTGTTTGCAGGAGCCCACAGAGTGATGTGAGGGCAGTAAATGATGCTTTGGACTTGGGGGAATCCTAAAATTTGTATGAACCCTAAAGCACTGTTTTGCTGCTTATTGATGTCCATGGGGAAAATGATGAATGTGGTTGCTCTAGCAAACAAGGCATCAGTTACATTTTTGATACAAGCATGTACTGCAGACTGATTGATTTTCCTAATGCCCCCATTGGCAGCCTGAAGAAGCCAGAGGCAAAGACATTCAGGGCTGCAATGGCCTTGACTGCAACAAGCTATGCGATGCTAGCTGTAGCAATTGGCTTTGTCATTGCTTCCCTGAGAATCAAAGCCATTTTATACACTGCTCCTGAGAGAACTGCAGGTATATTGTCCTGGGAAGATAAGGATTCTTTCAATCGTGGGCTCTTTCTATCGGTTCACCCTCCAGCTGCAGCTCTGATTACTCCTTCCTTCTTCTCCTCTTCCTCTTATTCCTCCCAGAGTAGGATTCCTATAAATTCCTCATCAAGAAATCCTACAGTGCCAGCGATTTGTTAACAGTTCAGAACCTACAATAGTTACTGCAAGCACTTTCAAGTACTTTAAAGTCAAAAATCCACAAGCAATTGCATGAAGAAGTCTATACAGCTTTACCTGAGAACAGCTGAAGATCCCTTTAAATAGTGTTTGCAATGTCCACCTCAGGACTTGTACCACCAATGGTTGGTGGGTGGGAGCAGGAAGTATTATCGTAATGATGTCACTTGACCCCAATTTGAATACATTTGTGAGGTTCTTGTTTGTTTCAGTTGAGACTTCTAGCCGCCAGGAATTCTGCCCCCCAGAAAATCAAACAAGTTTTAAAACCAATAATAACTGGGTGGGAGAAATAGACATTTTATTTTCCACCTGCTATGCCCCATTTTTGAATGCCAATGGGCTAATACAGAGACTAAAATCACAGACCCATGCATCTGATTCCCATTGCCACATCTACTGTGGAGACGAAGCTTTATTAATTTGTGGACTGATTGATAGATGGAAATTCTCAGCAAGATATGCCATCTTGTAGGGATGGAAACCACTGACAACATCAACTGCCTCCATTCAACTAACCACTGATGAAGGTTATTGCGAAAACTGAGGAGATTGCCCACTTACGTGAGTCTCTTGTGGGAGAAAAAAAGAGAGAAAGTCAGGTACAATAAACACCTACAAAGTTGAAGTTATCTTCTCAACATTAGGAGTTATTTGGTAAACCTTTCAGATAACTCACTCCAAACACCTCATTTTGCTAAAATTGCCCTAACAAATTATTATTTGGAAATATGTGATCTGGACTTGTGTACAAGGGACACAATATCAAAATTTGGAGATGACACAAAAATAAGGTTAACTGGGAAGAGGACTAAGAGTGACTTCAGGAGGACATGGACAGGTTAAGTAGATTAGGCAGATAGTAAATGTTAGATGAATTTTAATGCAGAGAAATGTGAGGTGATAAAGTTTGGAAGGAAGACTAAGGAGAGGAAGTTTGCACTAAATGGTAAAATTACAAAAGGAGTAAAGCAGAGAGAATTAGGAGTTCAGATACACAAATCTTTAAAAGCAGGAGGATGAGTTTGATAAAGCTGCAAAAGAATGCATATGGGTCCTTGGTTTTATAGTACAAAAGCAAGGAAGTAATGCTAAACCTATACAAATTATTTGTTAGGCCACAGTTTGAATATTGTGTCCAGTTTTGGGCACTTTACTTTAAGGCAGAAGGCAAGGTCATGGAGAGGGTGCAGAAGAGGTTCACTAAAATTATACCAGAGATGAAATACTTTAGTTGTGAGGACACACTAGAGAAACTGGAATGAAAAAATATTTCGAATACAAAAATGTTAAATGGGAAAGGGTACGGGAATGGGATTAAGTGGATAGATGTTTTAGTGTGATGGGCCAAATAGCATCTTTCTATGCTGTAAAATTCTACGATGTAATCTTACAAACTTGTGGAAAAACAAAAGAACAGGACTGATCTGTCACTATCTACTGATCCATTATTTAATTGAAGTACAACTGTAAAATAAACTAAATTATGCAAATTTAGCCACGACCATGTAACTTTCCATTATATAAATTATAAATAATAATCTCATTGTAGATCAACAGGTCAGTGTTTAAATTAAAGCTTTAGCAGGTAACATTTATTGGCCACAATAATAGCATCTACCTAGCATAGACCCAAACTATATGTTGAACGGAAGCCAACTGCCTCTGATTCTGTTAATTAATCTGCCATTTAGAGTGAAGAAACAGCTGTACAGGTCTCAGAGATGACATGCCAAAGGGACAGTGACGTTGAGCTTGTGATACTAAGAGCTCTGCAATATAAAACAATGAATGTGAAGCTAAATGCTAAACTGCATTGATACACAATACAAAAATACTTAGGTCTGACCTGTTAAGGGAAGGTTCTCAAAATCTAGCATGGAATGAATGCCACTGAAACATGATAGTTGACTAAAGAGCCAATTCTGTGTTTTGAAAGCCAAGCTGAGAAACTGAAGAACAGGCCGTTGCAGATGAATACAGTGAGTGTACTCAAAGGACCAAACTTTGGAATACATGATGCTGTCCCCCCTCCCTTTGAAATCTGCCATCATCACCCCCCTCCTCAAAAAAAACACCCTTTACCCCTCTGTCCTTGCAAACTACCGCCACATCTCCAACCTCCCTTTCCTCTCCAAAGTCCTTGAACGTGTTGTCGCCTCCCAAATCTGTGTCCAGCTTTTCTGCAACTCCGTGTTTGAACCTCTCCAATTAGGTTTCTGCCCCTGCCACAGCACTGAAACAGCCTTTGTCAAAGTCACAAATGACAACCTATGTGACTATAACTGTGGTGCACTATCCCTTTTTTTCCTGTCTGCAGCTTTTGACACAGTTAACCACATCATCCTCCTCCAAAACCTCTCCTCCATTGTCCAGCTGAGTGGGACTGCCCTATTCTGGTTCCATTTTATCTATACAGTCATTGCCAGAAAACCTCCTGCAATGGCTTCTCTTCCCACTCCCACACTGTTACCTCCAGAGTCCCTCAAGGATCTATCCTTGGCCCCCTCCTATTTCTCATCAACATGCTGCCTCTCAGTAACGTCATCTGAAAACACAATGTCAGATTCCACCTGTACTCTGAAGACACCCAGCTCTACCTCACTACCTCTCTCAACCCCTCCACTGCATCTGATTTGTCGCGCTGCTTGTCCAATATCCAGTATTGGATGAGCAGAAATTCCCAAAATTATATATTGTGAAGACCAAAGCCATTGTCTTCAGCCCCTGCCACAAACTCCATTCCCTAGCCATCAATTCCATCCCCCTCGCTGGCCACTGTCCGAGGCTGAACCAGACTGTTCACAACCTCGGTGTCCTATTTGACCCTGAGATGAGCTTCCAACCACATATCCTCTCCATCACCAAGACCGTCCACATCCACCTGTGTAATATCGCCTGTCTCTGCCTCTGCCTCAGCCAATCTGCTGCTGAAACCCACATCCATGCTTTTGTTACCTCCAGACTCGACTATTCCAATGCTTTCCTGGCCGGCCTCCCATCTCCCACCCTCCGTAAACTTGAACTCATCCAAAACTTTGCTGCCCATATCCTGACTTGCACCAAGTCCTGTTTACCCATCACCCCTGTGTTTGCTAACCTACATTGGCTCCCGGTCCAGCAAAGCCTCGATTTTAAAATGCTCATCCTTTTGTTCAAATCCCTGCATGACCTTTCTCCTCCCTATCTCTGCAACTTCCTCCAGACCTACAACCCTCTGGGAATTCTGCGTTCCTCCACGTCTGGCCTCTTGTGCATGCCCGATTTCCTTCACCCTTCCATTGGCGGCCATGCCTTTAATTGTCTAGGCCCTCAGCTCTGGAATTCTCTGCCTTAGCCTCTCCACCTCTCTCTCCTCCTTTAAGACGCTCCTTAAAACCTACTTCTTTGACCAAGCTTTTGATCAGCCTGTCCTAATACCTCCTTATGTGGCTTGGTGTCACATTTTGTCTGATAACTCTCCAGTGAAGCACTTTGGAACATTTTATTATATTAAAGGTGCTATATAAATGCAAGTTGTTGTTGTTGTTTAATGGGACACTGTCTTTATCATCAGGGATGGAAAAGAGTCAGAAAACCCATGCATCATTTTCATCATGGTGATGTCAGGTCCAAGTGGTGCAATGATGTTTATGTAATGCGACAATACATTTAGTCATAATCTGCATCATTTTGTTGAGTGTTCAATAAAGAATCAAAATAGTTTTGACAGTGACTTTCAGAATAAAAACAGTTCTGTGTGAGGTGATGATGGTCATATTTGCTGTAAAAATTAAAATGCATAATGGAACTGATACTACCCAATTTTTTTTTTAAATGTATATTTAATCCATAAATTATGCTACAGATTCTGGTCAAGAATTAGTTGCAATGTGTCATGTATTTCAAGCCATTGAACAGACATAATTCAAAACAACTTCTACAAGCCAGTTAGTTGACCTTATACACTGTAAAGACTGGCTGCTCTTATAACATCACAAACAATCTATGGGACCACCACCTATAACTCTTAATTTAAACTATCCTTCCAATATCCTCCAGGTTCTTAATGGCTGGTTTATAAGCAAGTGAAACCATGAATGCATATAATTACTCTAATTATTGACAGCAGAATTCTTCCTATGATTATTATAGAGCAACATTTTAAATTACGAGCTATATATTGTCATCGCAATTCTAGTGTAAAATCTAACATTTCGAAGCACAAAAATAATTTTTTAAAAGCATGTCCTTAAATGATAAAACACAAACTTATGGAAACAGAATTCAGTGAAGAACTAGGAGAACAAAACATTTACAAACACTAATTCTGGACACAAACACAGCCAATGATCAGTGGCTGCAACATTGCAGGAACTTCAATCCAACTGAAACATTTTCAAGCAACTTCAGAAAGCATTTTCTGGAGATCATCGCTAACAATTTAAATTATATTTTAATGCACACAATATATATTTTAATAGAACATCCTGCTATGGTGTCTGCATGCAATCCTTCCTTTTTTGTACATACTCGCTTTTCCAAGGCCATTAAGCTGGAGACAGTTACTCACAGTTATGGAATGAAAACTTGCAAGGCTCAAAAGATTTCTGTAATGTTTACTGCAGTAAATAAATAAGCATTGCACGCAAATCTGATATGAACTGATTTTATTTTAATTATAGAAGCCATAAGCTTAAGATACTTATTAGCTGTACGATTTTAATGGACCATTTCTTCATAAACAAGCTCTCAGACACTAAAATTGCTAGCATATATAGTGATTTTGAAACAAATCTCAAGTATAATTCAGCAGTCTTACACTTAGTGTGGCAATTCCTAAGCTTATAACAAATGTAAACACAAATCCATGCCTTGCATCTGCAGGAATGTCCTTTTCAGTCCAGTATCATGGGGCAGTGATTTGTTTCTCATCATCACACCCAATATACAGGGCATACTGAACCCTTCATTAATTTAAGCTTGTATCAGGAATGAACAAAGACCCATGAAATCGTGAAACTATGAATTTGCGGTAATTTGTGCTATATGTGTTCAGGTCTTCATACAGGATCCTTTCCAACACCTAGTAAATTGGAAATACCAGGTGTCATTTAATTTCTGTGTATTTTGAGCAGAGTCAGGAAAAAATGCTCTTTTGAAACAGGTACACACCCTGTGTAACTAGTGGAATGCAACCAATTATGTGCTTTTTCAATACTCTGAATAATTATAACCACTGCTTCTAGCAAATTATTCCTCACAAATAATAAGAAACCACAGTCTTCAGGATACCTTATAACATATTATTGACCACATCCAGATTCATCTTGGAAGTGCAACACCCTTGGATACATACAACGAACAGGCAAGAAAATGCATCCAGGAAATGAGAACTAATTTTTGCAGGACTCTTCAACATTTCCAATTAGTTAGAAACTAATTGATTGTACAGAGAAAATAATGTAGAGGAAAAGGTACAAACTAACTGAAAACTTTCACTCACCATATAAACCGTAAATTCTATTATTCACCAAAATATCAAACTAAATGAGTAGGGCTGAGATTGTCTGGTTTTGGCTGTACAGTTTAGTTTTTAAGTAGGCTGTTCAGATCTTGCTAAAATGAAAACCAGACTGCAAAAGTCTGATTTTTACAATAGAATTACAAATTTCCCTCTTATATTTGGAAGCATTATTTATTTAGGTTTTCAACAAATTTTCATTAACAATTGTAACTCAAGTCATGCTCCTGACTCATCTTCTACCCCTGTTCTGCCCTCTCTCCCATTTTAAGCTTGGCAAAAGGTGGCAACCCCAACTACAATTGAATCCTCATTAATTAATCAATTTCACATTCAATGTCACAAGTTGAAAACCAAGCAAAGCATTTTCTGCAATGTTAATGTGAAGCTTTATTTCTTGATTATTTGATTGGTCAGCTGTGCCACGGTTGATGTCATAGGGCATTGTTGACGTGTGAGAAAAACAGCATAGCAACAGGAGCAATCAGTACTGGTAGCTATGCTGCTCCTTCCTGAATTACAGGTTTAAATAAATGACTTAAGTGAGAGAGATACTCTGAATGGATAACTGATGCTAATGGTTTGTAATTCGCTACTTGGGTCCACCATACCCATTTGTTTATCTAGTCATTTGCTAAATACTAAATATTAAAGTAACAAGCTATTTAGGACGTTGGGGTCTAACATCTCAGGACGCTGATAATTCAGCAATAATCATTTTAACTGTACGGTAATGACGCCCGATTACATGACATATGGACAGTTTTTGTTTCCCTCCCTCTCTCCTTCAGAACAGCTGGATCTCTAATAACTAGGGAGGAAGCATGAAGAGGTTAGTAGATAAAATCAACCAGTGGTGCTCTGCTTCTGCTTTTATGTGATGCAAATTTCCTGGAAAAGAGCCTGAACTACTGTACACTTTTAGCATTTTATAAAATTCTTGTCCGGATCAAAGAACCCCAACTTTGAACACCCATGGAATACATCAATTTTGAACTGCACTTACAGAAAATTACTATTGCAAATGTTAATCAAAAAATTTCTCAGGCAGTTGAGTCATTAGTACTTCTTCAAGCTTCAGTTGAATGAAAGTCATATATAGTTAAAGAAAACATATTTTACAGTGAAAAGAAATTTGGTCTCCAAAAGCTCATATGGCTTTTGAAGGACTTTTTTGCCACCTCACTAGTAAATAGCCATATTGTCCTTGTCAGGGGAGACAGCAGGCTGATGAAGAGACCTGCAGATATTTAAAACTAAAAGATACAATGTTGGACAGTAAAACTCAGAATAATCTTCCAATACATGCAAGTTATGTAATGTACAGGAAACTGAAACTTTCCTTAAAGTACTGTGTTTTATTGGGTCAATTCAATGTCTTGAATTACACTGGCTGGAAGGGTTTTTCAGTTTCTTGCCTGATGATAGAACCTTTGTGGTTTTGAGAACTGCTGTGATTCAAAACCATCGAGTTTGTCCAATAAAATGCATCATACAACAGTTTAAATAATTTCCTGGAAACATTATTGTTTGTATCTGAGTAAATGGCTTTCACCTTTAACATCAGAATCTGTTGTGACACCAAGTGACATAACTCTGATGTGTGGAGACAGCTTTACTTTGCTGTTAGGCTTGGTAATGCCTGGCAATGCCAGGCATGATGATACTGTTTGAGATATGGTTTCCTTCAAAACTGGTACAGCACTCTAAATACAGACCCAATCTATATCAGCAAAATGCAATATGAACACATCATTGTATGTCCAAAATTGGTTTATATTTCTGCTAGTTGGTCTAAAAGGGCTCAAGGTGTCAACCTGCCACCCAGTTATCCCCTCTGGTTTTTCTTGTTACCATGGTTGGGAAAAGATCAATTCAAATGTTATCTTATACTCAGAAATAAAAATGTAAAGGAAAACAACATAACCCATTTACCCCTCAACAAATTGTGTGTTATATAATGATAGTAGATTCAAGCTTTGTAGTCTGCTCTGCTGTACTGTGTCATGAGAGGAAATTAATAAATCACAACAGCAAGTTTACCACTGCTAAGACTAGTGATGAACCTGGTACTGATTGTTATTATAATTTAGCCCAGTGTGTACACACCAGTAAGAAATTAATCCTGTTTAAGCGAATTGCCACTGATGACATTGATTGATATTTAATTGGTATCATGCTTTCAGTAACCCTCTCAATGAAGGTTTTGCTATATTAAAATTAAAGCCATACCTTTTTTTTAAAAGAAACTTTTTTAAGAAAACATGATTGGTACAATCTTACATTTGATTTTTGGGGCAAAACTGATATATTCATACATTGACTTACATCACTCTTTTGAATTGCCCTGCTTTATAATGCATCAGTCAAAAAGAAAATAATTGAAAATTGAAAAGAATATTGGACTCAACAACCTTGAATTTGAATTCCAGTCTCAACTGACCGTCAAACACAATAGATGGGTTTAACCAGAACTCAGCCATTATACGAAATAAAGCATTTTACAAAAGAACAATACTCAGTCTTGGTAGGGAGAGGGTGAAAGCATTCCTTTTTTTCCCAGCACTCACAAAGTAGGATTAGCAGAGGTTGTGAAGAACTCTGTAGCCTGAAAACCAACCTGTTGGCTTAAGAAGCATGGTAGTAGGTGGAACAATAGGCATCGAACAGATGGGAAACAGAGCAAGATAGGTGAATAAATAAAACAAATCAAAACTCTTAACCAGCGTTGCCTTAGTCTCTTCATATGCCTTACCAGTATAATATTAGAAGCTAGCTCTGCACACCCATACCAATTTCTCTTATGTATGCGAGATAAAGCTTATGTAGCAAAAAGGACAAGGGCAAAACCAAGCGCTGAAGTAGTTCAATAAAACAGATCTAAGCGCCAGTCCATGTAATGAAGACTGACAGATGGATCATAAAGTGGTCTTGTATCTTCATGTCCAGTTGGGCTTTCTGAAATGTTACATAGCAAAGACTGTGGCCTTTAACTTATACCTGTGCTCAATCCGATTCTCTGCTGAAGTATAATCCTTCATAACTCCACAGTCTAAAAACGTGTAAAAGCCAACTATCCCAGAAGCCATCTTGCACATCACCAGCTAAAGCAGATGTCCTGGCGTTATACAGGCCAACACAACTAGAAGAAGTAATACCCGTTAGTGATATCCAAATATTCTATCAGTCAGCCTTGCCAGAACCTTTGGAAATTTGAATCAATTATAGTCTGCAAAGAGGACAACAATGACAGTCAATGACAGACAAGCTCTTTTTTACCTTGGAAGGGTTCTTGATTTAAATGGATTACTTGGCTTTACGGGTAGCTTCATCATATTCAAGAGTCCAGTACAAAGTCAGGACTTTTCTCTCCCTGTGTAATCTCCAGATATACTGAAGTTGTTGAAACTGAAAATGCCAGCAGGGGGAGAACTTGAGTTAATACATAGTTTATTAAATCCGCTTAAACACTGAATCTGGTCCAGCATTTTCTGGTTTGAGAGCTTTATAAAATCTCACAAATAAATATTAATGCTAATTGAAAAAATGTTTCATATTCACACAACACTGTATGTGGATAAACTGTTTACTGCAATTGTCATTTGCACAAAGATATCCTTGAAGTTTATATATTAAGCAGAATCACATTTCTCGAGTTTGATTACGGAATATTTATTACAAATAGCAAGGTGGAGACTATTGTCATTAAAGCCATTTTGCACAGCATCTGGCACAAAAATGTTGACCACTTTCAATAGCTGACCTTTTAACAAAGCTAGTGATTTGCTACATTATGTAATAACATTCTGAATCCCTGCCAAGTATTAGATAGGCTTGCACCCACATCAGCTTCACTGTAAGCACTTTCCCCAAATGCTTAGTTGTGTACACCTCTTAGCACCACAAAGTAGCATCAGTTTCTGTAAATCTTCTAAAAACATGAGCAGCTTCAGTGTACTGAGCAGCAGTGATGAGAAGCCACATATGGCGTTCAGCTAAAACTGCTGAACCCTGTAGAGCTGCAATATAAAGTACATCAATGCTGTTTAGTTGCCAGCTCTCTATTATATACATTTTGCTATTTATACTTTACATCTGTTCCCTTCATTTTACTCAAAATTACAAATATTTCTCACAGTTGTATCAAATGCAGAAGAAAGGAAACACATAAATTAGAAAAATTAGATTAGTAAAATTAAATTTACTCGTAGATCTCATGAGGGCATAAGGTTTTAACTTCAACTAAATGGGAGGGAAATAGCTTTTTCATGTTGATCCTTGAGCATCCTATTTTTGCATTTTTTCATGCAGACAATTACACACTTGTGCTTTATTACGGATTTATTCACCACTCATCCCACTAACCTAAAGAAGTACTTCAGGGAAATAGGTCAGACAGATGGCAGGAACTTAACCAAGAAACCATGTTTCTTTAAAATCTTTCAATTACATTTCATTTGTTGTCTACCAGAACATGGCACTAACTTTCATCTTTTAGTTTTAGCTAGCAACCTCCTCCCTTCTTCCCAACCCCCTGTTGCTATATGTAGTCCTAGAGTTTAGCGTGAAGTTTAGATGCAGCAGCTCTGAGCAGCTGGGCTCAGCTACAAGGGAATGATAATGACCTCAGAAATCTGCTGTTAGTTTGACAACAATAGGGCACTCAGTAGAGTGGAAAATTGTGTTCGCTGGCTAGCTCTGCTCAGTTACTAATTGACATTGCCAAATATTTTAAGAACAATTGGAATGCAGAAGCAAAAAAAAAGAGATCTTAATCCTCATACTTTTCAATTTTATTTTTGTCTGATTTTGTTCTGTTCAGTACTAGATGACTATCACAAGCTTGAAACAAATTTTTCAGGTTATATCTGCCCTATGTCAATGTACTGATGCTCAGTACAAAAAGTGTTTTATGGGTCCTGTCAATGGGGGTCCACATAAGTAAGAGGTGGAAGCACAGAGTTAGGGTGTGACTGTAACCCAACAGACAGCTCTGATGTCTATAAAGATTGTGAAGCAGCTGACCAAATACTCTCTGCAAATATCAATACTGTAGAAACCAAACAAAAGGCAAGCTGAAATTAAACTAATGATTACATTTAATCTCTGCTCACTTTTAGTGCTTTCTTTTCACCAGTGCACAGGCATTCCATGTGTTGAGCACGGTTGTGGTGTAGTGTGGCCTGCTAGAAATGAACCTAATGTCATTGTCTTTAACAACCTTGCATACGGAAATGACCTCAATTATGCAACACAGCATAGTTAGGAGGAAAATTGCATCCTTTAAAATATATTTTAGTTAATGATTACAATCTTTATTGAGATTGTAATGGCTCTCTGCATTTTTTTTTATTATTCCAGCTCGTACAAGGCAGGTTACACAAAGAAACTCTCTCCATAAGTATATGATTTGTGCACATTTTGACCAGTGCACGTTACAATTTTTTCTGCACTGATACAGATTTTAAGGTGGTACGCCACTGATAGGATATTGATCTATCGTCAATTTTTTTCCTCTCCTCCATGTCTGTGAATTTTGTACCTCCACTTTGCTCTCAAAAGAGTACAGTTCTAAACTACAGACCTCTAAGGTACTCATATGAATGTTAGCAAGAAATTATTTTCTGTGAAATATTCACTAATTAAGCTTGGTTCACTATCAGAACATGTTTTACAGAGAAATGATCATGTTTTGAGGACAAAACATTGGGACTGTATATCTTGACCAGAATCAAAACTCTATTAGAGCTGCAGCAATTATTCCACACACTTGTGAAATCATTGCCAGAATTATGTTTTCCATGGCCTGTTCATTTTCATTAAGTTTGCATTTGGGTAGAAGCAGAAATCCAGGGTAATTGCTGTCATAAATTAAGTGTATATGATGGTGATATTATAATCATTCTATCAAAGCTAGTGGGGTCTATTCCCCATCTAGAAAACCTGATCAGTTGTATGGAGGTGTGTCTGGTTATAAGTCAGAAGCAATCCCCATCTCATTTAAATGCCAATTAATATTTATAAACACCATTTCAACTAGGCAAAAGGAGGGTATATGTACAGTAAATAAGGTTATTTTGGAACAATAATTTAGACTGTATCGATAAATCAGACTTGTCAATATTGGAAAAGCAATTGTTCTCCTTTTCACTCCCCTTTATCTCTCTGCTCAGCATCTGCCACCTTGTTACTCTTCACACAATCGTTCCTCTCAGGATTTCTCACTCCATTCACCCTCTCTCACCCTACTCACTTTCTTTCTGTCCCCTTAACATCTCTCACTCCATTTACTATCTTACTACTTCTGATGTCAGTATTATCTTCCACTTCCTTTGCCCAGTCTAACTGCCTGCACGCTCCATAAATTGCTTTCTATTCACCCTCTCACTGTCTCTGCTCCTCCATTCAGTCTCTTATTGCCGCACTCTCAGTATTTCCTATTTCATTCACTATTTCTGCTCTTAGTATCACTCACTCTAATTTGCCCTATTATTGCTCTGCCCATATTATCTGCTGCTTCATTCACCCTCTCATTGCCTCATTCGAACAACCTTCCATTTCATTCACTCTCTCCATGCTTTTACTCTCAGTATCTCCCGCTCCATTTTCCCTCTCTCTACCCTTGGTCTCAGTACATTTCACTCCTATTCACTCAATCATTATCCTGCTCTAAGAGCTCTCACTCCATTCCCCTGCTCACCACCCGACTCTATATACCATTTCATTCCCTCTTTTACTGCCTTTTCTCTCAGTATCTCGCACCATTAATCCCTTTCAGTGCCTGTGCTCTCTGTATCTTTCACTGCCTTTTCCCTGTCCAGCTGCCATTCCAGTTTTCTGGTGTTAGAATAAGTTGATTGCTATTTAGTGTTCATATATGATATGAACAGTGGCTCCACATCCTCTTGAAGGATGGTCAGTTTCCTCTAGTTTGGTATTATGGTTCTGTGTGGTTCGAGAGAGGATCTTGAAAGTATGTATTACATGATAACAAAGGGCGTTTGTCCCAATTGTTGATTCATATCAGAACCTAGAGAGTTGTGGTGGATCCCAACTTCAGCTTGAGATCCGATTTATGGGAATGCACTGAGAAAGGCAAAGGACACTCTAGTCTTTCGCATTAATGACAGGAAAGTTCTGACTTAAGGTAAGCTCGATGAGCACAAGACAGGTGTCCAAACAATCCTCTTCCATATTTCAGAGAACTAGGCATGCAATTGAAGGATCTCCTTAGGCTCCTGTACAGGATCAGGTACCAAATTGTGAGGTGGATTTGTAGCAAAAAGGGATAAACAATTGTATGGACGGAAGGCTTGGCCTACACAGACTTGTCCCTTAAGACCCTGCAGGGGAGTCATCTTCATGGCAGGCGCATGTCTTTGTCACAGCTCCTTACTTGAGGACCTAGGTTAAGCAGTTAACAAAGAGTAAACTTGGTACATAGAACTGGACTTGGAGGTTAAGGTGGCAGACATGTTGGAAACTGCAGTTCGTGGGTTTTTTCACCATGATGAAGACAGAAGACTAACAAATAACGTTCCAGGAAATTCTACTTCTTAGGAACATAGCTAGTGTAAGGAGGTGCCTAAAGACTGAGAATGTGAATATGTGCTTGTATATCCAAGGTTCAGTGCTTACCTTCATTGGGTTACAGATAGGAAACCAGTTGCTGCTGTAGCTCCAGGTCTCCAACAGATGGAACCACCATTCAACAATATGTGTGTCCATACGGTGGTCTGAAGGATGGCGGCAATGCACTCACACATTTTATAGTAAGGTCTGCTGCTCATCATGTTACTCAGGAGGAGTTTCTTTGTCTATTGTCTCAAACCTGTGTTTCTGAGTTATCCAATGACCAACTGGTAACTATCCTTTTTGTTGGGGAGGGGAAGAGGTAAGCAAAGTCTTTTTAGATTAATTGGCCGGGATTTCCCAACCTCCCTCCGCCAATTTGTCTGTGGAATTAGCACAGGTGCAGGCGGAAACTGGGTTGGGGATGCATCCCACCCATTTTCACTTGCTTTGATTTCACATATTTAGCTCCTGGTGGTATACAATACACCTGCTCAAATATGGGTGGCCATATTGTAAGCAGAAGTAAATGAAGGAAATACCTATTCTGCTGTATCTCCTCTCATTTGCACATGGCACCGCTGAATATTGAGAGGGGTGGTGGGGGGGTATTTAAACATTTTTGAAAAATGTTTTAAACTTTTTCTCCTAGCTCGGTGGCTGTTGGCACCATTACACTGTGGCAGGATTCAAAGACCTGTTGCTGCTAAACTCTGTCTCCACTCTGGCTGCATTCCTTGGTGGAAATTGGAAAGTCTATCTACAATATGTTAATACACCTGAGGCTGGAAGATCAATGAGGTCAGAGGCACATCTTTGTGGTGGTTGCAAGTCTTGTCACATTGGAGATATGTCCCAAATTTGCGAAAGGGGAATATCTAGGCCAAATTGTCTCCAACAAGACACATCTGTCACTGAGAGACTGGAATCAATTAGCCCTCTGTGGTAGACTCAGAAATCTGACATCTGATGCAGATGGGTCCAAGGTATTCTACAGCACTGTTAATAACTGACCAGCCAGCCTGATTCACTGACTGGACCCTGGGTCAACGATTGGGGCTATCATGTTATAGCCTAATTTCCGATTTGCGCTCTCATCTAGCAAGGCTCCGTTCCAGGAGCATAGCCTCTCAGAAGTTTTCTTTTTAAGCCTAAGAGCTTATTTTAACTCCATGTAACTCATTAGAGAGGCCACATTTGGAACACTGCAGTTTTGGGTATGCTCCCTTCAAAAAGACATTGACGCGCTAGAGAGGGTTCAATTAAAAGCAACAAGGATGATTCTGGGACTTAAAACTGAATTTTAAACTTAGCTAACAAATTTGTTTTCATTGCAGAAAAAAAATTGAGCTAGAGTATGATTCAGGTCTTTAAAATGCTGAAAGGCATTGGTAACACAGATATTAGGAAGTTATTTAACTTAAACTGTGACTGCAGAACTGAAGGATACAAGTACAAAATTGGCCAGCTAGCTAGAGATTAGAATGTTTTTTTCCCTAGAGAGAAATAGATTATGTGGAGTAGACTCCTATCAAAGCCTATTAAAGTTGTGTCAATTAGTTCCTTTAAAAAGAAGTTGAATGAATACCTGGTTGAAAGCAGGACTGAAGGTTAAAAGAAATAGAACAGACATGAATAGTCAAGTACCATATGGTCCTGCTAGGACCATGAAAACTTGTTCTGCGGAATGCAATTAGTCCTTTTGAATGAAGTAGATTGTATTCTTAGATTGATAGCCTGGAGTTTTCATTCGATTACCTTCAGGAGTCAAAGAAAAATTCCACAATGTTTTATCTTCATGGAAATTTTACCTGACATTATTCACAGAATTCATAGTTGATAGATTATTTGACAAGTTTTGCTCTGATAAAGTTCTATAAGGGTTGATTTCGGCTGTGGTGAGGTATCTTCCATGCCGCAAACGCACATTAGAAAATCATGGTCCCTCACCATGGGAAATCTACCCTACATCATTTTTTTTCTAACACTACAGTAAATGTAACTGGATCCGAGGTTTACCCAACCCTTATTTTTTAAGCTTTAAGGTCTTTTTCGGTGGAAGGAGTGGGATGCAAGTAAGTTTGGAAGTATGTGTACTCACACACTGTGCTTCCTATACATACTAGATGATGCTGCATCCGACCGCTGTAGCATCAATATTAGTGCTGTGATTGGCCATCACAGTGCTGTAAGCCTTATTTATAATTTAGTCACTCACTTATTCAGAATGTGCTTTCAATGATATTCTCCATGTGTCTCTCTGTAATCATTCTAGTTTGTGCTGGTGTGACTGGCTTTCATTACAATTTCAAAATCTGTTTGAAGTCCATTTAAAGCTTAGTTTAATATGAATGAATTTTAAACTGCTTGTGAAGATCAACAAACAATGGAGTACTGGATTGAATGGCACTAATCAGCAAGAAGGTGTATGTATATCAAGGATTTGCTACAGCGGCACAGCCTCACCTTGTTCATCAATGCCTTAAACTTACTGGCCCACTTATTTTTTATTCTTTATATTATAGTGTATATTCTTTTTAAATAATATTTATTTTCAACAATTTTTCTATTAAATAGTGGCCATGCTAAACATGAATGTGAAAATCTTGTGATGTAGATGATAGAGATCCTAACATGGACCTGAAGGTAACTGGTTACCAACTCTGTGATATTATCAGTGTTTTTGTTTCAGCAGAAGGTTATTAGGATATAAACTACAGACCATAATTATAGCTTCGAACTGCTTAAGGAGGATAGAGACTAATGTTTATTGTGGATGGACAACGCTTAGATGAATAAATAACAGATTAGTATTTGCAATAATGCAAATAGGAGTATGGACAACACAATTTTTTGAAATACTTTTATTATTGTACAGCTAACAGAACAAACTGTGTTATAAGGCCTTCAGTAGAACAATATATTTAACAACAACTACTTGCATTTCCAAAGCCGTAAAACGTCTCAAAGCCTTTACAGTATGCTGGACAAAGAATAGATAATGAACAGAGGGAGAATAGGGAAAGAGAGAAGTTAGGAGGTGAAAGCATTTTTTATTTGTTTTTAGAATGTTGGTGACAGTGGCAATGAACATTTATTGCCCATCCCTAGTTGCCTTGAGGGCATTAAGAGTCAGCCATGTGGTGTGGGCCAGGGTGGCAGCTTCTCTTTCCTAAAGGGCATTAGTGAACCAGTTGTGTTTTTATGACAATCTGGCAGCTTTCACGGTCATTTTCTGGCACTAGCCAACAAATTACCAGACTTATTGAATTCAATTTCACAACTTACCATAACAATAACTACTAAGCTACCATACCCATGATCAAAGGGAAGTATGGTTTTGAAGGCAGGGAAGGAAGTGATAAGACAAAGATGCTGAAGCAGAACATTTCAAAGATGCTGAACGAGCTACCACTTAGGATGGAGCAAAGAGAGGGGGAACAAGGAGTAGAGTCAGAAGAAAAGAGCGATGTGAAGCTAGAGGGGATTGCTAAGGTAAGGTGAGGGCATGAAAGCATTTGAAGGAGAGGATGATGATCTTAAAATATTTTTGCTCTGGCCTAGGTAGCCAGTGGAGCTTGGTGCGGTCAGGGGCGGTGGGAATGCAGGCTTTGGTGCGGGTGAAGGCGTATGCTGTGGTGTTTCAGATGAGTTATAGTTTGTGAGGAAGGAGAGAATTTAGATGAGCATTAGAGAAGTCAAACCTTGAGGTAATAAAGAAAGAATTTACAACCTTCTGACTCAAAGGTAAGAATGCTTACATTGAGCCAAGGCTGACACTTCGGAGTAGGTGTGGGTAAAGGTTTCGAGAACAGAAGGGAAGAGATAGGAAGTGAAAGAAAGCAGTCTTCGGAATGGATTAGATATGGGGGCTGAAATTGAGGTTGGGGTCAAGCATTAAACCAAGATTCTGCACTTCTGGGCTTTGCCTGAAGTGGCAGCTGAGGTTGATGTAGTCGAAATGAGTGTAGTCCACATTGACCTACAGTACAGTTATTACTGTGAAAAGTTAACATGTTTTAAGTTATATAAAGCAAGTAGAGTTTAATTTTCTGTAATCAGCAAAGAATTAAACTGTGTTGTCTTTTAGGAACATCAGTATGAGATTTATCTTTCCTCAAGATTGGCAAATGAACAAAGTTTCCCATATATAAATTTATTTTTACTTAGTGTGTGTAATGTGGCAAAACAGAACATGATATCCAAGTCAGCATAAACTTTTCTGTATTTTTATTAATAATTTCATCAACTAGAAAGTCTACCTTTACATTACTTGAAGGGTAAAATTGATATGTATTAAGGATAACATATTAATGAATTATGATAATTATGACTATTTTACATATGCAAAGCAGGTTAATTAGAAACTGGCCTTTTGCCTATAGCTCTGAAAGCACAATCCTATCTTTATCAAACTTGGAACATATGATTATTATTGGAATCTGGATAATATACTGACAAAGTATGCTAATTAGACATGATTTGCATATTAAGTGCATTAATTAGAAAATAGACTTTCTCCTGCAACTCAAAAACTGCAAATACTATCTTTATGCTATAAAAGATAAGATAACATTTTAATTAGTTATACTAATTAAATTGAATTTACATATGTAAATTGTGTTAATTAAGAAGCTATTTTCCTCTATGTCTCAAAAATTGCAAATTGTATCTCTATAAATTTTAGACAGTATAAAGATGCTGAAATATTTAACATAATGAAATGACACTATGTCTTAATATAGGACTCATCATCACCTTTCAGCATTTACTTATGCCACCTATTGTGTGGCTTTGAGTTTCCTGCTTCTGAAATATGTTATTTTTGTAAACATAACTAAATAATTGTGTGAAAGGATGCAAAGATTTGTAAGCATAGAAAGCTGATATTAGGTGCAGCAACCATAAAATACTGTACTCAGTATCAGCCCTCAATTGCATGACACCACCTGAGATAAGCAAGGAAAGGTGGAGACTCAAAACTAATCTTGGAATAAAAAAATAATGAGATTGAGAGCACTGGGGGGATTTTAACCCTACCCGCTCTGTGGAAACCAAGCAGGTGGGCTGTTAAAATCGCCCAAGTTACTCACCCATTCTTAAGCTGCCAGGGACCGACTGATCGCAATTTTAACCTGCTCAGTACACCCACTGAAAGCCAGCGGGGTCCTTTTTCACATGTGCACGTTGGGTCCCAATGTCATCATCAGGACCAGACTGCAATTTTAACTCGGCGCCCTGAGCGGGAAGCGGCAGTGAGTTTCCCGCCAGGCCAAACCTATGGTGAAAAGGATCAAAAAGGGAAGCTTATAAATTTTTTTCTACTTTCTTTGTGGGGCCAGGAGAAGCAGAAGTGCTACACTGGGCCTCACAAGCAAAGCTTAGGCCTCCTTTGCTCTGGACTCACTTCCCCGCCCTATTGCGGGAGCTCCTGCAGTCGATTCCACTACTTACCTGGTCTCGGCAATTTTCTACCACTTCACGACGACTTCTCGCCCAGAACGGGTGGAAAGTCGGCTGGCGGGATTAAAATGGGCTTAATTTCTGGAGCAGCGGGTGAGCTTCTAACGCACACCATTGCTCATCTGCCAAAAACTGGTCCAAAGTTGAAATCGGGAACAGAGAGATCCAGGGGTAAATTTTAACCCCAAGAACGGGTGGGTTAGAGGCGGGTGGGCAGTGAAAATTGTTGGTTTTGGGAGCAGGACCGAATCCCAGCTCCAACCCGCTGACACACGGGTTTGACCCAAATGCAGCTGGGTACGCGCGCAGTTCAGAAACCGGGAAGTCCCACCAGCACTCACAGCCGGCGGGCTGATATTTAAAGGTCCAATTAACGCCGTTGAAGCAGTTAAAGGGAATAAATGTTTGTGTATTCAGACAAACGTTTTTAACTTTCCCTGAATGTGTCTCCCGTGGCCTCTGAAAGACGCCACGGAAATGGAGGCGAGTTGCAGCCGCCACCCATTTGGATCTTTAAACCAGTGATTGATACGTGAAGAAAAGGTGAATTTTTGCAGCTGGGCAATCCGTTCTCTCAAACAAACCTTTGGCTGGATTTCCTTGTGATTAGACTGAGATATCTTTATTCACACTCAGAATTCTTGTGTTCACACATATTTACCTACATCTTGGACTCCCTCAAACTGACACCATCAGGATTGGGAGGGGGGGCAATGAATTTATTCTACTGTACATCTGAGGAGGAGGCACGTCGCCATCCATGCCAAGCACGGTGTGCAGTTCTGGCAATTGCAGCTCCACAAGACAGATGTGCGCCACAAGGACCTACAGAAGAGCAGAGAGGGGACCAACGGAGGGGCTGTTCGACAACCAAAAGGGATATCACTTCATCAATGGTTTGCGACCACCGGAAGAGGTTTCTGCAGGTGTGTACCAAATTCCCAGTCAGCTGCCATGATTCCTGCAGACGTGGTTCATAAAACATGAGAGGTCGCAGGAGGTATGACCCAAATGAGAGGGTCCACAGACAGAGGCTGAGCTTCCTGGTCCTCTCTGAGGAGCAGTGCCTACAAAGGCTCAGATTGAGTCGCCAGGTGGTCGCAGACATCTGCAGGCTCCTACGTGCAGAGCTGCTCCAGGCTGGGCCTGGTGGCCACGCATTGCCTGTCGCAGTTAAAGTCACCACTGCCCTCAATTTCTTCGCCTCCAGATCCTTCCAGAGCTCTACCGGTGACATCGCTAGGATATCTCAGTCGTCTGCACATAAGTGTATAAGAACATAAGAAATAGGAACAGGAGTAGGCCAATCGGCCCTTCGAGCCTGCTCCGCCATTCAATAAGATCATGGCTGATCTGATCCTAACCTCAAATCTAAATTCATGCCCAATTTCCTGCCCACTCCCCGTAACCCCTAATTCCCTTTACTTCTAGGAAACTGCCTATTTCTGTTTTAAATTTATTTAATGATGTAGCTTCCACAGCTTCCTGGGGCAGCAAATTCCACAGACCTACTACCCTCTGAGTGAAGAAGTTTCTCCTCATCTCAGTTTTGAAAGAGCAGCCCCTTATTCTAAGATTATGCCCCCTAGTTCTAGTTTCACCCATCCTTGGGAACATCCTTACCGCATCCACCCGATCAAGCCCCTTCACAATCTTATATGTTTCAATAAGATCGCCTCTCATTCTTCTGAACTCCAATGAGAGGCGACAGGTCACAGATGGCTTTTTTGCCAGGGCATCCCACTATGTCAACTTCCCCATCGATGATACCAGCCAGACTGAGAGGGCAGTGGGGTTTCCACTCTCTGGTTGGCTTCCCACGGGTACAGGGCGCAACTGATTGAACATACATAGCAATCCGAGGACCTACACATGAGCCAAGACTGTTCGACAACCAAAAGGGATATCACTTCATCAATGGTTTGCGACCACCAGAAGAGGTTTCTGCAGGTGTGTGCCAAATTCCCAGTCAGCTGCCATGATTCCTTCACTTTGCGTGAATCTAACATCCCGGCCCTCTTCCACGCACAAAACAGACTTAAGAGCTGGCTGCTTGGAGACAAGGGATACCCCCTGCAGACGTGGTTCATAAAACCTGTGAGAAACTCCACCAGCGAGACACAGCAGTGGTACAACCACAGTCACATCACCACCAGGTCTGTAATTGAACAAGCCATAGGAATGCTCAAGATGTGTTTCAGGTGCCTGGATCAACCTGGGGGATCCCTTCAATCCTCACTGCCAAGGGTGTGTAGAATAATAGGCATGTGTTGCATCGCCCACAACATCGCTCAACAGAGAGGGTTACAGGTGGAGGAGCTCCCATGCGCTCATGAAGCATCTGCACCTGCCATCATTGAAGGAGATGAGGGTGAGGAGCAGGAGGAGGTTGAAGATGATGGGCAATCCATCGGCAGAGTACACCTGGCTGCTCGTGTTGCCAAGGAGTCAGTCATATTTGATAGAAAGTCATAAGGAGATCTGCAAATTGAAGATAGTCAAGTACTCAGACCACCTGGAATGACCACCAATACCACCAGCCCACCACACCCCCCGCCCCCCCCACCGTTTGCACAAAACAGTCTGACAACCACACATACACCATTGTAAATGCATCCAATGGGTGGCATCAATTCTCGCTGTTCATGATGAGGGACATGCAAGACGCTTTTACGAAAGGGACTCAAGAGTGGTCAAGACGTGGCAGTGGTGGTGAAAATTATAACATTTAATGTGCAGGTAAGGAAAAACAGTTATAAATGAAAAACATGACATTGTGTCAGACACCCTTGTGCATATCCTTGGTGATCACAAAACCTTCACCTTCCTCTTCGTACTACTTCTACGGGGTGCATCTCTTGTGGCTTCAGCAGAGATAGTGGCAGGTTGCCCAGGGCCCTGCCCTGACTGCTGAGATGCTCTTGGCCTATGCTCTCTGGGTTTTGGAGCCCATGAGGGCCCCGCCAAAGACTGCTCCACCTGCACCTGTGCAGGGGCAGTCTCAGCCATCTGGAGAGGAGGCAGCATTGCGGGTACCGATTGAGGAGGGGGGGTGGTGGGGGACAACAAGTGAGATGTGGAAGCAACTTTGAGTGGAGTCCCCACTTCCATGTCCCCTTTCACCATCATCCCTCTCCTGGGACAAGGCCACATTACTCCTACCACTTTGATGGAAAACAACTTGGAGGACATGTGTGATGCCTTGTAAGGCCAATGCTAATGTATCTGTCTGCCTGATTGAGGCGGCAGAATGTTGTTCACTCTGAGTCCACATGGCCATTGTCAAGGCCTGAATAGACTCATTTGTGCTTGAAGCGCCATGGAGGCTGCCATTCACTCCATTGCAGACATTCCCATATATACCTGCACCACCAGTCCACTAATGCTGGAGGTGGATTCCTCCATCCTCTCTGCTAATGTGGTGGCTGAGCGTGGCAAGTCTTCCAGTACGTCGCAAAGGTGCATCTGTACCTCAATCATTTTCCTTTTCAAGATGGCCCCAGGGGTTCAGCATCTGTGTCCAGCTGAGCAGAGCTTGGAGAGGAGTGCGCCCACCGACGCGGACTCTCCACCGTTGCCTCTGCCACCAGTGTCTGCTTGTGCTCACTTGTGTGTGGTGAATCACCAGGTGACAACCCAACTAATTCTCTAATAGGACCCACCGAGGTGTGAGTATCTGCGCTGGTGGATGGCACACTGTAATGTGATGGTGCGCCCTCAGAGGCAGGGAGCTCCTCAAAGGAATCACCCTCGTCCTCGTCGTCAGCCTGTTAGCACTCCTTGAATGCCCTGGAAGAGAACATACAGCAATATTATGAATCACTGCCGAAATTATGTTGATATGAGGTGTGCAACAGCTCAATCATTGATAACATCAACTCATGTTGAGTGTGAGAGATGTTAAAGTTCTGTTACCAGACATTTGCGAGATACCGTTGGCATCGCCGACGGCCAGGCATTCCAGCGTCCGGTTTAGTTCCAATGCTTCCTCCTCCGCCTGTGTCAGGACCACTATTTGTGGTGGCCCCCTTCCAGTCCTACTCCTCTCCCGTGCTTTTTGCACTCTCTTCTCCTACAAGGGGAGAAAGAACAGATGTGTGAGTGAGTGAGGGTGACGGGGTCACCCGATGGATGCATAGCTCTGGGTGAGGCTGTCCATGAAAGTGATGAATCAGAAGGTGAGTATCAGACAGATTCATGACATTGCATCAGGATTGGGTTGAGAGGGAGTAGTCAGTTCACAAATAGGGAGGTGAGGAAGTGCACAGAAAATGAAGGTAAGTTGATAATGATACTTAAGTGGGTGTGAGGAGTGATGTGGTGGAGTCGGTTTGGCAAGACAGAGTGAGAGGGGAGTGATGTGCACCACAGGATGTAGGTGAATTAGTAACTGTACTCACTTTTCCTGACCTGGTTAGGTCATTAAATTGCTTCCTGCACTGCACCCAAGACCTGGGCACCATGCTCCTGCTGCTGACCTGTTCTGCCATTTCCAGTCACGCCTTCTTGGTGGCAGAGGCAGGTTTCTTCCTCCTGTCATCTGGGTATAACAACTCCCTCCTGCTTCTCATAGCAGCCAGTAGTATCTCAAGGGAGGCATCCGAGAACCCGGGTGCTGCCTTTCCTCTTTGTTCTTCCATTCTGTTTTTACTCCTTTCTCCTTCAAAATTCATTGTTGCACTGACCCTTTAAATAGTGGGCTTTAAATCGCGTCATACGGGTGCGCAGTACACCCACTGCACAGCTTGGAGACGCGAAACCCAGAAGTAGAATTAAGGACCTACATTTGAGTCGCAATCGCTCGAGAATGGACACAACATTTTTTTCCGGGTTTCCTATCCGCTTATTGACCCCACTGCTGAGATCCCACCTCATTGTTAAAATTTACCCCCTAGAGAGGGAGGCTGACAAAATGGAGAGGAGCAGGTTGGTGCTCTGGAGCTGTATGGAAGACCAATGAGATAGTCTGCCAAGGAATATAAACATGCCTCATTCCCATACTAAAAAAGATCAAGCCAGAACAATGAAAGTAATTCTAACTGAGAAATAAACCACAGCTCTCAGACCACCTGTGTAGTCTGGAATGTCAACTGTATACCTTAGAAAAATATATTATTGCTATTAATCACTTTAAAAAGTTTTTACTAAGTAATTAAGCAAAAAAAGTATGTGGTGGTTTTCTGAACTATTGTCTAATATATGGTGTAACTTAGATTTCTGTGTTTGTTAAAGGACTGACTTGTTTCAAAGCTATATGCTTGACATGGCCCTCAGGGCAAGCTACTTTAGGAGTCATTTGTTATGTTTCTTGTATTGCAATGTAAAATTAAATCTTGAACTAAGCATTTCTATTATTTTAAAAATGTATCAAACTGCCTAACAATAGCTCAAGTAATAAACGTTATGAGAAGTTGTAAAGGGAAAATGACATTTAGCCTCTGTACAGACTTCACTTGAACATTAAGAAAAATCAAAGTCCTGTACTTGCAAAGTTATGAGAGATTAGCAGGGAATTGTGGAAGTGGCATGAATGGATTTTCAGAAACGGATATCAGGCCTTGAGCCTTTAGCACGGTGAAATAATTTATATGTGCATTTTAGATACACTAAACTGATCAGCATGATGACATGACTGTCATTTAGAATATGAAAGGATCTAAATGCCCTTCGCTTTTTAAATATAATTATATCATCACTTTACCCTTCTTACAAAAACTACATGATTTCCCGTAATGGACGGAAAATCATGGGATGCACACTCACTATTTCCATACCAAGAGTATGCATTTTAGAAATCATCCCCTAAGTGTAGGCAGGCTATTTAACTATGAAGGGTATCATTACATAGGGTTATATTACATAGAAATTACAACAGACTTTCGGCCCCACCAGTTCATGTTACGAGCAGTAGTCCTAATCGCATGTGCCTCTTTTCCCATATCCCTTTTATCCTTCTTGCCTTCAACCAACTATCTAACCTACTCTTAAATGTTGACATGGTCTCTGTTTCAATCACTAAGTAATGTATTCAACATCTGTGTAAAAAAGTTTCTCCTACTCTCTGGCCTAACCTTTTACATTTAATCTTATCTCTACGCCCCTGATCATAGCCATATATTTTAACAGGTACTTGGCTCTGAATCCACGACACAAAGCATCACGTCAGGTAACAATTGCTTTTCTTGTGTTGTTGTGTTCCTCCATCTTACTGATATCCCGAATATCAATGTCATAAAAATGTTTTAAAGTGACTTCAGTTTTGTTAAATTGTTAAAGCTAAAAGCTCAGCAGCAGAACAGAACAGAGTTCTAAAACATGCAAGGTGCATGGTCCAGGTTAGAAAAGGTAAAACATTAAAACGTAACATTGTTAACGAAGTTGAAGAACTGAAATATTTACTTGGTGGATTCACTGGAATGTTCCCTTAATAACAAAAACCGTCAGCCTCAAATTTGGTAACGGTCTAACATTTCTGTGGCATGCACACAATGTAGATGAAGTCACCTGCTGTGGTGTCCAAGCTTAGAATGAGCACTCCCTCCCCCATTTTCTTATATACAGACTTCTCTTTGGATTTAATATATTTACTGCATATATTCACATCACATTTTGTTAATAGTGCCTCTAAAATTTATTCATGAATTATTTCAAACATTTCTCAACTTAATGCACTGCTAAAGTAAGACATATTCAGACAGTTGGAACAGCACTCATTTTTGCTCTTAACGACTCAAGCACATTCACCTCACTACCTTTAATCCTTTAAAGCTGCAGTGTTGCCTACGACCCATTTAAACATTTTATTGGAAGAGTCTAGAACAAGGAAGTCAGCTTCCGATAACAATGGAGCCCTTTTTGATTTCTCTCTTACAGTGTTACAAGGGAATGCAATGACATCAACACTCTATGTTGATCTCATGATCTCATCTCATCACATTAAAATTGTTTATGAATGCTATTTTTCTTATCTGAAAACAAGAATGTAGAAAACCCAGGCTTTCAGTGTTAATTCTAAAGGTTTCATTAAATACTTACCTAAGAGAAACCCAACTTAAACCACTTTACTTTCATAAGAAGCTACAGCATTAATAAATGAGTGTTTAAAACAAATGTGAAATTAGGCAAATGTTTTAGCAGACAGCACTTTGATCAGTGACATTTTACACTATGAGCATTCTGTTAACGGAATACTCAGAAAGGCAACGATTAACATAAAACATTTTCAATCTGAACCACAAGCCAACATTAATCCTACCAACTACGTTTGATAGAAGATACCTTATTATTTGGTACCGTTTATTCATTTGCTTTGCTACTCTTTTCTTCCAGTTAGCCCTTTGAAAATGACTTACAAGTAATAAATTGCAAATTGGACCACTACCCTGGAACTAGCCAGCATATTTCATGGGTATTTAAACAACAGCATTAAGTACTGCAGGCATCTCTGGAATGCGCAGTCTGGATTTTACTGTTTTAACAATTTTTTTGTCAAGATTTTTCTTTAAACTGGTAATATATTAATCCAAGCAGGAAAACACTTTGTGGGTATAGTGTGCCAGTTTAAGGAGGAACTGAACAAAAGTGATGAATTTAGCTCATTTATTTTGTTACCCTACCATTATCTCCTTTTTGTTCATGCAATGTTTTCTTTATTTTGTGATCAGAGCAATCTGTAATGGCCTAATTAGGTCTCCTGGGTTGCCATGACATTTTTTTTTGGCTAGCAAGTCTCAGTAAAATATTATCAATGAGACCTGCTGCCTACATATACCACCACCAATGCTTCCATCAATGGCATTATTCTTACTAATGGCACTATTGTTATCACCTGGATGACAATGCTGTCATGATGACAGAAAACACATCTGTAGTTACATTCTTTTACCCAAAATTCCAAATAGGCAATGTGATATCACGGTAGCCTATTCAGGTGACCCAATCAGAAGAGCAACAGACAAGATTACCATAAGGAAGCCTAACTTCAAGGCCTGTCATTTCAGTTTGACCACCCTCACTGAGTGAATTTTGTCAGCTCTTAGTTGAGGTGTTAAATGAAGTTCTTTGTGTCCAACAGTAGGAGGGAGAGTTTGGCAGGACTTGTTACATCACACAGAGCAGCCACTCCTGCTAGTCAATTATGGGGTGACATGGATGATGAATGTCGAGAATTCCACAACACTGACTATCCCAGCACCCCCCACCAGTGAAAAAGGAAGCATGTTAGTAGAATGTAATTAAAAGGACATAGGAGAAAATGTGGAAAAGCAAATATTTAAAAAGGAATATTGGGGGTTGAATTGGTCTTTGGCGACAGCGCGAAATGGGCCATAGCGAATCGGCAGCCCGTTTTACACCACAACCGATTTTCTTTTCCACTGAAGTCAACGAAAAGATAATGGGGCATGGTATAAAACAGGTGGCCAATTCACTAGCATCCGTTTTGTGCTTTTGCTTCAGACTAATTTCACCCCCATTGAATTTGGTTTTATAATGCAAAGGATAGGTTGTACTCATTTTTAGCTTGCCCAGAACATTGTGGTACAAGGCATAACTAATTCTAAAATGTCCCTACATATTATATTCCACCACAATTACAAGCCTTTTCATTCACCATTACACACGATTTATTTAGGAAAGAAAAGCCAACATAAAAATCAAGACCAGTTAACTGAAAAGCTGCAGTGTATACACCATGCTCACCAAAACAGGTCCCTCTGTCGGTCTCTATGTATTCCTCTCTGTTTCTATCAGCATATACATGCAAATAAACATATACTTATGATCTGGTTTGATCCCTAATTTAGGTAATTATTTAAAGTTAAAGAAAATATATCTGCCAATTGAGTTCCAATATTTTTACACTGTAATCTGAATAGATACCTGAACAGATATTGGATAAAATAAAATCTATATTATGAATTATAAATGTTGTCTATTGTAAATATACATTTGAGACCAAATAGAAATCTGAACATTTTTTATATTCAACAGAGACACATACAAATCTCAGAGTATTCTTCAAAAAATTCAGTTCCCCAACTTTGTGAGATAATTGGCAATCAGTGTATTTATTTTAAAATGCAAGAGAAAGGACATGGATTAAGAAGTAAACAGAATAATCAAGGTAGATAATTCTCTTGCATGGTGGGCCAAGGCAAGTGAAGAAGTGTTAAAATGAATTTTAAAATGTCTGTGTTCACTGGCAATGTGTCAGTGGTTGACAAATTTTGATAATCATAATAACATTGTCAGTGGGTAAACGTTAAGCTTTAGACTTTCTGGACATACCTTTAGTCACAACTGTCTAGTGACAACTATACTTAAAGACTTTCCCAGCTTGATAATTCTGATGAGTTCAAACGGTTGCATGAAAACTATAATGGGGAAAAGCCATACTTATGTTACCTGAAGAAGAAGGAGAAGATGGGTTTGGACTATCTTCCTGTGTACTTCCTGTCACAGAGAAGCCACCTGCAGTTGTGTTATCCTCAGTTACGTTGGATGATCCAGGTGTAGTTGACCTGCTAACTGACTGGGAATCTTGGTCACTTCCAGATCCACGTCGTTCATCTAAAACACTCTGGACTCCTTCATCTCCAGGTTTCCTACCCTTCTTATGCACTCTGGAATGGACAACAACTTGATGATAGGTTCGAAATACTCTGCCGCAGTCTGGGCACTCAGTTGGCTTTTCTTTCATAGTTCCATGGTTCTGTCCTAATCCAGAAATTTTATATTCCAGACCTTGATTAATTCCTTGTGCCATGAATTCCCTGCTTCCCATTACATCATCTTTACCAGAAACGTCATTCAGGTTACTTCTTTTAGTGCTTTGAATCAGTTCACCATCTAGTTTCTGCTTTGATTTATCTCCAGCCACAAAGACAAATTCTCCTTTTTCCTTGTCAAAGTTGACACCTGCATTGGCCAGATTTTCTTCCTGACCAGGGTGCAGGTGTTTTTTTGGCAGAACAACCTGCTCCATAGCCATTCCTCTTGTCACCAGCTGCCAGGCCTGGTAGCTGTTTACTGGATCAAACTCTGCTACACGGGCTACTGCCTGCAAACGCTCCATGCAGCTAGCCTTTAAAGGAGGTGCCAGCGTCAGACATCCCAGTAAGGAACGTTTTTCTCCTTCCACTAGACCACGAGCTGTGCTGCTCACGGGTACTAATAGCTTCCCAAGCATTTCTTTTTCCTTCCTAGCAATTTCTGCTTTATTATAGTGGAGTTGGCTTTGTTCATTTAAGCTCAATTTATCAGGTGATAAAAAACCACTCTGTAAACAAGATACATATGCTGAATAGACATTAGAGTGGGAATCTTGCACCATATTGTTTAGAGTCACAGGCACCTCTGGGTCATTCTGCGATGTGTTCTTTACAGCTAGTTTGTTAAGATGCACCTTCATGTGGTTTTTGAGAAACCAGGGCTCCTTGAATCGCCGTCCACAAATCTGGCAGCTATGTTCAAAAGAATCCTTGTGCTTTCGCATGTGGCCTTTCAGGAACCAGGCCTGGCTGAAGACCTGGCCACAGACTTCACAGCGAAATTCATTGCTGGGTTGCTCTCCATTTCCACTAGACCCTTGACCCGGCACTGACTCAGCAGTTATGTGTGCTTTCTCCACATGACTGATCAGGTCTTCCTCCTGAGAGGCAGCAAATTCACAAAGGGTGCACTTGTAAGGTTTGTGCAGTATTCGAATATGACGGTCTAGCTCCTCACGTTTCTTAAACTTCCCTTTGCAAAAGGTGCATCTGAATCCCACAATAGCAGCTGCTGGTTCTTCCTGTGCACCTGTAGGCTTGGGACTGCAGATTGTATTAGAAACATCAGAGCTACTCTGACTGGCTGGTAAAGGCAAGCTGCTGGAGCTAACAACAGCCTGATGCTGTTTCCCATCAGCCCTTGGCTGGCCTAGGCCACTTTTCAACTGTTTATCCCTCAGGATGGCCCTCTCTTCCAGCTCGTGTAGAAGCCTGTTTTCTTCTCTGACCCTTCCACGACCTTTCCCAAGATTCCCAAGTTTGTGAGTGCGGAGATGAATCTTCAAGTTACCTTTCTGAGCTGCCCTGTGATCACAGTAAGGACATTTGAATGGTTTTTCTCCAGTGTGAGTGCGCATGTGGAGTGACAAAATGCTGTTAAACCGAAAGCGCTTACCACAAATGGGGCACGGGTACTTTCTGGATTTTTTTGCATCATCTTCTGTGCCATTCATCTGTGAAATTATGCCAAGGTTCTGTCCATTTAAGAAGTGCTGTAAGTCAACTCTCCCATTCATACCCAAATTAGTATCAATATCAGTATTCAGCTGATTTGCCAGCAGGGTCATTTGGTTGCTGATTGGCTGGTTAGCCACAGTCAGGTGATGCTTTTCCTCCAGTGCAATTGCTGCTTTCTCCTCAGGGTTTTGCCTGGTCTGGAGTTCTGGAAAGGCATGTCCCAGTTGTGTTGTCAACTGATGCAGCTTCTGGGTTATTGGATACTGGCCATTTAGTACTGGTTTGCTGAGCTGGACATCAGCTTCAGGCACAGCTGAAGATACACCAAGGCACAAACTTGCTTCCTCCATTCCTAATATAGAAAACAAAAAGATTTTTGTTAAATATGTAAAGCATTTTAACATAATACAGAAACATTTTTACTCCACAAAACTGAATTTTTATTTCAGAATTTTTATACAGTTACAATAAAACTTCTGATCTAACATTTTACTGGCTGCACAGCTTCATGTCTTGGATTCTGATAATATACAACAATGAGCCAGTTTTATACTAATTTTGCAAAACACAGATGAAACAGCCTGGCCTTAATTTCAAACCATCAAACAAAAAATATTCAGTTATGTCTACGCTTTTGTAAACACAAGTTTAACATTTGATTTCCTCCTTATTATTCTCTTGATTATTAATGTTTGCAATTCTGAATAAACGATGAGCTGCTGAATTATTCCTATGCCTGTACCTACTTTACCTGATTTTGTGCTTTATCGTGCTTAGCTAAAATGGTCTGAGACCTTTACCCTTTCATATATCTGCACCTTAAGGTTATGGCTATTTTTTCAGAGACATGCAGCACTATCTTATGCAAAATATTTAAATGATAAATGACTGAATTTGTTTTTGTCTCGTTCAGAACAACTAAATTTCTATAATAAACCTATGCTTCTGACTACAAATTAAAGGCGATTTTGTTTTGGTTAACTGAGGTAATATCTTTTAAAGCTGCTTATTTTGCTGCTTTGAAACAGCATTGGCTGCTGTAACACATGATTATAATCATAAAAAGCCATAGGCATTTACAACTAAGCTTCAAACAGATATCTTAAATTTAAGAAGCTCAAAGATCTAGACTAAGTTCACTAATGTTTAATAATGCACAAACATTTCACATTATATGTTAACACATGGCTTTCCAGATTTCAACAGACATTGGCAAAATCATTTGGAACTCCCGTACCTCTTTTTTAACGGAGCACATCATCATTTGGGAACCCATAACGCGTCTCAGCTACACATGTAAGGACAAAACTGCCACACAGTAAGTTAAAAGACCACTGTGCATCTTTCACTTCTTCAGCCATTTTCTGCTGTTTCAATACTGTCAACCAGACCACTTTTGGCTGAAATATTTGCTCTAGCACCACTTTGGCAGTAATATCAAAATTCCACAAAACTATTGGATGTGACCAAGTCCTTACACATCCCTGCTCTGAACAGTTTGCTCCACTTTTTAAAAAAAATGCAGAACATATTAAAGACCACAAATATTATTATTGCACTAGACAACTGATATTATGATAAACCTCTGTTCAGGGTCATTAAACAGTTGAAAACATTTGATCAAAAATAGACCAAGGGTTTAAGCTTGCATATTAGCCCAGAGGGTTGGGACACTGAACAAGGACATTTTTATTTTCTGCCTGCTAAAATCAACATTGTGGATGTTTCCATGTTTAAAAAGATAGTGAACCACAAATATGCAGCATCTCTACAAAGTTTATTCTGTCGAACAATATATAGCATTAAATAAGGTTCAAAGTGTTATGATTTAATTGGTTACGGTCTATGCGTTAGGGAATGTGAAAGTTATACAAAGAAATCCTAGTTTGAAATAAAAAAACAAGGGACTGAAGTGCTAAGTTTAATACAACTGTACGTTATGCATTAATCCAACTACAGCTCCTGCTAGTTAATGACTTCAGATCAAATCCCACATCGCTGACATGCTATTCTAAGGATCTAATTTTGTTCCAACAAAAAGTGCTGTATGAATTTAATATTAAAAATCTGCTCCCTTCCGCACCTCATAGCCCCATTCCTCTATGCAGTTGGTAAGATGGACATATGGGCTGCAAACTCTAGCACAGCTCTGTCATTTTGCCAGCATGATGCAAGGATACTAAGATAATGATGAACAGTGTCAGTTTTCTCACTTAGTGGCCTGGCTAGGAACTGATGAAACTTGCTACATTAGCTGGTTAGTGGGTTTGAGTGTCAGTAACAATTGGAGCATGAACCTACGAGAGCAGCAAGCTTTTAGTTGACCATCCAATATATATTTCACTAATCATAGTAAAATTCAGCCATTTGGAGTAAATTTCTGTAATGTTATTTTTATTATTATTATTTGAAGGTTTAGGAATTTTCCACACCATGGGACAAGATTTAGAAAAGTAAACAAGTGACTAAATTTCACCATTTCAGATGTATCCTCATCTTGGTTTTAAGAAGCGCTGAGTAAAGTTCAGAAACACAAACTTACAGGCACATCTTATGTTTAAAATAGTTTTGCATTAAAACGAGAAGCATTTCTTAGCAAACATTTGCAAGTAGACTCTGAATGACTCACAGCAATTTAAACTGTGCACCATAAAATTTGTTCAGACCCTGGCAATAAAGATTGATTATATGAAATTTTTTCATTATAATGTTATCTGTTATGAATTTGTAATTAGAGATTACAGTAATATATTACGGTTAAATCACACAACATGACAGTAAACCCTTTGAGAACTGAAACGCTTTTTAAGTTTCTGTCTTTTTCCTTTGGCTTTCTGAAGTCTGCTTTTTCACCAATTTTCTCCCATTTTGTCCCCTTTTTTGAAAGCATTAACTTTTTGCTGGTTCAACAGATGCTGATAACCTCCTGAACCTCATCCAAGTGATCATTATTCATGTGAAACTTGACAGTGCATGGTAGCAGGCTATTCAACCGGGGGGAAGTGGGGGGTGATGTTATAAATGAGGTTGAGCCTGCCCTAATAGACATTCACGTATTCATACTTGCAGCAGGGGTCACTGGATATCCATTAAGAAAGGGAATGCTGGCATACCTTCCCCTCCATTGCCCAGGGATGGACGCGCATGCCAATTTTAGTACCCCTACTGTCACCCTACAAGATCAGCCGACTCACCATAGACCAGGGACTGAAACTGGGACTTCCATAGTTTGGAAAGCTCAGCTATTAATTGGATAAATTCATTGGGAAAACTCTCATCGATTTAGTGTTTTAAAATAATATTCCTCAGAATTGTAATACTGAATTTCATAACATGTAGCAATGGAAAATTCATAGAAATTTGAAAACTGAATTTATACAGTAGATTTCTGCATCTTAAGCTCTATTTAAATAGCGACTAATTATTGACGTAGAATACCAGATTCCAGTCAGAACACCTGAGTTTGAGTTACAGATCTGTTTCTTATTCCAACCAAGATAAGCACTGTAGATTGGTTTTACGGATTCTCAGCCAAACCACTGGATGGAGCTCCTTGCAATGGCAGAGCATTGCATCTCAGGTGGAGTAATCAAACCTTGCCTTGCAATAAGAGCCTCCTGTTGGTTTAGACAGAGATGCATTGTCTGTGGCCATAGAGAGCTTCAAACTGCAGACTGTCCCACCCTCTTGGCTGAAGGGAGACATTGTGGGGATTAGCAAGCAACAAAAGTGGACAAAAGTAGGGATAGAAATGATATTTTTAGTTTTATGAAAAGTTGAAACTTCTTGTTCTTCTATTCTGGCAAGTGGATAGCAATAAATGTAATTTTCATTAAGTCCATAGATCTGTGAGCTGTGTAGTTCTGTATTTAAAAGTACCTTATCACTTTATTTTGCAGAACCAAATTTGTAAACTAGTAATTTTCCAGGGCATATGTTGTAATTTTAATGACTATGTTTTTTGAAAAGTTTCCAAATTACACTTTAACAATACATTTTGAACTTGTTCAAAGACTGTCTGCTAAAAATTACAGCACAGACAAGGAGAATCGTAGAATTGACTAATGTCTGCTTCTAAACTTCCACCGGACAATGAGTTCCCAATTTTGACCAAGTCACCAAAATACCAATTTAGAAGTTAGGTAACCAATTGCGTCAGCTCACAGTTCATCGTCCATTATCATCTCACCAAAGAGTGCTAGCAGCAGGGGCTATGAAGATAGATGCATGCATCAAACCTAGCCTCTCAGTCAGAGTCAAGGAAAAAGTGAAGACAAATGTTTTAAGTGTTGTTTGTTCTTCCCTTTTTCCAAATTTTCTCGCCTTCTTCCTCTTCATTTTCTAACATTAGTGGCATATTGGGCATGGCAGCCCTCTGATACCACTTTTTCTAATGCCCATTCTTCATGGCAATGAGTGCTGGCAAGCTATTCAACCATCACAGCCAAACCCAATCCTGCCCTCGTCCAGTGCCCACACATTAGCATTTTCCAGCAGTGGCTCCTGAGTAGCACACAGGAAAGAGAATCAAAGCTGATTTTCCCCTTTCCTAGTCTAAAGACCATGAAGCCATTTGTTAATGGGACCACCATTTCCCTGACTGATCTGTACTGATCACAGATTGAACCTTGCACTTTCTCGGTCTGTTTAGCCAGTACCATACCAAATGGTGCATTTATCCATTAGGCCACTGGGAGCACTTCAAATTTCCATTTTTTTTAAAAAAAGCTTCTGTAAATATTTAAATATTATTCATTAATTATTGGTTAACTAATACCACTAAACACAGCAGATTATAAATATGGCATGAAATAAAAGCAGCTAATTAGAAAACTCACACTATGATAACTGTTATGAAATCCATTAACATTCATATTTTAAATGAGATGGCCCATTTACTTCAATTAAAATACCAAAATTTGTAAAAATTCTATGAAAAATACAGTGCAATGTTAGCATTAGAGAAGCATCTCTAGAAATGAAAGAACATCTGTAATTCCAAATACCTCTTTCTATATAGGTTTAATTAAAGTCCTGTCTTCTTTTTCACTGTCCATGGAAGTATCAGCTTTTGTGGTGATTTGCCGATACTGTAAAATCCACTTATACCCAATTCAGATCTACCCAAAATCCATTTATATGTAAGTTTTAAAAATCCTGATTTGCTCTTATTCATTTCAATAGCATTCAAGTTTCTTTAATATAAGTCTGTGCAAATTATGGGGAAAATAAAATTAATATATTATCACAATGTAGCCTCCATTTAAAATGCAAGTCAGATAATATCAATGAAATGTAAAAGTTTTGTTCGGAATACAGTAGCAAATTGTGGTATTTTCATTCTGACTGCTGATCCTGCATGTGAAAAGCTAACTCTTATTTTACAACAAATCTCTGGTTCTAAAATGATTTTATCGAATAGGTGTAGGGCCCAAACAGGTTGTTTATCCTCAGAGGTTTACACCTTCCTGCTACTAGAACTTTTTTCTTACACATTATTATCACGGGGCAACATAAGAAGATATGTTTTAAAAAAAAACACCGTCAATCACTTCATGAAAGTTGGTGCGTGGGAGACATGCCTGAGGTAGCCAAAACAACAGAAATAGCCCATCCAATCAAGAATTAATTCTAAATGATGAAAGAGCTCATGTGCCCGTGACACAAAGAGTAAAATCTTCAATATTAAAATATATCACTATTAAAACTGAAAAATAGATTCCATGCCAGGCTTTCAAACTAAAATGTCTGACTGATCTGAAGATATGGACTATACCATTAAAAGACAAAAATGGGACTCAGTACTTCAACAAATGCAAGAAATGGAACAAACTTTTGTAACATGGAGTGACATGGGCACCACAGCAAATAATAACTACTTCTGAGCAGCAACATAATTCAGCTTCTGACACAGAACTACGTACTACTGAAATCAGCAAAGTACTCCACCAGACACCATGCCAGGACCCTCACAACTATCACAGCACATAACAGACACCCGCGAACCGCCAAACAAAAGATTTAAGTTAGTGGCAGATGGCAACGTAGACAAGTTTCATCCTGACACCCGCAGCAAAAACAGCCAAAAGAAATCCAAATTGACTCTTTGCTGACCACCTTCATCCGACGAGACAAAAAAACCTACCAGTTTGTACAGCAGCTCCAGATGAACATAATTCCCACAAAATGTTTTCCTCTCAGTAAAATGAGCATGACGTGACAGAATCTGAGTCTACAACACTACATTCCATTTTACAAAGCACTGACAGACACCTCTGATCCCACATTATTAATACACAGTAGGCACAGACCTTCACTTTTCAAAAAAAGAGGCTTAATTAAATCAAAACAAAACATTAAAACAAATGGGAAAGAGGGTGCAAACACTGTTGAAAATATTACAGACAATAGATTAGATAAACTGCTTGAAAGATGACAATTCAGACATTATAATCCAAAAAAACTTATTACCACAATATGGCTAAATACCATGTTAAACTCTGGTATGTGAGGTGTTGGAACATCACAGTCTCAAATGGAGGAGACGACATAGCTTTAAATACTAATGAAAATAGACAAGCATACCTGATGTACACAACAGAATTACAGATGAAAACATGGAACAGCACAATCCAAAGGACACTCATAATAAATTACAAACATCTGCAACTGAAATTAAACCTAACGGTTCAATAACTGCATACAGATATTATATGATTATGGGAACAAAAACACATCAACACACAACACTCCTTTCCACCTCAGTATAAATGTAGAGTCCTAAACCTGGATAATATTGGCATAGAGCACAATCAATGGACTTCGTAAAATCAGTAACTTGACAAAAAATGACGACAATAATGAGAACAAACTCTGGAGTACAAACCAACAAAAAAGATAACAAAGCACTCATCTTTCAAATGCTTCATACAAAAACTAAATGCCTTACAACCCACATTACACAGATTATTGGACCCAAATTCCTACAGAACATAAATTCAGACAGAAAATGAAACAATCCACTCATACCAAAAACACAAAGAATAGGGTTGGTATTCTGGGAGGAAAAGATCCAATGGGCTTTCTTCGTCCAATCCTGTCCTGTGATCTTCTGAATAAAGTGGCGTTATATTCCAGATTTTCACTCATCAAAACACAACATATCAGCCAAAATTTAAGGGCCATTTTTATGTCCCAGTGGGAGTTGTGCAGGTGGGGGCTGAGGCAGACGGCAAACCATCCGGCCCATCGCAGCGCGAGGCCCAACAGATTTTAACTTCCGGACCTTATCTGCATAGGCCCCACCAGTGGCCTGCCTGAACCTGGCGGGAGGCCCAAGCTGGCCGGCGGATGGGAGTGATATTTCGGATGGCAGGAGGCCATGCCTGGGGACCCAAACAAACTGTCCCCGGCACTCAGGTTGGGAGGGAGTTCGGGTGATATCGCGGCCAGGAGAGTGGGAGGGAAGCCAAGGGAAGGGGAGGCCCAAGGTTTCCTTGTGGGGCCCAGAGGAACAGACCTAATCCTCCTGGCCCACAAAGAAACAAAAAAAATGAAATTAACTTACCTTTCTGAGCCTCTTCTGGGCCTTGCCTTCTCGTGTCGCCAAGTTGGCCTGTTAGGGAAACCACAACAGCTTCCCCACGCAGGCCTCCAATTAAAATTGCAGTCTGGACTCAATAATGTCATCAGAGCTTGATTTGCATTTTTAAAGAAGGACCTCACTGACTTCCGGCCGGTGTCCCTCTCACCTGCTCAAAAGAGCGGGTTAAGATTACAAGCAGCGGGATCGGTGCGAGTAAGTCACACCTGCCATTTTAACTTCTCCCCACCGCCCTTCCCCCCACCCCCGGTTTCTGCCAGGCAGACAAGGTAAAAATTGGTCCTTTACTATTTTATAGAAAATACAAAAATAAAAAAAACTTCTCCCATAAAAAGTTCCCGTTCCTTACTTCTTGTTTCAAACTTCAATGTACAGATTTTGAACTTCCAACAATAAACAGCCACCCATAAAATGGTGCCATCATGACCCATAATATATGGGCCTCACTATATGTATCAATCTACAACAATCGCTAACTGCACTTGAAAGTAGGAATAAGCTAACAGAAGCATTTTAAAACAAGTAGCAATTACATTTTTTTGTGTTTTTCTGTTGAATAAGCATGGATTTCTAAAAGGTCATGTTTAACCAAACTTATTGAATTTTTTGAAGAAATAACAGTAAGAGTAAGTCAACAGCAACACTGTAAATGTGGTATGCATTTCAGAAGGCCTTCAATAAAGTGCCACATAAGAGACTCATGACAAAAATGACTCACGCGTGTGGAGTCAGGGGCCAGGTAGCAGAATGGATTGAAAGATGGCTACAAAACAGAACACGGAGGGTAGGAGTTAAGGGAAGTTTCTCAGGCTGGCAGAAAGTGGGAAGTGGTGTCCCGCAGGGATCCGACTGGGACCACTGTTGTTTACCGTATACATAAATGATTTGGACTCAAAAATTGGAGGTATGGTGTCAAAATTTGCAGGTGATACCAAATTTGGGGATATAGCTAATAATGTGGAAGATTGTATCAAAATGCAAGAAGACATTAACAGGTTTGCAGAGTGGGTGGATAAATGGCAAATTAAATTCAACATAGGAAAGTGTAAGGTGATTCATTTTGGTAGGAGGAATAAGGAGGTCATTATTCCTTGGAAGGTAAGAAACTAAATAGGGTAGAGGAACAAAGATCTAGAGATACATATGTATAAATTCCTAAAAGTAGCAAGACAAGTTGATCAGGTCATAAAGAGTGCAAACAAAGTACTGGGGCTTCCTTTTCTAGAGGAATACAATACTAAAGCAGAGAGGAAGTGTTAAATTTAAAGAGAACCTTGCTTAGACCTCGCTTGGAGTATTGTGCACAGTTCCAGCCTCCAGATTACAAAAAGGATGTTGAAGCACTGGAGAAAGTGCAGAAAATATAGGGATGTTACCAGAATTGAGCGAATGCAACTATCAGGGAAGATTGAGCAGGCTGGGGCTCTTTTTTTTTCCGGAAAAGAGAAGACTAAGAGGAGACCTGATAGAGGTTCTTACAATTATGAAGGGGTTTGATAGGATGGACGTGGAGAGACTGTTTCCACTTGTGGGTGAGTCCAGAACAAGGGGGCATAAATATAAGATAGCCACTAACAGATCAAATCAAGAATTTAGAAGGATTTTCGTTACACTGAAAGTGGTGAGAATGTGGAAATTGCTGCCACATAGAGTGAAAGGGCTATGAGACTAATTGGATAGCTCTTTCAAAGAGCTGGCACAGGCACGATGGGCCAATTGGCCTCCTCCTGTGTTTTACCGACAATGATACTGCGATACTATGACTGAAGCAGATAGCACTGACACATTTAAGGAGAGGCTTGATGCATACTTGAGGGAGAAGGGAATAGATCCACTTGGGGACACGGTGGGAAGATGTAATTAGAGTGGAACGAGGCTTGTGTGGAGTATAAACACCGCCGTGGACCAGTTGGGCCAAATGGACTGTTTCTGTGCTATAGGGCATGATTTTAACCTCGAAGAACCGGTGGGTTGGGGGCAGTAAAAATTTTAAAAGTTGGGAGCGGAAACGAGTCCCGGCTCCAAAGCGTTGAAAAATTAGTTTCACGTAGACGCATCTGGCTGCGCGCGCGCTTCGGAAACCCAGAAGTCCCGCTGGCAATTAAAACCAGTGGGATGACATTTAAAGGGGGAATTAAGATAGTTGAAGTAATTAAATCAATTAAATTTGTGGGGATTGAGGCAGACAAACGATTTTCACTCTGCCTGAATGTGTCTCCCTTGGCCTCTGAAACATGCCATGGAAACGGAGGCGAGTTGCAGCCGGCAGCCGTTTGGACCTTTAAACCAGTGATTGACAAATGGGGATAAAAGGTGAGGTTTTGCAGCAGGGCAAACAGTTCTCTCAGACAAAACTTTAGCTGGGAGTTCTCAGTGTTTAGACTCAGATTTTTTTGTTCAGGCTCAGAATTCTTCTGTTCAGACATATTTGCCTGCATTTTGGACCCCCACAAACTGACACCATCAAAATGGGGGGCGCAATGGATGTATTCAGAACTACATCTGAGGAGGAGGCACATCACCATCCACGTCAGGCATGGTGTGCAGATCTGGGAGTTGCAGCTCCACAAGACAGAGGTGCGCCACAGGGACCTGCAGAAGAGCATAGAGGGGAACAACAGAAGGGCCAATGTCAATAGAGGCACTACCCTTGCAAGAGGGTCTGTAGGCAGAGGCTAAGCTTCCTTGCCCTCTCTGAGGAGCAGTGCCTACGAAAGCTCAGATTGAGTCGCCAAGTGGTTGCAGACATCTGCAGGCTCCTTTATGCAGAGCTGCTCCAGGCTGGGCCTGGTGGCCATACATTGCCCGTCGCAGCTAAAGTCACCACTGCTCTCAATTTCTTTGCCTCCGGAACATTCCGGGGCGCCACCGGTGACATCACCAGGATCTCTCAGTCGTCTGCCCGTAAGTGTATACGACAGGTCACAGATGGCTTGTTTGCCAGGGCATCAGACTACATCAACTTCTCCATCGACGACATCGGCCAGATTGAGAATGCAGTGGGTTTCCACTCTCAGGCTGGCTTCCCACGGGTACAGGGCATAATTGATTGCACACACGTAGCAATCCGAGCACCTCCACATGAGCCAGGAATGTTCACCCACAGAAAAGTATATCACTCCATCAATGTGCAGTTGGTTTGCAACCACTGGAAGAGGTTTCTGCAGGTGTCTGTCAAATTCCTTCATTCTATGCAAACCCAAAATCCCGGCCCTCTTCCGCGCACAAGACACACTTAATTGATGGCTCCTTGGCGACAAGGGATATCCCCTGCAGATGTGGCTCATGGGACCTATGAAGGAACCCCACCAGTGAGGTACAGAAGCAATACAATGACAGTCACAGCACCACCAGGTCTGTCATAGAGCAAGCCATAGGACTGCTGAAGCTACCCCTCCGGTGCCTGGATCGATCTGGGGGAGCCCTTCAGTAGTCACTGGCGAAGGTGTGCAGAATAATACTAGTGTGCTGCGTCCTGCACAACATCGCGCACAGAGAGGGTTACTGGTGGGTGAGGTCCCATGCGCTCCACAAGCACCCACAGCAACCATCAACATTGAAGAAAACGAGGAAAAGGAGGAGGAGGAGGAGGAGGACGACAAAGGGTGAACCATCGGCGAGGCAGCGTCTCATCTGGCTGCTCATCATGCTAGGAAGTCACTCGTACTTGATAGATTCTCATAGGGAGATCTGCAAAGTGACTACAGCCAAGCACTCAGATCACTTGCAATGACCACCATAACCACAAACCCCCCCCCCAACTCAGATTGCACGAAACAGCCCTACAACAACACGTACACCCATTGCAAACACACCCAATGGGTGACATCAACTCACCTTTCATGAGCAACCACATGTAAGTGCGCTTTCACAAAAAGGGGCTCAAGAATGGGCACGACGTGGCAGTGGTGATGAGAATCATAACATTTAATGTGATGTTAACATAAACCAAATTGAAATGAAAAACATGTCAGACTGTCAGACACCCTTATGCATACCCTTGGTGATTACAAAATCATTGATTTCCTCTTCCTACAGCTTCTACGTGGTGCATCCTCTGTGGGTTCAGCAGAGTTGGTGGCAGGTTGCTCAGTTTCAAGCCCGGGCTACTTAGATGCTTCCAGCCTGCGACCTCTGGGTTTTGGAACCTGTGAGGGCCCCTCCAAAGACTTCTCCACCTGCACCTGTCCACGAGCAGACTTGGCCATCGGGAGAAGAGGCAGCATTGCAGGTATCAGTTGAGATGGACGGGGGGGGGGGGGGGGGCAACGGGTGAGGAGTGGGAGCGCTTTGAGTGGTGTCCCCACTTCCATGTTCCCTTTTGCCATCATCCTTCTCCTAGGCCAGGGCCACATCACTCCTACCACTCTGCTGGACAACAGTTTGAAGGACATGTGTGATGCTTTGTAAGGCCAGTGCTAGTGTATCTTCCTGCCTGTCTAAGGCAGCAGAATGTAGTTTGCCTTGAGTCCACATGGCCGTTGCCCGGACCTGAATGGATTCATTTATGACCCGTACTTGAAGCTCAATGGAGGCTGCCATTTTCTCCATCGCAGACTTTCCCACACTTACCTGCGCCGCCAATCCACTAGTGATGGAGTTGGACTCCTCCATCCTCTCTGGCATTGTGGTGAATGTGCATGGCATGTTTTCTGCTCCCTCGCAAAGTTGCTCGTGTACCTGTATCATTCTCCTTGTCAAGGATGGCCCCGGGGTTCAGCATCTGTGCCAAGCTGAGTAGAGCTTCGAGAGGAATGCGCCCACCGACACAGACTCTCCACCACTGCCCCTGCCACCAGTGTCTGCTCGTGCTCACTTGTGCATGTTGATTCACCAGGTGACAACCCAACTACCTGTCTAATAGGACCCATCAAGGTGTGAGTATCTGCGATAGTGCATGGCTCGCTAAGATGTGACGGTGCGCCCTCCGAGGCAGGGAGCTCCTCTGAGGAGTCGCCCTCGACAATGTCTTCAGTCCGTAATGCCCCTGGAAGAGAGTATGCAGCAATATTAATAATCATCGCAGAAGTAATGTTGTGATGAGCATACTGAGGTGTGCAACAGGTCAATCGTTGATAACGTTAATTCATGATGTGTGTGAGAAATGTTAAAGCTCTGTCACCAGACGTTTGCGGGGTGCCAGTCTTGGCATCCCTGGCGGCCAGGCACTCCACCATCTGGTTTATATCCAAGGCCTCTTCCTCCACCTCTGTGAGGGTCACGATTTATGGATGTCCCCCTCGCCCTCTCCCTTAGAATTTGTGCTGTCTTCTCCTACAAAGGGAGAAAGTACAGACGTTTGTGTGAGTGAAGGTGATGTGGTCACTCGATGGATGTGTTGCTTTGGGTCAGGATGACAATGAAGCAGATTGATCAGGGGGTGACTATCGGACAGATTGCTCGCATTGTATCAGGATTGAGGTCAGTGGGACAGGTGGGTGCACAAATGGGGGGAGTGGGGGGGTGAAGAAGTGCACAGAATGTGAAGGTGAATCGAGACTGAGCCTTAAGTGGGTGTGAGGAGTGATGTGATGGAGTAGGCTTCGCAGGGCAGTGTGAGGGGGGCGGGGGGGGTACTGTTCACCACAGAATGCAGGTCAATCAGTAACTGTACTCACTGTTCTTGACCTGGTTAGGTCATTAATTCTCTTTTTGCATTGAAGCCACAACTGGGACACTGTGCTTCTGCTGCTCACCTCGTCCACCATCTCCAGCCACACCTGCTTGGTGACACGACCAGGTTTCTTGCTGTGGTCTGCTGGGTACAGCACTTCCCTCCTGCTTCTTACTGCGCCCAGTAATGTCTCCAGGGCAGTCTCGGAGAATCTAGGTGTTGGCTTCGCTCTACGACGTTCCTCACACATTTTTTCCTCCTTTCTCCTTGAAAATGCATTGCTGGAGTGGCCCTTTAAATAGTGGGCTTTAAACGCATCATGCGGGTGGCCAGTCCGCCCGCTGCTCGGCTCGAGGACGCAAAACCCAGAAGCTGATTTAAGTGGTTCCAATTGAGTCGCGATCACGCGGGAAACAGCACAATTTTTTTTCTCCGGGTTTCCCACCCAATTATTGATTTCCCCCGCTGAGAACCTGCCTCCTAGTTAAAATCATACCCATAGATTCTATGTAATGAACATGTCAGGGAGCAGTGACTTACAGAAAATATATCACTCATTTTACAATCAACATAACTTGTTCACACCTACACCGCCTGTGAGTGGTGCAGCCGGCACCACTTAGTGATTTATTTTTCATAAACCATTAGTCCTTGACATGTATCATCTGTATCAGATGTTGATAGCATACTGCAGCATTTAGATGGGGTTACGTTACATCAAACTGATGTCAGTTTGGTTCATATCCTAAATAAAAGAACAAACTTGCATTTATATAGTGCCTTTCACAACCTCAGGACGTCCCAGTGTGCTTTACAGCCAATTAAATACTTTTAAAGTGTAGTCACCGTTGTAATGTAGGGAAACACAGCAGCCAATTTGCGCACAGCAAGGTCCCACAAGCAGCAATGAGATAATAACTAAATGACCTGTCTTAATGATTTGGTAGAGGGTTAAATATTGGCCAGGACATTGGGGAGAACTCCCCTGCTCTTCTTCGAATAATGCCATGGGATCTTTTACGTCCACCTGAGATGACAGATGGAGCCTCGGTTTAACGTCTCTTCAAAAAGATGGCACCTCTAACAGTGTAGCCCTCCCTCAGTACTACACTGAACTGTCAGCCTAGATTATGTGCTCAAGTCTCTGGATTAGGACTTGAACCCACAACCTTCTGATTCAGAGGCAAGAGGGCTACCACTGAGCCACGGCTGACACCATTTGTATTTGTATGTAAAAGTATTTCACTGCATATGTACAGATTACAGTGATGAAATATTTGTACAAAGTGGCCACTTGAAGCAAAATTTAAAATTGTTGTTATGTTCACGAAATTAAACAGGCTGATGTTTACGTTTTGTTTTAAACAAGGCCCTTCATCTTATTCTGTGCACTCTCTGTCTGATAGTATCTCACTTGACTCCTCTTTCCTTAGGTCCAGTACAATACTGAGACTATAAGGCCAATAAAACACATTTTATCATTTCACAATGGAAATGTCATCTTTTAACCGAAAAGAAAAAAACACTGTTAAGTGATTTGAACTTACATTTAGATTTTAAAAAATAGAAGAGATATTTGCATTTATACAACACCATATCACATATCAAACCACTTCACACAGTGACTTACCATTTAGAGTGCAATGACTGTTGTTATGTGGGCAAGTATGCCAGCCACCTACATCAGCAATGCCTCACAAACAGTAATGAAATGAAAGACTGGTTAATCTTTTTCTGGTGGTATTTGTTGAGGGGAAATGTTGCCAACATATCAGGAAATCCCCTGCTCTCTACAAGTAGCGTCATGGGATATGTTCACCTGAACAGGCAAATGGTGCCTCGGTTTAACATCTAATCTGATGGATGGCACTTCCTACATTGCAGCTCTCCCTCAGTACTGCACTGGAGTGCCAGTTTAATTTTTGCACTCAAGTCCTGATATGGGGCTTGAACCCACAAACCTCTGATCCATGGATGAGAGGGCTACGAATTAAGCCAAATGAAAAACTAGAGTGTGCAATAATTAGAAGCTGCAGCTTTTTGCTCACAGTACACACAGCTTATGCATTGCTAATAAGGAGCTGTAACCTATATAATCCCTATAAAAGTAGCTGAGGGTGTTATGGACGTGTTCAAAATATTACAAGCTTAACTTAAAATATTTTTCTGTCCAGAAAATATTTCATCCATAAAGCTTTTGCATGAAAAATGGTGAAAAGCTTGAATCAACACTAATGCTCTAGAACTGTGATCACAAACTGAGTTGTCGATGGGTGATTTACATTTTTAATGGCAGTCAGACAATATTTTAAGGAGCTAGATACATGCCTGCTGTTATTAACATTCAACAAGGAAATACTTGTTGTTCGTTGTCAAAATACCACAACAGAAAACACAAACGTGAAAAAAAATGAGCTGCACCTCCTTTCAAACTTCACTAGTTACACTTGTGGTATTGTCGACTGCACCTGTACTGAGTGCAGTACATTTCTACAGCTTGCAAGAGACCTGCACGGTGCCAGCTTTATATCTTAAAAAAGCTGTATTTTTTTTAAAAGTCTACAAATTAGATCTATCTATTTACTGCATGTTTATCAATAAATATGGTAATCAAAGAGAGGGGGGAAAACAATACAAACCAAACTATAATTTTTCACAAATGGCAAAAATAGTGATTGACAGCACAGGCCACGCATGCATAATGCATCTTATCCACTTTTGCAGATTGCCTTGTTACCAGTAATGGGAATAGTCTGTCATAAACCATTTTTGAAGCTGAAGTAAGAATTCTGTCAGACAATAAAACAGTAGAGTAACCTTGACACCAGATATTTCAGTGCGATTTTTAACATATTTGGATTTTTTTTGCCAGCAAAGGGTAAATATGCTACAGTATTCAGTTAAAATGTAATTAATCTATTACATAATACAATTTTAAAAACTGTGACATTTACATACTATAAATCACAGTGTCACAACCTACAAATCTCAACCATGCACTTCATATGAGACAACATCTTATTTCATCAATGGACCTTTTTGCCAACGGGCATGCATGCCAGCAATACCATTTCACAGTCTCAATAATCAGCTTATTTATTATATTGCTACATTTCAGCCTGCACCATGATTATCTCAAAATGTATCTTTTACTGGGCAATATGTTGATGTAATCATCTCATGCACAGGTAAATCTACTGTTTTGCAACAGTTATTTAAAATGTAGGTGCCCATACCATTTGGGTTATTACTGTCCAGCACTAATATCACAGTAAGTAACAGCCATAATTTAATGTAACATAGTTCTCTAATTCACCTTAAAAAGGAAATCCCACCACCAGTCAAAACTCAACTTGTAACAAGGAATTGTGATTAGTTTCTGCATCTCTTTGTTTTATTTTTGTCTATTTATGTGTAATTTTTGAATATTTCTGTTTAAGCAGTGGATGTTAATGGAATCACTGGGAGAACTGAAATGGAAGCATTACTGAGCCACACCAAGTGAAGAATTTGAACTAATTTTAGATGTTGTGATAGTTATGATACTACAATATAAGTTGATTTTCATTCTAAATTTTGCCAACCACACACATAAAACTAACTCTTGCAGCAATCTTATTGTCACGGATCTTTGGACCTATCCATTTTCAATTCATAAAAAATATTTTACTTTTTTTTTAATCAATTTGTAGCTTGACCCTTGTGGGTGTATGTGCGTGTGTGCATGGGGTGGAGGAATTGGGTGGTAGATAAATACACACATTGGCTGGTTTGAGACTCCCGTAAACAATAGTTACATCTCTGGTGATTTTAATTATGTGGGGAGAATGCACACGCATCAGTCTGGAGTCTAATTCCAATGAAGTCAAATCCTGTTTGATTAGCCATTGTTTGTTGAAGTTGTTTACATTTATGGATTCCTTTTGTCTCTGGTCTGTCACTGCACGAAGTATTTTCAAGTGGGACGGTTTCTGATTATGAAGTATACCTTTTATCTTCTATTGCTTTAGCTTGGAGATCAGAGAACAAAGAAACATATAACTAGGCTTGTACCCCGTGTTCATCAGTTTTCCCAGCTTACTGTGCCACCACACAGGATGCATGCTAAAAGGAGCTCCATGTGGCTCTTTTCGCACGTAAAGCTCTTCATCAAAAATTTACTTAAGAAAACTGCTAAAACAACAGTTTTTATTGTTTAGGAGCAGAAGTTGTAAAGTTAAGTATTATGTTTGTTATGCTTATCTATTGGTTTATTCATGTTTTTTATCATTTTACTTCTCAATGAAGATAAATGAGTACCTTTTAACCAGAGCTATATGGTCTGGTAGCATAGAATTTTCCAAATGTTCAGAGAGAAGCATATGCAGGGTGGGCCATATCATTTTCAATGCAAAACTAACTATAGAAGACTACATTGTTTACTCTGCAGCAACACTACCCCCAATATTTCATGCATAAGGTTGATTCAATTCATAGGAACTGTGAGCTTGCCTATGGAAACTGAGAGTACAAATAAAGAGTATTGAGAAGTAATTATAACACTTACTTCAAATCAATATTTAAACACTGCAATTGGTTTTGGTGCAGAGAATTGGAATTGATGTTACTAAGTACTGTAGCAATTCTCAGCGTCACTCACAAGGAGGCTTACCGATCCCATCGAGGAACATCCATCCTCAAAATGGTATATTGAGAAGAAATATATCTCTGGCACTTCAGAAAATACATAATAGGTGTCTACAATTCTACTCATTCTTGAAATGAATTCCAATTTTAGAAACAAAGAGAACTATGATTTGACAATTTTTCTCTTTAATTATCCTGATAAAGTTACATTATAGTTAATCTCATTTTCAAAAAAACTTTTCTTCTCTGACAACAGTGTTAACAATGTACAAAATAACTTAAAGTTACTCTTGCATGTTCTTACATAAAATTCCTTTCTATCATTAAAAGGTTCCGAGCAAAGCACTGCCTCTCATTCATTCGGAACAAGTGACCCAACTGCCAGTTTTGACAGACAAGAAGTTTCTGTGAATGCCATTAAGTTTGGGATGAAAAGATAATTGAAAAATGGCAAAAGACAAATGTCAATCAACAAATGTTCACACTTGGTTTTGTCCTGGAATTGCAGACATAGACAGGTAATGAGCATACAACTAAATTGTAGAAATTACAAAACGTCTGTGAGACCAAAGATATATTATCCACTAAAGCAAAAAAAGGCAAACCATTTAGTCTTATTAGCTCAAATGAGCATTAGATCTATAAATGTGCAGTGAATTTCAATAATAATCATGATATCCATATTATACATCTTTCAGAGAAGACAGCACCCTCTTTTAGGTCCACTGACAGTGTTTAACAATATGTTATTGATAGAATTTGAGGACACTGTCATCAAACAGCTCAGCTTTCAGCTCATCCCTGAAGATCAGGATAAGGGGAATAGGTAGGTTTTCATCCTGTAATTCTTAACACAGTTGAGTACCTCTGCAGAACAAACTCATACAGATGCCAGGATGATTTGGATAAGAGGCATACAGGTTCAGAGAGTGTAACAGGCTCACAAGGCTAAGAGGAGATCTCACACATTTAGAAAAAAAAAATCTATAATGAGGTACTAATGTGTATAAATAGTCTGTTGTCAACTAGTCTCATAATCTGTGCTTGTGCCTAGGAGTGAATTAACAAGATGATGCGTTTACTACAACATTTGCAATAGCAAATGAATTTGAAAACTGCTTGGTGGATGCACCTTACTTGGTCAATAAGCCCATGGGGGGATACAATGTCCCTTTCTTGGGTGTCATGATTGTATTACAATGTTTCAGATTTTCAAAAGGTTAAAATCCATGAACCTGACTTCCATGTGACCTAAAACAAGTCATTCAAGAGGAAAGTAAGAAATAATTGCTGTTTTCTCTTTCTCTGCTGTATTGCTATAACGATTGTGCATAACAGATTGAACAAAGTGCTGTTGTGACAGGTGGTAGAATTCAGCTAGTAAGCACAGAGACAGGGTTCAATTTAGTTTGGTGAATCCTTTAATTGTAGTGTGGCTAATTAGAGAAGATTCTTTACACTCAAAAGTGTTTACACTCACTAGTATGAATACATGAATGATTAAATTGTGGCTTTAAGGACTTGGAACTACAGCAACAACAAAAAAAATCTTGCGCTGATATAGCAATATATTTTCCACTTTTACACAGTACTATTCACGTTTATAAAATTCCACAAGTCTTTTGGTGAATCAAAAATACAGCTAATTAGAAGAGAAAACCACACCTATTCTAATGTATATACTGTAGATTTTGCAGCTTTCATAAAAGGACAACAGTTAATATAAAATAATTTACCAATCTCATCTCTTGCCATATACCCATTCTGTATTTTAACTGAACTGCAACACTAGTGTATTACAGCCATTGACTCAGCTAACTTCCTGTGTCATATTTAATCTGACCAATCAGGAAAGAGGATATAACAATATGGTTACAGCTTTATATATCTGAAAACCATTTATCTGATTTACAGCTATCTCTATGTGATCATAACATCTACAGTCATTTATTGCACATCATACTTTCTTACTTTGGGCAAGAAATATATTCACATGACAAGCCTCAAACATTAAAAACAACATCTTTGTAATGTTTTAGTTTCACTGTTTACATATAAAGATAAATGACTTTGAAAGAATGTTGTTATAGTGACTTGATAAGTACAGCACCAGACGTTACTCTGACTAGGAGAGTCAAAGTTGAAATTACAGTCTCCGTTGACATTCCGACTAAACCTTTCCCAGGAGGGAGCGGTTTGTTAGTTTCAGTCAAGTTATCAGTGCGAAGCAGGAAAAAAAAACTGGTTGGGAATATCCTTGTCACATTGCTGAAGTACAACTCCAAAGATTAGCACTGATTGTGCCCATGGACAGCTTCATAAGCTGGTACCATCCTCCATTTCTAACAAAGAATAGAGGATAACGTAAAGGAGGCAGACAATAGGAGGAAATTGAGATGGGGAAATGATAAGAAAGCTTTTTTACAACTAATTTGAAAATTATTATGGATAAATAATAGGTTGTTTTCTTTTATCTTCTTATCAGCTTTTAAAATTCTATAACCACTTCCTTCTTGAGTTTGTTCCTTTTCTCTGCCCTCTTGTCTATAGTGCCCTCCTTAGTCAAAACAATGGGTCATGTGGATCCCAAGTTTTTTGTTGGCCAATATCATTACTTTTCCATATCAGCTAACAATCAGGGCTGGGCAGGTTTCATTAACCAATGCCCATCTATAGAGGTAGAGTGCTTGGCTGTCATTAGATGGTTCATCCGGTTTCCTTTCTAAACAGTTTGCTCTTTGATACATGGTGCCAAAAGGGCAGAAGGAGGTTATTTGTTCCATTATCCCTTTCTGCTGCTAATTCTCCTACTGGTTGCACTTAATCTAATGTCATTTCCCTGCTCTTTCCCCTTATCCCATAGTAATTTAAGCACTTACCTAAGCATCAGTTTAGGTAATGATAGCACTCACTTCTGAGTCGAAAGGGTCGATACTTCAGTGCAGCTCTTTGAGAAGTGCTGCATTGTCAGAGGTGCTGTCTTTTGGATGAGACATTGAACCAAGGTCCTGTCTACCCATTCAGGTGATTGTAGAAGATTCAACATTTTTTTTAAAATGCAGGGAGTTTTCCTGGTTTAAATTAATGGTTGATAATCATGCATGGCTTGTGCCTGGATTTCTGTTCCTTGCTACCAGAAGGTGAAGCGCAAAGTCCAAAGTTCACCCCTAAAAAGTACATTTATTTAATTTGACACTACAGTGCCTATGCAATTTTTATTTTCTATTGAGCTGCTACGGATGGGACATGGACATTAAAATTTTAGAAAGAATTATGTAGAAAGTGCTATAGAGCTTATTTTATTATTTAAAAAAATTAAACATTGCAAGAGATGTAGCACAAGAGGCAAGAATAAATTCAACAATCTTCTGCTCCCATTGGGGAAGTTGCATTCAGAGGGATTGCGAGTCGAGATTCAGTGCTGCTGTGTTGTAGTTGTATCTCCAGCCCATTCTCTCTCTGAGAACAGCAACCCCTGGGAGCACTGAATTTACCCTATAACACTATTCCATACTTTAGGTGATGTCGTGATGCATTGTAGCACCTATATAAAAAGATCCAAGACATGACCTGAAGGGATAGGATTATATTAAAGGCATTTGTGCTATTTTCCCTTTTGATTTGTAATAAAGTACAGAAAGCCAGCGAAAATCGGTTGAGGCTTCCTATCAATTTGGGTGGCCATATTTTCTTGCTGCTACAGTTGAATATCGCTGCTACTTACTTGCATAAAGTACCTGACAGCATTGATTTACATCTTTTTACTGGTGGTGCTCACGGGAGAGCAGGGTGGCATATTTTTGCAGGGATGATTCCTCACATGGGCCTTCCCCAATTTCAGACCTATCATCATAGGGAATCAGCAAGCAGAGACCAAATGCTACCCCATACGGACAGTGAGAAAACCAGAACGAGAGAAACCCCAAGCTACACTCGTGCACAGTGCATCTCATTATTAGCTGCTTATAATGCAACATTGTCAGATGTCTGGGAACAGGTCATCTGCCCATCTGGGCCAGGGTGGTTTGTGAGGCAAAGAGACCAAAAAGAAAAATGTTGGTGCTTATAAACACAGTACACTATTATATAAAATGCAAACCATTCCCTATTGACATTGCATGACTAATGACATTTCTTTTCCTGTAGCAGTTATGAAGCTGGAACTTGAAGCTGGGATTCAAACCCAAGCTCTGTGAATGGGAATCCAATGCTCCATCACTAGGGTTATCTGCCTACCATTACTGAAAACACCTTTGATAAATATTCAAATTCACTAATAATTTTATGTACAAAGAGTTGGTAAAAATGAAGTTATGCTAAAAACGATTTGTGCCATCATTATTATTTGTTAAAAAATAGTACAGAATTGATGAAGCTTTAAACCCACCGATTATAAATACTGTACATACTTACCAAAATAATAATATATAATTAAACATTAAAGGGTAGAGTTTCCGCTTTGGGCGCAATCAGGAAATTGCACCCAAACTGTGCTTGAAATTGCGCTGGTTAGAGTACACTTCAAGTTTCTGCTAAAATTCAATTGCATAATTACTAATGTAAAATCTTCCATGAACCAGCACAATTTGGCAGAGCAATAGAACGTAATTGTTACATCGAGTTACATCAAAACTACAGCACAGAAACAGGACATTCAGCCCAACTGATCTATGTTGGCATTTATGCTCCACACGAGCCTCCTCCCTCCCTACTTCATCAAACCCTATCAGCATACCCTTCTATTCCTTTCTCCCTCATGTGCTTGTCTAGTTTCCCCTTAAATGCATCAATGCTATTTGCCTCAACTACTCCTTGTGGTAGCGTATTCCACATTCTTATCACCCTTTGGGTAAAGAAGTTTCTCCTGAATTCCCTTTTGGATTTATTAGTGACTATTTTATATTTAGGACTACTAGTTTTGGACTCCCGCATTAGTGGAAACATTTTCTCTACATCTACCCTGTCAATCCCTTTCATTCCCTTTCATTATGTTGAAGACCTCAATCAGGTCACCCCTCAGCCTTTTCTTTTCTAGAGAGAAGAGCCTCAGCCTGTTCAACCTTTCCTGATAAGTATATTCTCTCAGGTCTGGTATCATCCTTGTGAAGTTTTTTGCACCCTCTCCAATGCATCTATATCCTTTCTATAATATGAAGACCAGAACTGTGCACAGTGCTCCAAGTGTGGTCTAACCAAGGTTCTATAAAAGTTTAACATAACTTCCCTGTTTTTCAATTCTATCCCTCTAGATATGAACCCAGTTTGCCTTAATAACCTGCATCGCTACTTTTAGTGATTTGTGTATCTGTACCACGAGATCCCTTTGCTCCTCTATCCCATTTAGACACTTATTATCCAAGTAGTATGTGGCCTCCTTATTCTTCCTACCAAAATGCTCTACCTCACACTTAACAGTATTAAAATTCATTTGCCAATTACATGCCCATTCTGCAAGTTTATTGCATTTTGATGTCTTCTTCCTTTGTATTAATCAAACCCCCCAATTTGGTGTCGTCCGCAAATTTTGAAATTGTACTTTTGATTCCCAAATCCAAATCGTCAATGTAAATTGTGAACAACAGAGGTCCCAGCACTGATCCCTGTGGAACACCACTTCCCACCTTTTGCCAGTCTGAGTACGTATCCTTAACCCCTACTCTCTGTTTTCTGTTTTATAGTCAGCTTGCTATCCATTCAGCTACTTGTCCCCTGATTCCACATGTTCTGACCTTAGTCACCAGTCTACAATGTGGTACCTTATTGAAGGCCTTTTGAAAATCCAAATATATTACATCTACTACATTACCCTTGTCTACTCTTTCTGCTACTTCTTCAAAGGATTTAATAAGGTTGGTCAAAAATGACTTTCTCTTCTGCAATCCATGCTGACCATTCTTTATTATATTTTCATTCTCTAGATGTTTTTCTATTACATCTTTGAGTAAAGATTCCATTATCTTTCCTACCACCGAGGTTAAGCTAACTGGTCTATAGTTCCCTGGACTTGTTCTAGCTCCCTTTTTAAATATAGGAATAACATTAGCTGTCCACCAGTCCTCTGGCACTATTCCTGTTTCTAATGAATTTATATATATATGTAATAGTAGCTCTGCTATCTCCTCCCTAACTTCTTTTAATATTCACGGATGCAATCGATCCGGACCAGGAGTTTTATCCTCCTTAAGTTTGTTTAATTTATCAATTATCTTCCCCTTTTCTATCTTAAATGTTTTTATGTCTTTTTTGATCTCTTCTTCTAATGTCATGCCCACCTTGTTAGCCTTCCTGGTAAATACTGAAGCAAAGTAACTATTCAATATTTCTGTCATTTCGCTGTCATTACCTGTGTATCCCTTAGTGACCCTGTCCCTATCCTGATTTTTCTTTTATTATTTATGTGTCTGTAGGACACATGTATGTATTCCCTTTTGTCATCCTCTCCTTTGTTGTCTATATACTTAGAGAATGCCTTTTTCTTTAGCTTCAATTTTACCCCTATCTCTTTATTCATCCATGGTGTTCCATTATTGGTTAGTTTGTTCTTGTTTTTTAGAGGAATATATTTCTCCTGAACTCTATTGATCACCGTTTTAAATATTATCAACTGCTGTTCTATCTCTTTGTCAAATTTGTTTCCCGTTTACCTTCCCACGTTCCATTCTCATCCCCTCAAAATTAGCTTTTTTCCAATCTATTACTTTGGTCTTTGTCTCACTTATGTCTTTCTCAATCATTATTGTAAAACTTATTATATTATAATCGCTATTACCTAGATGTTCTCCTACACTTACATCTCTTATCTGTTCTGGTTCATTTCCCATTACTAGATCCAGCAGTGATTCCTCTCTTGTTGAGCTTCTCATATACTGGGTAAGAAAGGAGTCCTGTACATACTATAAAAACTCCACTCCCTTTTTCCCTTTCCCTGCCTCTTCTTGCCAGTTTATTTGGGGGCAGTTGAAATCTCCCATGATTATTATTCAATGCTTTTTACTCATTTCGTAGATTTGTCTACATATTTCATCCTCCACTTCCCTTCCACTATTAGGTGGTCCGTAGAATATACCTATTAATGTGTTCAATCCCTTCTTATCCTTTGTCTCAATCCACATGGATTCTGCTTCTATCTTAATGTTACTTAAGTCCCTTTTTTCTACTGCCACTATGTTGTCTTTAATTAGTACAGCTACTCTAACGCCCCCCCCCTTCTTCCTTCCCTATCCTTTCTAAATACATTATATCCTGCAATATTTAACTGCCAGTCCTGTTCCTTATGTAGCCATGTTTCAATTATCTCCATCACATCTGGCTTCTCGCTATTAATTATTACCTCCAGTTCCCCTGTTTTGTTTCGGATGCTATGCATATTGCTGTACAGGCAAATTAATTTGTTTTTAGTGATTGTTCCCCTCACTTCATTTTTAATAGTCATTTTGTACTTATGTTCTATGACTGTAATTATTCCCTTATTGTTTATGTTACCCTTATTCCTTATCTTGGTCTGACCTTTACTCTCATTTCCTGCTTCTTTTTTCTTCAGACTTATGTTACCTTCACCAGATCCCTCCCCCTGTCTTATTAGTTTAAAGTCCTATCAGCAGCCCTATTTATCCTTTTCAGTAGGACGCTGGTCCCATTCCGGTTCAGGTGGAGCCCGTCCCAATGGTACAGCTCCTTCCTGTCCCAATACTGGTGCCAGTGTCCCATGAAATGGAACCCCTCCTTCCCCCACCAGTCTTTCAGCCACGCATTCTCCTTCCTGACCTGCCTATTCCTATGCCAATTAGCACATGGCTCAGGTACTAATCCTGAGATTACCACCCACGTGTTTTTTAATTTAGTTCCTAGCTTCTGATATTATCTTAGAAGGACCTCCTCCCTTTTCTTCCCTATGTCATTGTCCCAACATGAACCACGACAACTGGATCTTCCCTTTCTAAGTTCCTCTCCAGTTGCTCCAAGATATCCTTTACCCTTACACCAGCTAGGCAACATATCCTTCTGAACTCTTGGTTGTGACTGCAGAGGATGCTATCTATTCCCCTAATTATTGAATTCCCAATGACTACAACCTTTCTATTCTGCTCCTCCCCCCCTTGGACTGCCTCCTGCTCCATAGTACCATGGTTCACATTCTGCCTGTCCACCCCACAGCCTGCATCCTTATCCTCACAGGTAGCAAGTACATTGTACCTGTTGGATAGGACCAGTGTCTGCAGGACCTCCTTCTGTACCTCCCCTTGATTCCCCTTACCTTGCTGAACTATATGTCAGAGGGCTAGAAATTGGGCCGCCTAGTGCCCGTTGTTTCGACACAACGTGGCCTCCCGAGCATCCAAGATGGCGTCTTGGATGCGCACGCACGCTTCTAGCGTGATGTACGCCGGATGCCATCTTGGTAAACAATTTAGCACATACACAAATAACGAACGCCGGCAGCATGTAAAGTAAGGAGAAAATGCGTTTGATCAGTGTGCAATGCTGATTTAAAGTGATAGACACCATTTTGGGACTTAACGCTCCACTCAACGCACTGACTTAACCACAACCACCTGAACATGTCTTAGAGTGCCTGGAGGACCCCCACCAGCGCTATTTAAAGGGACCATGCCGGTTTTACAGATTAGTTGCTGTATTATTGCTTCTGGCTGCTGATGCATTTGTAACTGTTTTTGGAGGTCTCCTATCCTTGAACACTAGGACGACAGACACAGTATAACATTTAGAGCCAGGACGTGCATGAGTGAAGTTAGGAAACGCTTCTACACGCAAAGGGTGGGAAAAGTTTGAAACGCTGTTCTGCAGATGGTAGTTGATGCTAGCTCAATTGTGAATTTTAAATCTGAGATTGATGGATCTCTGTGAACCAAGGGTATTGAGGGATATGGGGCTAAGATGGGTGTATGGAGTTAGGTCACAGATCAACCATGATCTTATGGATTGGTGGAACAGGCTCGAGGGGCTAAGTGCCAGTGCCACTTGCTACCTCCCGTTATGCGCCACCTTCTCCTGCAAGAAAGTGGGACATGTGTCTGGGTGATGTGCCTGCCATGGTTGAATAGCTGCCTGTGTGTGTGGCCTGTGTGTTGTGGGTGTGCAGCTTGCAACAGTAGTATTGTGTAAGGGTGAGAGGAAGCATCTCATTGGAAGATTTGAGTGCTGATTTAAAGAGTTTGTTGGTAGGTGGGTGATGGGGGTGTAGTGTGTGGAGCAGTGGATGCGGCTAGTGGTGTAGTTGGTGGGAGATGTCACTTGACAGTTGACCTCACTGACCTTGACCACTCATGTCAAAGCATTGAACTTCTTCCTGCACTGCATCCATGTTTGTGGTGCTATGCGCCTGGCATTGACTGCGTCCCCTATTGCTTCCCACTGTCTTTTCTGGAGGACATCTTGCTCCCCCTCCCACCACCCCGCGGATATAGGTTGTCCCTCCTTCTGTCCACCTTTTGCACCAAGGTCTCTAGTGCATCATCAGAGAACCTTGGTGCACGCACTCTCGCAGGCCTGGTACCAACTCGGACCGGCAGATTGGTGAGGTCTGGCATGCAGACTGGAGGATGTGAGATTTAGTGGTGCGCACCTTTATTCAATGTTTTAACATAACTCAACAGTTTGTAAACATAGGGACGGGACCTGCATCTGTGTTTTATGTGCGCGATGTCTGAACTCCATTCAGACTCTGTACAGACAGCAGACTGTTATTTTTAGCAAATAACAGGGACCGGATACCTGTAAGAGAATTTGGGCTGTCAGAGAGACAGCCTGCCTTTAAGAGTTTGGGCCTCCCCCTCTTGGTGAAAAGGGCAAACGTCCTTGAATCATCATGGCAACGCGGATTTGCCATGCTGCTTTCAGGTGAGTACTGAGGCTGGACGAATGTCTCGTCCTGCCTGCAAAGGAAGCAAATGTTAATCATTTGCGCCCGATTTCAGGCCCTATCCAATTTAACCCCCAGAGTGTCTCCAACTCACACTCCAGCTCAAAAACTCTGAGCCGGAGTGTCTCAAGCCAGAGACATTTACTGCAGGTGTGGCAATCTGGAACAGTCTCGCTGTCCACAACCTCCCATATACCACAGTCCCGACACACAACCTGCAAGGCCGTGTCTAGTTTTTATTTATTTATTTATTAGTTAGTATTAATTTAATCCTAGAGCTAATAGAAACACTTAGGGTCTAGATTATATTTAGCTGATGGCTTTTAGCTTGATTTTAAATGAATTAGTAATTCATTATTCTGAATATTTATTTATTTAACCATTTACTTATATTTTATAGTTAAAGATAGAGTGTGTACAATAAACTAAAGATTTAGTTTAATTTCCTCACATTCCGCTGCTTTCCCCGCAACCCCCCCACCAACCCATGCTGACTATGACGTCACCTTATGAAAGGTAATTGTTTCTTCCTTTTTCCATTAAAAAGTATTCCTTGACGTATTTAAGAGTGGTAACCTGGTGCAGTTTTATTAATACAGCTGAAAATGGGTTTATCAGCAAAAATAAGCATTTTAATAAGGGTGTCCAGACTTCCACCTGTGAGTAACCTGATTTAAAATCACAGAAAATGATTTCAAAGAACTATACTGAACCATTTACTAGTTTCATTGGTGTACATTGGTCAGTTTCTTAGTAAATTAAATATTTTTTGATATGAAAAAATCTTTTAAAACCTGCCTGTGCGCCGAAGAAAATGAGTACAATTTGAAGAGCCTCCCCAAAGCAGCGCAATTGGTGGAATCTCGCAATTTCGACCTGGGGATGTGGTCAGTTTTGTTCTGCTCTGGGTGAATTGAATCTTGAACCAGTGTAAAAAATTGCGGAAAACACAAACGCAAGTAGCTTTGAGCGTAACTCTCACTTAAAATTTTGCGATCTTTTGCGCTGGCTCGGCTGATTCTGCCCTGATTGCACTGATATAACCAGCAGTAACAAGCGGAAACTCGACCTCTAACTACTTAGTGTTGAACAGTTCTTAAAAATTGTGTAAAGCACCAGGTTTAGCACAGAATAAGTTCATCGATCTATACATCAAAACTACTAGCAATAAAAGTAATTTAATGTGTTAAATTGTCTCTTTGAAACTCATCACAAGGCCCGATTACCATTAAAAGTCGTTATAGGACTGGGGGAAATCGCTACTGAGAACAGGGGACTGTTTAATACAGAAGTCACCACACGGACTGCAGCAGTTCAAGAAGGCGGCTCACCACCACCTTCTCGAGGGCAATTAGGGATGGGCAATAAATGCTGGCCTCGCCAGCGACGCCCACATCCCGTGAACGAATAAAAAAAAAAATTTACTCTGTATGGCTTTTATTCTAGAGTAGAAAAACAACAAAGGCAGATCTGGACTGATGAATAACATTCTGGTGACGAATGAGAATTCTCCACCTCAAAGCTGTGTTTAAAGATTTTGGCAAGTTTACCAGCTTTGTACCATAGCCTATGGCAGTCTAACAAGCCAGATTTATGACCCTAGGACAGCACCAAAAGATATGAGATTTTTCTACCATCCGTACAAGCTACTGCCAACCCTGAACTTGCACATAGATCATCATTAAATTCTGGCATATCTTTTCCTCAACATCTGATTTAGTTAACAATGTACTGCTATTTACATGCCGATTTTCCAAGCCTTTCTCTACAGCTGCTCCTCAGGCTCTGTCACTGTAATGTGATAGCAGAGGAGTCAGTAAATGTAATCTTTGTCAAGACCAGGTGTGCACTTGACTTTTTCTGCTTCATTCCAAGCAATTTTTCTCTCACTAGCTTCATAAGGTTCCATTATAGTCACATCTGGAGCTAACATTCCTTTTAATTATTGGCTAAATTTGCTGTGAATCAACCAAAAATTGTCATCAAAGAAGGGTGCACTGCAATTTTCTGTCTTTATCAAACCTAAATGTCAACAGGGTATACAGTTGCATAATTCAAGCCCCAGTCACACCATTTTGCTGATTTCAATAAATCATCTATAGTTCTAAACTAAAGCTCTATATATAACAGACAGCTGTTGGGATTGTAATTACTCCATTGTGTTATGCCAATTTAAATTGTGACGCATGTTGATTTTGAAACATAACAGACAAGAGAAAAGGAAAAGTGAAAGAAGGAAGAGGGAACTGGAGACAGTTACGAATTTAAAAAAAAGCACCTCAAACAAAACAAAATCTGGAAGAAACAGCGACAGATGAACAGAAAGGTCAGAGTAAGTAAAGGTAGATATTTTTGAAAAAGACAAGGCAAAGAATTGTATATTTTCAATGATGGGAACATTACAAAATTTTGATTAACATACCAGTGTGATGAGAGCTGTTTTAAGGACCTCATTGTTCCACTGAATCAGCAGCTCAGCTGCCTTTGTTTAAGTCACTTGTGCTGAAGGCAGCACAGGTTTTCACTCCACAAACACTATCTCAGTACATATTGATATTTAACAACAAAGAGATGACAGATTGTCATCTGTATGTCAGTCTCAAATTGCAGAACTGTTAAGCAGTTCAGGTTGATATTTAGGGATAATTTAACAGCCACATCCAGGCACTGCTTGCTTTCTGACATAATGGCTAGATGCAGACAGTACGCAAATGCAGAACTATTATGACATTTTCCTGACAACAATGTTATGAAATTTAGATTGGTCAGTTAATGGGAGCCTTTACTGAGATCAATAAATATTCTAACAGCTTCTTGTAGTAAAATGGGATTTTTTAAAAACTCAATAGACCACGACCTTTGAGTAATGAGTGCACAAACCTGCATAAATGTCCATAATTACTGCAAAATACTATGTAGAAATAATACAATAAATGTTATGAATAGGATTTTTTATTTTGGTTCAAATCTTTATCTTTCAAAAGAAATGAAATTGCCCATTTTGATATACCAAACAGAGTGCAACCAAAATGTTCTTTTAGTGTTGCAGGATTAAAACATTAGCAATTCCTTTGGCAAGGACTTTCCAAGCCCATTCGTGTTCATTGAGATACAAATCCTTTTTCACCTCTCCCCCACTCAGCAACCCTTATTACCTAAATGATCAGCAGTGGCGTTGCCCACAGTGTGTTACCGTTCCATCACAGTTCAACTCCATTGTCTTTAAGGGACAGAGTTGGAGATATTTGCCAGCCTGCTAGGCATCGCAACACGTATAAGTAATACCATGTGAGAATCACAAGGCAAACATGCCAATTCGCATGCATTTAGTACTTAAGGGAAATGAGAGAGTTCTCATACTCAAGGTAAAACTTGACAAAGGAATGAATACCGAACAAAGCCAGCCTGCTGAGCACCCATCAAGCCTTCATATGGCTTTGAATACACATGACAATCCCTAACTAACATGCTTACGTCAACACAGATTTTTTAATAAAGTTTGCTAGTGGGTTGTTGTTTGGAAGTAATAAAATAACTTATTTAATTTGAGACTTTGATTAAAAAATCAGAATTTAATTCAAACTAGAGAAAATGCTTTACAGAAACCATACAAAGGGATTTTTTAAGCTAATATAAATGTCAAAAACAAAAATAAAGTGCTAAAGCAAAAGTAGCGCTATACCCAGTCATGCAATAAGTTCATAAATAATAAGCCTTTAACTCTTTCACAGCATATATCCTGTTCAGTATGCTGCGATTATATCTGTTCAACACTGCGGTATTTTGTTCCATCAACCCAGAAAAGAAATAACATGAAATGAAATCAAATATTAAAAATGACAGCCTATATAAGTGCTGTGAGTAACTTCTGGTCGCGGAGGGAGGGAAATGCAGGCAAGTTGTCAGGCACTATCTGTCAGAGTGAATTAGAAACAATCAACAGAGACTGAAAGGGAAGGTGATTGTTATTAAGGAGCAAGGCTGTGAGCAAGCTACCCAGATGTGGTCATGCATATAAAGGACAGGAAACAGCAGTTTAATTCAGGAAGCACTGGTGAACAGGGCAGCACAAAGGATAAAAGTCTTTTGTCACTAATAAGCTGGAAGTTACTTTGATAACAGCAGGGTTAGTCATGAATGAAGCAGATCTTTCACTAGTATGCAGCATTCATATCATAGGAATATAGTCAAAAAAAGAAATTCTCTACGGAAAAAAGAACTTGTATCTTCACATACAATATTGATTCTATATGTGCTTATAATATAAAGCAGGAAAATGATGCATTCACAGCCTACGCAAAATCTTACATTATTCTAATGTTTCGTAAGACCTTGCAAACTCTCTTTAAATGAAGTGAAAAATCCTAAATGATTGACTAGTTTTACAAGATCTGTTTCAACAAAGTATAGGAATCTTTTAGGATTTTTGAAAAGGAATATCCTGAGCAACGTGGAGGAATGGGGGTTGGAGTACCAATACATTGAGAGCTAATCCAGGGTTTATACCTGTACCTATACAACAACAAGTTGCATTTATATAGCGCCTTTAGCGTCTAATAAAACATCCCAATGAGATTTACAAGAGCGTTATCAGAAAAAATTTGACACCGAGCCTCATTAGGACAGGTGACCAAAAGCTTGGTCAAAGAGTTAAGTTTTAAGGAGCATCCTAAAGGAGGAAAGAGAGGTAGAGAAACATAGATGTTGAGGGAGGGAATTCCAGACCTTAGGGCCTGGACAGCTGAAGGCACAGCCGCCAATGGTTGGACGAAGAAAATCAGGGATGCACAAGAGGCCAGAATTAGAGAAACGCAGAGTTCTCGGAGGGTTGTAGGGTTAGAGGAGGTTACAGAGATAGGGAGAGGCGAGGCCATGGAGGGATTTGAACACAAGGATGCGAATTTTAAATTCGAGGCGTTGCTGGACCAGAAGCCAATGTAGGTCAGCGAGCACAGTGGTAATGGGGTGAACAGGACTTTGTGCAAGTTAGGACACGAGCAGCAGAGTTTTGGATGAGCTCAAATTTACGGAGGGTGGAAGATGGGAGGCCAGCCAGAAGAGCATTGTCAAGTCTGGCGGTAACAAAGGCTATGATTCTCCTCAGAAGGAGAAGACAAACAGAGGCCAGGAGTCCCCACAGTGGGTGAGGGAGGGGGTGGTAGTATGCCAGGTCATATTCACATTCCTCTTACCAGATAAACACAGAGATGGATAGACAAGGGCTGCCCAATCTCTATTGCATGGTGAGGGGAGATAGCCTTGAACAAGGGGAAAAGATCATTTTAAATGAGAAGGGGCATCTATAAATTTAAAAATAAGGAAAAATACTTGGGGGACGGAGTATACTGGCAAGGTTAATTGCCCTATTATATGAAAACACATGTTGTAACTTTAGAAAAATAATCTTCATCTCGATAAAGCTCACAAATTTAATTTAAAATGATTACTCATTTTTTATGAAAACAGCTTCCACAATGTTCCCTGTCCACAAAGCATCCTTTGATTCAATACCATTTACCAGAAATATACTATATCCATCCCTACTAACCCTGTCTATACCACTGAACCGGTTCACTATAAGCTACCCCACTAGTGTCTTTACTGGTATCTGAGAACCACATTACATGGGAGAATTTGGAGCATTCGGTTTCCGATTAGCAGTAAATAACTGGGGTTATTGCTTACGGTTGCTCTCACCATCAGTCCTGTTAGACAGAGATCAGCCATCTCCATGCCATCCTATTGTATCACCTGCCATCCAACATGCTTCACTCAAACCGTTAGCATTTTCCCACTGCCTTCTTACAAGAGGTTCACAATCTGTTTCTAAACTCCCTGCTGTTGCTACGTTAGCATCCAGTGCTTCCCAAATTGACAAAATGTTTGCTATTGAACTGTAAATAATAATATAAAATCAAAGTATTATTATTAAAAATAGGAATGGAATATATGATTTTAAAATGGGGATTGGATTACATCAGTGCACTCTGATCCAATTACTCCCATACTTTCTAATTCTGTTAGACCTGAAGATTATACTTGGTGTTGACTCCCCATGATGTGCAACGCCATGGCAGACCGACGAGAAATCTTAAAGAGTGATTCTTGTACCGACTATCTTTTGTTTTCAGTTTTCTCCTCTCCTTTCCTAAAAGTAGTTTTCATGCTGGGACGCAGTTTCACTGTCAGCAGCAGGCCTCCTGTGTCTCAGTCAAGAAAAAGTTGGCAAGTCCAATCCTGACTTCACCTGATATCCTCACATGCACACTTTCCATCAGTGGTTAGTGGATAGCAAAAAGCAGCAGGACCTCTGGATGGTTTTTCTTCTTCTTCGCCTAGCCTCATTGAGGACAACTGTGGACCCCATTTCTGCCCTGGCTGAAATCATCTAACGTGGCAAAGACCACTTGCAAGTTTCCCGATTGATGTGGCTCAGTACAACCAAACAGAAAAGCCTTTCGCGAAGCAATATTCAAACAAAATACACAAGTACCAAGAGTTGCTTCTTCTCTGGGGCATAGGGATAACCCAGAGAACTATAGGCCAGTTAACCTAACGTCCATTATCGGTAAAGTATTAGAGGGCATCCTGAAAGAAAGGATAATCAAACGCCTATTCAGATATGGTATGGTAAGAGGGGGTCAGCGTGGACGAATGAGAGGGAGGTTACGCCAAACAATTTCCTGGAATTCTTCAAGTTCTGCCTGTTTTACACCTGGCCTGATTTTACTCTCCATTGACTTCAAAAATCGGATGGGTTGTAAAACCGGAGTGCGACCCAATCCCGTCAATTTCCTGCTGAGCAGGTTAGGTTAAAATTATCCTCAATGAGTATGTATGAGGCACAAGTACAACCAAACCTGGAGGGTTGTGTACATATCTGTACATATCTGGCTACGATACTACTGTAGAAAAGGGAAAACAAACTAATACTAGGTTAAGGCTTCTCAGCTATGATGAGAAGTCAAAGCGCTTGGGATTGTTGAAGAGAAAGCTCAGGGGAGATACTATTCAAGTATTCAAGATTCTTAAGTGAACAGATAAACTGAACTCTAATAAAACACTTACCACAAACTCTAGAACTATGAGGCATCGGCTTAGAAAAGGTACATAGACAGTTTCGACAAATGTGAGGTAATGAGACTACAGGACTACTTTGACTACTTCACTCAGGGGATGGTGAATGTGCGAATGGAGTGCCCAGGGAGGCGGCAGAGGCAGATAGCATGGAAACATTTAAGGGAGAATTGGATGGTGGAGGGAGTGGGCATTTGAGAGGTATTCATTTTTAGGACTGAGCAGATGGACTGCAGAGTCGTTTCTTTCCTACGTTTCTGTGTTATTAGGATTTGCAGTGCAAATACTAAGAATAGCTCCAATTTAGTTACGAGATAAATTCCATAATGTGGGAATGTACAAAGCAATAAAAGCTGAATGTATTGGAGAAACGCCAAGATTGCAGACTGAGTTTATACAGTGATGTTGGAAGCTTAATGCTAAATGTAGACTTTATCAATGTTTAAAAGAAATTTTAAAAATACTGTCCTGCTAGAACAGTCTAAACAAACAAATAAAGCTGTCCTAAAGGACAGGGAGGGTGCTGCGTTTGGTTATTCGGACTGACTTTGTGCTTTTACTTGTTACAATCAATGTATCTGCATAAAACCCATAATAAATGCATGCTTTAATCATAGTTCACTCTTTCTGATAAACACAGTCCATTTTTTTTTACAGCAAATGAAGCGTTGCGAAAGAAAACTCATTTTTAACCAGACTGCTTTTATCCGAAAGTAACCTTTGCGGGGTTACTAATTGATTCCAAAATTGGAACTTGTGTGTGAGTGGTTCTTAAATAACATGGTTTTACCTAAAATAACCTGTAACACACAGAACACCGCAATATTACTAAAGAAAAACATTTGCCTTAGTTATACTTAAAGGACCTAAATGACACCAAATCTACAGAAGCAGATTTACAATACTGTTGACAGAAAGGCAAAAAGGCCTTCATAGAATCATAGAAATGACAGCACTCTTGTGTTGATGCTAACTCTTCAACTGGAGCTATCTAAACCTTGAAATTATGCTGTGCAAAGATTATTGTACGAATGCTTAAAACATTTGTATTAAATATCTTTGCCCACAATTCAGCAGAGATTAAATATTTTAACCTATTTAAATAAACAAACTGGAATTCCATTAAGTAGCAGCTTGGGAACTTAATATGAACACGTTAAACATTCATAAACTAATCTTCGCACGGCGTAATTTCAAGGCCTAAGTTTTAGGTTGCAGGGGAGGACTGCCCATCATAGACTGCATTATAATGCAGTGATGTTATTCACATCAACCCATATCACTGTGTGATGCATTATCAAGCGAAAAATCTGTAAATAGGATCAGCTTGCACTTTACTGCAGCTGGGTCCACAATACACCAGCATGAAACACTGGGATTGTGGTGGTTTTGCTTGTACCAGTGCCACACAGTTCATGGCAGTTGCAATGCACCTTTGGGACCAGATTTCAGCAGATGTCAGCACAGTACTGGTCCCAAAGCGTAGTATATGTGAGGTGTTATTAGTTAATTACAATTCATCTCACGAGGCAAATCCTAGGCATTAAAAGTCTGCGCTACCAAAGTAAAGACACTTTAATATTCGGTGAGTGCTGTTGATTGCAAGCATGTAGTTAGTGGTGCACTGTAATAAAAGTGGGGGGGAAACTCTGAAGACCTGATGGTATTTGTGATGTACATTTTTGTGGGTCTAGCTAGCAGCTACCATTTGAATGTAAAACGGGGACCAGATTCTCTTCCTTTTACCAATGAAATTGCATGTCTCCAGCTTCCAGCGAAGCTTGACTGTAGTTCTGGCAACAGCTAAAGCAAACTGGAGAATGGTGCATGGACGTTATGGGTCTCTGTTTGAGCACCGCTCTCCTGGGATCCATCTAGGCAATGTAATAGTGCCTAAAGATGGCAGGTCAGCTTCTTCTCCTCACCTTTAAAGGACAGGCCATTAACACATTCTGTGACTTTTGTTGTGTGACATTGGGTCAGTAACGGGTAGGTAATGGGTCAGGCTTTAGGACAGAAGGTTGCAAGGTCACCTTTAGATCACTGGAGTGCACTGCAGCTGCATAAAAATATTTATAAAGGAAACTGCAGGAATTTAGAAGTCTAATGCCATAGAAATGACTAGAATCTATTTTGCTCTTAAATAAAATTAATTCTTATCAGACTTATTCTTAACTTTATTCCCTTATGGTTACAGTTTAAAAATGTGCGAACCTTTCAAGTCACTGATGGTAATTTAATCAGGTTATAAATGGCATTTTTATTTGGAATACTCCTGGCCTTTGGAGTGCCAGACTCCCTGTGGATTCCACATATAATCTAATATTGTACAGTACTTCAATTGGACAGTTATATTCTTTTCAGAAAAAGAAAAACAAAAGACTCCTGACAGTTTCTTGAGAGAACATTGTGATAAAGAAACAAACTTTGTTATTTAGTCCCATTCTCATGTAATGGTTTGCATTATATAATGGAATCCTCTTAATTGTAATAGAATGGGATGAACAAATGTTGCTTGGAACCAGAGTCACATATTACAGAAATGACTTATGTGACTTTGTATTGACTGGCGCTGTGTTTATACAGAGACCTGGACCTGGTGGTGTAATCTGAGCACAGGGCTCATATTTGCGATGTTTGATATATCTCATTCATTCCATTTGCACTGCTTCCTTACAGTGGGGTGCCTTCATAGATTTTTTTTAATGTATATTTTAAGCAGCGTAAAAGTGCATTGCCATAAGCTTCAGTATTCTTTATGTGATTACAACAGCAAAATTGTACATGATGATATCAGAGCTTAGAAAGTTGTGGCCAGCGTGAACCTACCTACCATTTGTACTGATGTACATTTGAATCAAAACCAGCATGAGACTTACCCCTGAGGTGGGTCTGCTCAGAACTGGCATTGATTGGCACATATCTGCATGATTTGCATTGTCAAGCAGATGTGAGATTTCATCCTGTGTCAGTTTTAGACCAAACACCAACACCAGCATTAACAGCATAGAAGTCTGGAGCAAGTTGACCCGTGCATATGAACACATGCAAGAACTTGACAATTGCTTTACTAACTGTAATTAAACTGCATATATTGGTGGTGAAAAGTAAGATTTTGTTAAACCAAGTGCTGGGATGATAGGGCAGATTCAGTCCTGAAAGAGTTAAAAATGCATCCATATGACGCAGACCAGAACATACACATGCATATTTGCAATGCAACAACAAATTATATTCGATACAAAACAGAACTCCAGTGCAACAGATGGTTACCAGAAAATGCTGGTCACTTAGTTCAAATTGCCAAAAACATTAGAGTTGCTTAAATTGCCAGCGAGGGCTTTGGTTAACAGATTTCTGCAAAAGAAGGAAAAGCAGTAGCACATGCATCAAGGCTTTGAGTTACAGTGTTGGTTCACTGCTGTCATTTACTAGAAAACTAGCCAGCAGCAATCGTTTGCCAGTCAAAATCAGGAAAGAAATTCGATGCTCACAAAAATGACACCACGGTGAAGAAAAGAAGCCACCCAGAAATGATAGCTAAAATGCTTTTAGTTAATGTGCTCACGTATTCATGATGCTTTCTACTACACAAACCTAAAATATTTTGACAATAATCGCTAAAAGTATTTTTTCAAGTTTCACTGATATTCATTTGCAGTGATCAAACTCTTAACTAGAAGTGGATAATTGTCACATTAGGAGCCAGAAAGTTTTTTTTTAAAAAGATTTTTCAGAATAAGATCACGGCCAAAATGATTGTTGTTAATTACTGGGATGAGTAATTGCGATTTTAAAAATTGATCGCAGCTGTGTTCCAGAATTTAGCCTCAGGACTTTCTCTTTTATCAAAGATGTATGTGTAAGTTGGCAATGGCAAATATGAATATTTGCCCAGGATGTTTTTGTTATCCAAGGTTCTGCATTAAATTTTGTAATCTGGTTATCCATACGAAATACTTACCCACAGATAGCTTTAACTTCTCCCCAAAAATCATTGCAAAAACTTGGTACTGTGAATGCAATATCACGTAACTCTCTTTATAGACACATTAAATCTGAAGGGAAACAAGCTCATTTTCTACATGTTCAGCCACATGCATCGCCCACCCAACCGTTAACATTACAACTGCAGGAAGGAAAATGTATTTACCTCGTGTTTGGGACATGTAATGAAGACTTGACATTTGATTAGTGAGACACAGGTATTTTAATCACCATTGTCACATGCATAGGTGTTTAAATTTTACATTACTGTTCTCGAGTGATCCGAGAACTGATAATGCTCTCAGATTAAGATACATTTCAGATTAAGTTACAAAAGTGCTATAGCAGGTTTTTTATAAACTATGTGCACCTTAATTTGCACAACCAAGGGCAATAAGGGATCATTTGTATGCTCATTCAAGGCAAATACTTAAGAGTATACTGTTGGCTGGAGGTGGGAGTCACCTATCAGGACTAGCATTGAGTCCTGTTTCTAATTATTCCAATTTATAAAACACACTATTATATTTTAACAGCAATCAATTAACTTATTAGGGACCAAACCTTCTTGGCCTTTAAGGTACTAAATTTCCTTTCAACATTTCAACTTTCAACACTGAACATGGATAAAAAGATTTTTCACAAATTGTTTTAACTGAATATTATTAAACAAAAATAAATTAAAGTACAAAGTCACAGAATCTATGTTTTCTCTTCAGAGGAGGGGGGTGGGTGGATTGCAGTATTTTTGAAATGTTCAAAAGATGTGATGTTGTTATATTTTGGAGGCTGAAATTGCTGCTGCTCTACTCAAAGGGTTAAAATAGCATTTTATTACTGAAGTATATATTGTCCTCAGATGACTTGAACTGTAAGTATGTTTCCATTTGATGCGAAAGTTTATCTGCAATGAATCTGAAGAACCTTCTTATCGCTGCTGAGATGAATGTGGACAGATCTTTTCTTTTGTGTGAACTACAATGAAAAACAGATGCTTGCTGATTTAGGGTGTGCAGGTGGTGACAGAACCTCCATCGGTGCAGTGTGCATGCTGTTAGACAACGAACAGCTGTTTCCCTGCTCTAGTATCAGGTCCAAGTATAAGTCACGTCCTAGTACAAGCTCCCTGCCACAGGATAGAAAAATATCAAATAAAACAGCTTTGCCCGCAAATCAGGCAGCATCTCTTTTTCATTTTTAAACCTATTTCCCAAAACTTAGAACAGCTCACCCTACAGAATTGGGCTATCCATTAATGGATTTACCGCCATCAAATTCTGTAGAACTTTTACAAGAAAAATAATGGGATGAAGCAATTAACAATTTCAAAACAGGATACAATGCATTTAAATATAGTCACGTAAAATGCCAAAAGAAGTGGAGTTCAAGTTCAAGAGATAAAAGTAATGGAGACACTGCAATCCAAGAGCAACAGTGTACTGGACCCTGGTGACTCAGCCTTGAATTCTAGTCTTGACTGGATGAACAAATTGGCTTCTCCTGGGAGCAAACTGTCCCTTTTGGTCAAGTTGTTTGGGGAAGGGAGAAAAACGTAGAAGGAAGGAATCCTTTCTTGCTCAACTGTAGAGCTTCTCTGGTGCACTTCAACAGGATTTATGGAAAGATCTGCAGGCTGAACCATCCCACATTCCAGACTGAGGATGAGAGCATGAGAGGGGGAGGGGGGGCAAATGGGAAGGGAGGTATTGAAATAAAAGTAAAAAGTAATATTTCCCCAGGAGTTGAAATCCCATCAGAATCTTGTTGTCTGGTATTAACATCTATCCGACATATACCTGCCGTTACAAAATATTATTTATAATCTGAAGAATGGGCATCCAGATCACATTTCCAATACCAGGGGGGCTCAGTTTTAATCCGTGCTCAGCTGCATTAACTTGGCACAACTCATTCAGTTTTAATGGAATACATCAACTTCTTTCTGCAGTGTGAAGCTCTTGCTGCCCCTCAGCCCACTTCTGTTTGAACAGGGGCAAGCAGCCAAGTCTGATCCAATCTTGACCCACTTGGGTATGAGATGACAGTTTGAATGCACCACAGAATTTATTAAGCTGAGAAACAAAGTCTGAAAATATTGGTTACATATCTTTTGTGACAGTTCAAAATTTGTTATTTTTCTATTTATTCGTTCATGGGGTGTGGGCGTCGCTGGCAAGGCCAGCATTTATTGCCCATCCCTAATTGCCCTTGAGAAGGTGGTGGTGAGCCGCCTTCTTGAACCCCTGCAGTCCATATGGTGAAGGTTCTCCCACAGTGCTGTTGGGTAGGGAGTTCCAGGATTTTAACCCAGCGACGAAGAAGGAACAGCGATATATTTCCAAGTTGGGATGGTGTGTGACTTGGAGGGGCATGTGCAGGTGGTGTTGTTCCCATGTGCCTGCTGCCCTTGTCCTTCTGGGTGTTAGTGGTCGCGTGTTTGGGAGGCGCTGTCGAAGGAGCCTTGGCGAGTTGCCGCAATGCATCCTGTGGATGGTACACACTGCAACCACAGTGCGCCAGTGTTGAAGGGAGTGAATGTTTAGGGTGGTGGATAGGGTGCCAATCAAGCGGGCTGCTTTGTCCTGGATGGTGTTGAGCTTCTTGAGTGTTGTTGGAGCTGCACTCATCCAGACAAGTGGAGAGTATTCCATCACACTTCTGACTTGTGCCTTGTAGGTGGTGGAAAGGCTTTGGGGAATCAGGAGGTGAGTCACTCACTGCAAAATACCCAGCCTCTGACCTGCTTTTGTAGCCATAGTATTTATGTGGCTGGTCCAGTTAAGTTTCCGGTCAATGGTGAACCCTAGGATGTTGATGGTGGGGGATTCGGCTATGGTAATGCCGTTGAATGTCAAGGGGAGGTGGTTAGACTCTCTCCTGTTGGAGATGGTCATTGCCTGGCACTTGTCTGGCGCGAATGTTACCTGTCACTTATCAGCCCAAGCCCGGGTGTTGTCCTGGTCTTGCTGCACGCGGGCACAGACTGCTTCATTATCTGAGGGGATGCGAATGGAACTGAACACTGTGCAATCATCAGCGAGCATCCCCATTTCTGACCTTATGATGGAGGGAAGGTCATTGATGAAACAGCTGAAGATGGTTGGGCACTGCCCTGAGGAACTCCTGCAGCAATGTCCTGAGGCTGAGATGATTGGCCTGATTTATGTTGTGAGGTATAACATTTAATTGTCAAAACTGTTTTTCAATTTTTACAAATCTGTGGTTACCACTTCAATTCAAATCTTTGCAACTAAAAATAAAAAACTGAAAGTTGGGACTTTTCTACTGACAGTTTCAGAATTTTCCATAAAAGTTCAACTGCGAAATTGAGCTTTACTTAAAAAATGCTTTGCAATTTATGAATGAGGGGTATGATCTTTGCAGAATTCTACAACATGTTACTATTTTTAAGGAACTAACTAAAAGATTTTTGAAATTGGATGCTACTGGTGTAAATCCAACAGATGTCCTATCCCAATAACATTACAATTATGTATTAGTTATAATGGATATGCCACACATGTCATTTTCATGCAGAGATCACGACACCAAAAGGAAAATTTAATATCAGTGAAAATCAATAGCAAGGCACCTGTCAAACAACTGCCCCCCCCCGGACAAAAAAAACAATTGCAGTTGAAATTGTCACCCTTTTGCTTAAAAAGTAATTTCTTGTTCTTTAGTTTTTTTTTCCCAATCGATAAGCACATCCCCCTCCCCAGCCACTGTCTCACACTGAACCAGACTGTTTGCAACCTCAGCATTCTATTTGACCCTGAGCTGAGCTTCTGACCCCACATCTTTTCCATCACAAAGAATGCCTATTTCCACCACTGTAACATCGCCCAGCTCCACCCCAGCCTCAGCCTATTAGCTGCCAAAACCTATATCTTTGTCACCTCCAGAGTTGACTATTCCAATGGTCCCCTGGCCAGCCTCCCATCCTTCACCCTCCATAAACTAGAGCTCATCCAAATCTCTGCTGCCTGTACCCTATCCCGTACCAAGTCCCACTCATCCATCACCCCTGTGCTTGCAGATCTACATTGGTTACTGGTCCTCTAAACGGATCAAATTTAACATTCTCATATTCAAATCACTTTATTATCTCCCTCCCTATCTCTATAACCTGCTCCAGCCCTACAACCATACAAGAGCTCTGTGTTACTCCAACTCTAGCCTCTTGTGTACCACCACCCCCCCACCCCGCAATCCCTTCACCCCACCAGTGGCAGCTCTGCCTTCAGTGGTCTAGTACCTAAGCTCTAGAATTCCCTCCATAAAACCTCTCTGTCTCTACACCTCTCTCTCCTCCTATAAGATCCTCCTTAAAACCCACTCTTTGACCAAGCTTTTAGTCACCCCTCCTAATATCTCATTCTTTGGCTAGTTCTTGTCTGATTATACCTCTGTGAAGCACCTTAGGATGTTTTTCTTCATTAAAGGTGCTATATAAATGCAAGTTGTTAGTCATTTATTAATCTGGATGGCTTGGTAGATAATTATAATTTTTTTTTAAAACTATTTTTCTTATGGAGTTGATGGCAGATTAAAATTGTGTTGAACAGTTTGCCAGTTACATAAAATTGTAAGTAAACACTTTCAAAGTTTGTGGGAAACGCTTCTGATAATTTCTGCAAGAGAAGGAAAAAAGCTACTACTTGAAGTCAAACACTATTATACAGCTTAATAATGGGGGCATTCGAATAGAGAATACCTCACTTACCTTTACTCTGAAGTGACAGCTATATTCACATGGGCCAACTCCATGTTAGTTAACAGTTAGCATCTGCATTAAGTAAATAATTTCTCTTATCCTGTGGCTCACTAAATAAAACTGATCAGATTTCATTCCCACACTATCCTCGTTATGGTACCAGGCTTTGTACAGGTGGGATGTACACACACACACACATATTATATATATATATATACACACAGGAGTATAGAAGTCTTACCTTAGCAAATGAACTGCATACTTGTTTTAGGACTGGCTGGCTGGTTGGAAAACACCAGTGAGTTAAATAGCTGAGCTTTGCACTGAAAGATTTTTGAGAGGGGTGTTCCACTGCCCTATCATAAAAAGAAAAATACATAAAGATATGATGTAAAGTGAACTGCAACAAATTCTCCAAATCACAGCAATATTCAGAGGTCAAGGAAATTCAACTGAAAAGGTTAAAGATGAAATAAAATCTAGCAAGTGAGAATGAAAATCTATCCTAAAGCAAGGCCACTGGTGACGTGTTCTAGACAAGAAGCTAAATACTGCATAGCACTGGGATCTTTCATTTTCATCAGATCAATAACAGCTTATATTTATCAGGATTCCAGGCAGCTGCCATTTCTGACAACCTCCACTTTATTTCCCACTTCTCGTGTTAAATCAGGCCAAAGATTATAAAAGAAGCAACCTTCTATGCTACTTACACCTGAAGAGACAATTCCATTAAGAGCTCTTTTTTTGTGTTGTAGAAACAAGGTCTGATATCATTATATTAGCAGGAGCTTCTAAACCTCTTTGTTCTTCTCACCATGCTGCAGCCCAGTGCCACCCAAAAACTAGCAAGGGGATTTGCAGACAAAAGTGAAAGTACTTTTTTGTTCAGCCATGCCCTAGTAAAAAGGAAAAGCTTGCTGCTAAAACAGTGGCCATTCTAATCATCTGTACAACAATATTTGCTATCAGGCATTCTAAATAGATTATCAGCAGTCCATCTGTGTCATTATTGATTTATAAGGCTTTAAGCTGCTTTAGAATGGAAGCTTTCCCACTAAGGGGCTTCTTGTACAAATCAGAGCCACACTCGGATACAGCAGTCTTTACTCAAGCTGCAAAAAGATTGTACTTGAAACACTAGCATACAGACCACAAATTTCGATGCCATTTATTCCTATTCTTTTCCCAATGATAATCAAAGTGGATACATAAGTCATCCACATCCAAGTTATTTACATAAATATGTTACTAGTGTATAAAACAGGCATCATTAACATATGAATACTATATGCAAATGATAAAGGCAGAGCAGATGTTAGTGCATGTAATTGACCTATATGTGAATTGCTTCTGAACCCCATACTGTATTAATACTCTACACAGTAACTAGATATGGCCTAAAACGTGCATCTCTGAAACACTACACTAGAAATGAACCTGACAGGGTCCCAGAGATGTTGAAACAAGGTCACTGTCACCACTGTATTTCGCTGTCATCTGCATTCTGTTTCTTATAGATGACATCATCTTGTGGCTGTGTAAATCGATAACTTAATAGCATTTGGAAAATGCTGCAGTCTGGAGCAGGTTATAAAGAATGCCCCAGTTTTATTCTCTTTGTAGCTAAAATGTCATATGTCTTAAACTCAGGTTTGTGCATGAGTGCACTATGAATAACACAGATGCCATTTTTTATTCTCAGGCTTTATTTTTCACTTCTTCTCAGAATAACATTAAATTGTCGTAAATAGCCTTTTGTCAAGAGGCCATGGACCACCCTGTATATGATAATGCATTAGTGACCAGCTTTCTAGCTCCTGAGCAGAAACATTCAGAGACTTAAGGAGTAGATACGAAGCAGTATTGTGTACAGCCGGTGAACAACTGCAGCACATACTAATAGAAGCACACATAATAAATGATTGTGTTGGGGTCTAACAGGGGTCTAACAGGCAGTCCGTTCTGTGAAAGGGTCAGCTTTATATCTATAGTACAAAACAAAATTACAATATGTGCCACCATTGTATTTTTTGCATTAATAAAAAATCCTTGCATTTCAACTTATTTTCTCATGTCAGAATGTCCAAATCGTATTAAGTTTTATGACACTTACTATTCAAAGCATGGCTTGCCACAGCATTCACAGGCTTTAAGACCATTTACTTTAAATGAATTAAGGACCTGGTCAATCTATAGACATTGCTTTAAACCTCACCCCCCTCCTTCTTCCTTTTCTTCTTAGTAATTCCAGCATCTTCTTCACCTGCATTCTAAAATTAACAAGATCGATTGCAGCCATGGATTAGAATTCTAGGTAGAAATCTATTAAAGTATTAATGCTCCTGGTTTGGTAAGCTTCATATATTTGAAACACAATCCATTCTGTTTTACCCATGAACAATAAATCAACAAACACACTCAGAAAATTAGAATATGAAGTATATCTGGCTTTAGCAAATTTCCCATGTTTCTAAAGTGATGTTTGTTTCTATGGTTTTGTTATTCATTCAAACTGTATTGATTAATGCAGTATTGTGGTGTAATATCCTTCAGGAATGCAACTAACGTAATGTAACTTCATCTGGTGTCTCTGTCTTCAACAGTAAAAGCCACGATGCTGCGTGATAGCTACAACGTTAGCTCCTTGGGCTCTCAACCAGAAGCCCCAAGCTCAAATCCTGGTCTCAACTGATACTTTTGAGGAGGGTGACTTAGATGCACCCACCACAGAATTTTTAAGGGAAGAGGTAGCAAATTGGCTTGGGCTCTTTTTCTGTGCGGTTCAAACATGACTCCTGGATTATGTCCATATAGAATGGCACATACCTGTGGAAAGGTCCACAGGCCACAACATTTCACCAATCTGTCCTTGCCAATGTTGAAGGTAATGGAGAGAGTAGGAGAAACCAGGGGAAAAACACAAAATTAATAAAGTGCACTCAATAAAGTCATGACAGTTTGTCAGATTAGAATAGAATAATTACATTTTTAAAAATGATGAGTAAATATTTATCAAATCCCAATTTTTTTCTTACGTTATATCTATAAAAAGGGTTTATTGAATTTTAAAAAGTTACCAACAGTTAGGGGGAGAAATTGGTTTAGGCCATTTTCAGGTGCAGAATGGGTAGCGTGTTCGGATTGCACTCCCATTCTCATGGGGCATAAGGAACATGCCAAATTGGTCCCCCTGCCTCATTTTCTTAGAATAGATGGGCTGCCAGAGCAATTCGCACTTTTCACTGGCAGCTTGCCTAATGGGGTCCCTGACACCATTAAAACACAACCTAGTTTGTACCTTTTAAAGGGAAGGTGCTCCTTGGCTGCAATCAGCTATGACTAGAGAATTGTGAAAATGGCTGGCAGAGGAGAAGCACAAGTGTGCCAAAGCGAGGGCAAAAGAACAGGAAGGTAATAGGATACGCCATTTGGATGCAACAGCCAACCAACTTGAAGAAGAAAAGGACGAGGACCTGCTGTTTGACTAATGTTGCTGAGTGGCTTTGGTTGCCTACTATTCATTGAAGTAGCAAGCATTTTGAGCTTGACAAATATTAACACCTGTGACGTATTTGTAAATTTGTTATATTTAATGTAAGATGTTTGACCTAATGGCCCAGAAAGCAGCTCAATGAAGGGTGGGTTCACATTCCAGCCCTGCTGCAGAGGGCACAGATGAAGACTTTGAGGGTTCAGCCTACAGAAGACTACGGATGGTTATACACCTGGACCTTCTAAGTACACTAGCATGTCTGCCAGCGAGCTTGCGCACATTGACAAAGAGCATGGAGGCATCCAGCTCGAACTTGTGTTGGGATTTTGTGCACAGCATCGAGACTATGCAGTCAATTATGGAGCAAGTGGCCAGCTCTATGAACAATGCCATGGAGCCCACAGTGATGAAACCTCTGGTGGCAGTTCTGACAGCGATGAGAGTTCAGACTTCTGCCATCTTGTCTCAGGGTTCTAGTATCTCCCCTGGCTTTTAAAGGGGCTTGGAGAGAGTCACATCATTTCTGCACTCTGTTCTCACGCAGAGTACTCGGAGTGCTGAGGCTCAGCCCAATGAGAGAGGCAGTGATGCCCTGGGAAAGGCAGCCTCTCAACCTTTGTTGGTTCCAGACATCTATCTGTGCCAGACTGGCCTGGCCACCACCAAGATGCAGCAGTCTGCAACTAGGCCCTCTATGACCAGAGCTCCTTGAAGTCGCACACACAGCTATCTCAAGTGCCCTCAGTGAAGTACAGCAGCCTTCCAAGCTGTAGCCATTGGGAACCACCTCGTAGGAGCACCAGAATAGGGAAACAAGCACAGAAGTCAGGCACTATGGGTTGGCATAGGGGTGATTTTTAATTCACAATTGTTAAATTTTTGGAATTATGAAATGAAGCCTAATTTTTTTTGCCAATTCCAATTTCACCCCCTTACTGTTATGCTGTCGTGTAGATTGCTTTCCTACATTTGTGAACCACAAGATCACTTCTATCCACTCTGTGCACACCTAGTGAGGTCGAAAGCAACCTAATGTATTTTCTCTATAGACATTAAACAAAGCTAATGTAATGAGGTGACATGTCTGATTTACACAAGGTTCATTGCTCCAGGACATTGACCGGGAGAGTTTTTCAGCAGAGAATACTCAATATTTAACTCCCGCTGTTTGTGATTAGTGCCTTGGGATCTTTAGCAGGCCTGGCATAGGGTTACTATCCTAGGTGAGGGACACCACAGTTCTGAAATCACAAGCAAAGGTTATTCCATTATTGTGACATAATTCTGTTGCCCTTAGATGTCACTTCCTTCCTTGAGCACCATCTTCTGCATCACAAAATTAGTATATACTTGAAATGGAATCTGAAACATAACTGCCTAAAATGCCGTTACATGAAATTAAATATTTCCATTGTTCAGCACAACAGTTATTCCAGATATGAAGCAAAGCCCTCAGTCTTTGCCTTCGAGCCATGTGTTACCCTTTGCATAATACTTTAGTACTGTAAACCGCAACAGCAATAAACACTTACACAGCATTAAATGATTAGAACATAGCCATCTTTTTACCATCATTTAACTCAGAATTGTTGTAGCAGCAAAAAGCTTTTACTAGTCTTTATTGTGAGTGGAGTAAAAGCTGCATCTCACTGATGGTGCAACATTCTCCTTTTGTTAAGTGTGGGGACTCTACGTAACTATGATTAGTTAATTTATTGTGCTGTAATTTTATGCCTGCTTCCCTGTATATCCAAACCATCCATTTCAGTAATAGGGTGGCACAGTCTACATCTATATAGTCACAATATATGGTCAAGCTTTGGTCAACCCACCAGGAGTAATATTTGAACCATATTGTAAGGGACCCCTGGCCAATTTGCCCTCTCTCCCCTTATGTAATCTGTGATGAGATGCATCTAACTGCCGAGTTACCCTCGCCGAGAACCGCTGCCACTGACCCCAGCGGACTTTCTGAGTTTAGGGAAGATTCCTTAATTTGTCTGACAAAGGCGGAAATCATGCCGGAAATTCTAGCAGAGATGTTAGCTTGGCAGGGGTGTCATTTCCACCCCCACCGACACCACACTCCATGAAAGAGGTTGAAAGTACCTCACACTGCCCCCTTTGTAAGGGGGTCACTGCATAATAATTTTTTTTAAAAATATCTTTTGAGTATCTCGGCCTCAAGGTGGGCCCCTAGGTTGGCTCCACTTCTGGCTCCAGTCAGTCAGTACGCCTGGTCTGACTAGGCATACCGCCAGAAACCATATGTTAGATCCAACTAAGGCAGGAACTCATAGAAAGTCCAAGCCCTGCTCCATTACAACAATGATCATGTTTGGAGCGGGCCATCCTGTAAAGTTCAGCAATGAGACCGGGACCCAGCATATCCAGATCTCAGTGTAGCATCTAGTCCTCTGGCACAATCCTGCCAAAGTTAAGGTGGGAGTGTGCCGGAACGGCCACAGATTTTCAGGGAAGATGCCAGGACTAGAGTCCAATGATCTTCTGATGACCCCACACGTCCACCACTTTATTTTTAACTTTCCTGACTACTGGAGCAAAACAGGTTTATGGAGCATGATTTTAACTAGGAGACGGGTTCTCATCGGGGGAATCAATAATCGGGTGGGAAACCCAGAGAAAAAAATTGTGCTGTTTCCCGCACGATCACCACTCAATTAGAGCCACTTAACTCAGCTTATGGGATTCACGTCCTCAAGCTGCGCAGCGGGCGGACTGCGCACCTGCATGACGGATTTAAAGCCCACTATTTAAAGGGCCACTCCAGCAATGTATTTTCAAGGAGAAAGGAGGAAAAAATTAGTGGGGAGCGTCGTAGAGTGAAGCCAGCACCTAGATTCTCCGACACTGCCCTGGAGACATTGCTGGGCGCAGTAAGAAGCAGGAGGGAGGTGCTGTACCCAGCAAACCACAGCAAGATACCTGGTCATGTCACCAAGAAGGTGTGGCTGGAGATGGTGGACAAGAAGAGCAGCAGAAGCACAGTGTCCCAGTCGTGGCTTCAATGCAAAAAGAGATTTAATGACCTAACCAGGTCAGGAAAAGTGAGTACAGTTACTGATTGACCTGCATTCTGTGGTGAACAGTACCCTTCCCGCCCCCCTCACACTGCCCTGCGAAGCCTACTCCATCACATCACTCCTCACACCCACTTAAGGCTCAGTCTCGACTCACCTTCACTTTCTGTGCACTTCTTCACCCCCCACCTCCCCCATTTGTGCACCCACCTGTCCCACTCACCTCAATCCTGATACAATGTAAGCAATTTGTCTGATAGTCACCCTCTGATTCATCTGCTTCATTGTCCTCCTGACCCAAAGCAACACATCCATCGAGTGACCACATCACCCTCACTCACTCACACGTCTGTACTTTCTCCCCTTATAAGAGAAGAGAGTGCAAAATGCAAGGGAGAGTGCGAGGACTGGAGGGGGACATCCATTATCAGTAGCCCTCACAGAGGCAGAGGAAGAGGCCTTGGATATTAGCTAGACGGTGGAGTGCCTGGCCGCTGGGATTGCCGAGACTGGCACCCCGCAAAACATCTGGTGACAGAACATTAACATCCCTCACACAAGGAGCAAGAGTAGGCCATTCGGCCCTTCGGGCCTTCCTTCGCCATTCAAAATGATCATGGCTGATCGTCCAACTCAGTACCCTGTTCCCGCTTTTTCCCCATATCCCTTGATCCCTTTAGCATTAAGAAATATATCTATCTCCTTCTTGAATACATCTACTGACTTGGCCTCCACTGCCTTCTGTAGAGAATTCTACAGGTTCACCACCCTCTGAGTGAAGAAATTTCTCCTCATCTCGGTTCTAAATGGCATACCCCCTATCCTGAGACTGTGACCGCTGGTTCTGGATTCCCCAGCCATCGGGAACATCCTCCCTGCATCGAGTCTGTCTAGTCCTGTTAGAATTTTATATGTTTTGATGAGATCACTTCTCATTCTTCTAAACTCTAGTGAATACAGGCCGAGTCAACCCAATCTCTCCTCATATGTCAGTCCTGCCATCCCAGGAATCAGTCTGGTAAACCTTCGTTGCACTCCCTCCATGGCAAGGACATCCTTCCTCAGATAAGGAAACCTAAACTGCACACAATACTCCAGATGTGGTCTCACCAAGGCCCTGTATAACTGCAGTAAGACATCCCTGCTCCTGTACTCAAATCCTCTTGCAATGAAGGCCAACATACCATTCGCCTTCCTAACTACTTGCTTCACCTGAATGCTCGCTTTCAGCGACTGGTGTACAAGGACACCCAGGTCTCCTTGCACCTCCCCTTTTCCCAATCTATCACCATTCAGATAATAATCTGCCTTTCTGTTTTTACAACCAAAGTGGATAACCTCACATTTATCCACGTTATACTGCATCTGCCATGTTCTTGCCCACTCACCCAACTTGTCTAAATCACATTGGAGCATCTTTGCATCCTCCTCACAACTCACATTCCACCCCAGCTTTGTGTCGTCTGTAAACTTGGAAATGTTACATTTAGTTCCCTCATCCAAATCATTGATATATATTGTGACTAGCTGGGGCCCAAGCACTGATTCCTGCGGCACCCCACTAGTCACTGCCTGCCACCTGGAAAAAGACCCATTTATTCCTACTCTCTGTTTCCTGTCTGTTAACCAATTCTCTATCCATGCCAGTATATTCCCCCCAATTCCATGTGCTTTAATTTTGCACACTTACCTCTTGTGTGGGACCTTATCAAAAGCCTTCTGAAAATCCAAATACACCACATCCACTGGTTCTTCCCTATCTATTCTACTAGTTACATCCTCAAAAAAACTCCAGTAGATTTGTTAAGCATGATTTTCCTTTCATAAACCCATGCTGACTTTGTCCAATCCCGGTAATGCCCTCCAAGTGTTCTGTTATCACATCTTTTATAATAGACTCTAGCATTTTCCCCACTACTAATGTTAGGCTAACTGGTCTGTAATTCCCTGTTTTTTCTCTCCCTCTTTTAAATAGTGGGGTTACATTTGCCACACTCCAATCTGTAGGAACTGTCCCAGAGTATATAGAATTTTGGAAGATGATCACCAATGCATCCACTATTTCCAGGGCCACTTCCTTTAGTACTCTGGGATGTAGATTATCAGGCCCTGGGGATTTGTTAGCCTTTAGCCCCATTAATTTCCCTAGCACTATTTTTTTTACTAATACTGGTTTCCTTCAGTACCTCCCTCTCATTAGACCCTTGGTTCCTTAACATTTCTAGCAGGTTATTTGTGTCCTCCTTTGTGAAGACAAAACCAAAGTATGTGTTTAACTGTTCTGCCATTTCTATGTTCCCCATTATAATTTCCCCCATTTCTGACTGTAAGGGACCTACATTTGTCTTCACTAATCTTTTTCTCTTGACATATTTATAGAAGCTTTTTCAGTCAGTTTTTATGTTCCCTACTAGCTTACTTTCATACTCTATTTTTCCCCTCTTAATCAATCTCTTTGTCCTCCTTTGCTGAATTCTAAACTGCTCCCAATCCTCAGACTTGCCGCTTTTTCTGGCAATTTTATATGCCTCCTCTTTGGATCTAATACTATCCCTAATTTCTTTTGTAAGCCACGGTTGAGCCACCTTTCCTGTTTTATTTTTGCGCCAGGCAGGAATGAATAATTGTTGTAATTCCTGCACACATTCTTTAAATATTAGCCATTGCCTATCCATCGTCATCCCTTTTAGTAAAGTTCCCCAATCTATCATAGCCAACTCGCACCTCATACTTTCATAATTTCCTTCATTTAGATTCAGGACCCTAGTTTCAGATTCAACTACTTCACTTTCCATCTTAATGAGGAATTCTATCATGTTATGGTCGCTCTTCCCTAAGGGACCCTGCACAACAAAATTGTTAATTAATCCTTTCTCATTGCACAATACCCAGTCTCGGATCGCCTGTTCTCCAGTTGGTTCCTCAACGTATTGGTCTAGAAAACCATCACGTACACACTCCAGGAATTCCTCCCCCACAGTATTATTGCTAATTTGGTATGACCAATCTATATGTATATTAAAGTCACCCATGATTATAGTTGTACCCTTCTTGCATGCGTCTCTGATTTCCTGTTTAATGCCCTCCCCTACATCTCCACTACTGTTTGGGGCCCTATAGACAACCCCCACCAACGTTTTCTGCCCTTTGGTGTTTCTTAGCTCCACCCATACAGATTCCACATTGTGATTTTCCAAGCCAATATCCTTCCTCACTATTGCATTGATTTCCTCCTTTACTAACAACGCTACCCCACCTCCTTTCCCTTTTTGCCTGTCCTTCCTAAATATTGAATACCCCTGGATGTTCAGTTCCCATCCTTAGTCACCCTGCAGCCACGTCTCCGTAATCGCAACTATATCATAACCGTTAATATCTATCTGCGCTGTTAATTCATCTACCTTATTGCGAATGCTCCGCGCATTTCGACACAATGCCTTCAGACTTGTCTTTTTAAGATTGCTAGTCATCTTAGTTTTATTTTGTACTGTGGCCCTATTTGTTTTTCGCCTTTGTTTTCTCTGCCTTCCACTATTGCTTCTTCCCTTTCTGTCTTTTGTTTCTATCCTTGTTTCCCCCTCCTCTGACTCCCTGCTCATGTTCCCATCCCCCTACCACTCTAGTTTAAACCTTCCCCAACAGCACCAGCAAACACCCCCACAAGGACATTGGTCCCGGTCCTGCTCGGGTGTAACCCGTCCCGCTTGTACAGGTCCCACCTTCCCCAGAACCGGTCCCAATATCCCAGGGATCTAAATCCCTCCTCCTACACCATCCCTGCAGCTATGCATTCATCTGGTCTATTCTCCTGTTCCTATACTCACTAGCACATGACACTGGTAGTAATCCTGAGATCACTACCTTAGAGGTCCTGCTTTTTAATTTATCTCCTAACTCCTTAAATTCACCTTGCAGGACCTCATCCCTTTCTTTTATCTATGTCGTTGGTACCGATATAGACCGTGACTACTGGCTGTTCGCCCTCCCCCTCCAGAATGCCCTGCAGCCACTCCGTGACATCCTTGACCCTAGCACCAGGGAGGCAACATACCATCCTGGAGTCATGTTTGCGGATACAGAAACGCCTCTCTGTTCCCCTTACAATTGAATCCCCTATCACTATAGCCCTGCCACTCTTATTCCTCCCCTCCTATGCAGCAGAACCACCCATGGTGCCACGAACTTGGCTCTTGCTGCTTTCCCCTGATAAGCCATCTCCCCCAACAGTATCCAAAGCGGTATATCTGTTTGAGAGGGAGATGGCCCCAGGGGACTCCTCCTCTACCTGCCTAGTCTTTTTACTCTGCCTGGCGGTCACCCATTTCCTTTCTGCCTGCGTAATCTTTACCTGCGGTGTGACCACCTCACTGAACGTGCTATCCACGATAATCTCAGCATTGCGGATGCTCCACAGTGAATCCACCCGCAGCTCCAGCTCCGAAATGCGGTTAGCCAGTAGCTGCAGCTGGACACACTTTCTGGACACATGGTCGCCAGGGTCACCTGTAGTGTCCATGACTTCCCACATAGTGCAGGAGGAGCATATCACAGGTGCAAGCTCTGCTGCCATGACTTGCCTTAGATTTACACTGCGTTCACCTCTCGGACTCTCTTCCCGCTCTCTAGACTCTCCTTTTACACTGCGCTCACCTCTCGGACTCTCCTCTCGCTCTCGGACTCTCCTTTTACACTGTGCTCACCTCTCGCTCTCAGACTCTCCTTTTACACTGCGCTCACCTCTCGGACTCTCCTCTCGCTCTCGGACTCTCCTTTTACACTGTGCTCACCTCTCGCTCTCAGACTCTCCTTTTACACTGCGCTCACCTCTTGGACTCTCCTCTCGCTCTAGGACTCTCCTTTTAAACTGCGCGCACCTCTCGGACTCTCCTCCCACTCCCAGACTCTCCTTTTACATTGTGCTCACCTCTCGCTCTCAGACTTTCCTTTTACACTGTGCTCACCTCTCGCTCTCAGACTCTCCTTTTACACTGCGCTCACCTCTTGGACTCTCCTCTTGCTTTTGGACTCTCCTTTTACACTGTACTCACCACTCGGACTCTCCTCCCACTCTCGGACTCTCCTTTTACACTGTACTCACCTCTTGGACTCTCCTCTCGCTCACGGACTCTCCTTTTAAACTGCGCTCACCTCTCGGACTCTCCTCTCACTCTCAGACTCTCCTTTTACACTGCGCTCACCTCTCGGACTCTCCTCCCACTTTCGGACTCTCCTTTTACACTGTACTCACCTCTTGGACTCTCCTCTCGCTCACGGACTCTCCTTTTAAACTGCGCTCACCTCTCGGACTCTCCTCTCACTCTCAGACTCTCCTTTTACACTGCGCTCACCTCTCGGACTCTCCTCCCGCTCTCTAGACTCTCCTTTTACACTGCGCTCACCTCTCAGACTCTCCTTTTAAACTGCACTCACCTCTTGGACACTAAAATGAGCACGAGCAGGCACTGGAGGCAGGGGCAATGGTGAAGAGTCTGCATCAGTGGGCGCACTCCTCTTGAAGCTCTGCTCAGCTTGGCACAAATGCTGAACCCGGGGGCCATCCTTGAGAAAGAGAATGATACAGGTACAGGAGCAATTTTGCAGGGGAGTGGAAAACGTGCCATGCACACTCACCAAAATAGCAGTGAGGATGGAGGAGTCCAACTCCATCACTAGTGGATTGGCGGAGCAGGTAAGTGTGGGAATATCTGCGATGGAGAGAATGGCAGCCTCCATTGAGCTTCATGCATGGCTCATAAATGAATCCATTCAGGCCCTAGCAATGGCCATGTGGACTCAGGGGGAACTACATTCTGCTGCCTTAGAAAGGCAGATAGATCCATTAGCACTGGCCTCACAAAGCATCACACATGTCCTCCAAACTGTTGTCCAGCAGGGTGGTAGGAGTGATGTGGCCCTGGCCCAGGAGAGGGATCATGGCGAAAGGGGACATGGAAGTGGGGACGCCACTCAAAGCGCTCCCACGTCTTACCGTTGCCCCCCCGCCCACCTCAACCGGTACCCGCAATGCTGCTTCCTCTCCAGATGGCCAAGTCTGTTCCTGCACAGGTGCAGGTGGAGCAGTCTTTGGAGGTGCCCTCAAGGGCTCCAAAACCCAGAGGTCATAGGCCGAAAACATCTAGGCAGTCCGGGCATGAACATGAGCAACCTGCCACTAACTCTGCTGCAGCCACAGGGGATATCACGTAGATGCAGTAGTAAGAGGAAGTCAACGGTTTTGTAATCATAAAGGGTATGCACATGACAGTCTGTCATGTTTTTCATTTCTATTTGCTTTATGTTAACATCAAATTAAATGTTATGATTCTGACCACCATTGCCAGGCCTTGCCCCTACTTGAGCCCCTTTTGTGAAAGCGCCCTTACATGTGGTTGCTCATGAAAGGTGAGTTGATGCCACCCATTGGGTGTGTTTGCAATGGGTGTAGATGTTGTTGTAGGGCTGTATTGTGCAACCTGAGGGGGGCGGGGTTTGTGGTTATGGAGGTCATTGCAGGTGGTCTGAGTATTTGGCTGTAGTCACTTTGCAGATCTCCCTATGAGAATCTATCAAGTATGAGAGACTCCCTAGCATGACAAGCAGCCAGACAAGATGCTGCTTCATCGATGGTTCACCCACTGTCATCCTCCTTGTCGTCTTCTTCAATTTTGATGGTAGGTGTGGCTGCTTGTGGAGCGCATGGGACCTCACCCACCAGTAACCCTCTCTGTGCGCGATGTTGTGCAGGATGCAGCACACTAGTATTATTCTGCACACCTTCGCCAGTGACTACTGAAGGGCTCCCCCAGATCGATCCAGGCACCGGAGGTGTATCTTCAGCAGTCCTATGGCTTGCTCTATGACAGACCTGGTGGTGCTGTGACTGTCATTGTATTGCTTCTGTACCTCGCTGGTGGAGTTCCTCACAGGTGTCATGAGCCATGTTTGCAGGGGGTACCCCTTGTCTCCAAGGGGCCATCGCTTAAGTGTGTCTTGTGCGTGGAAGAGGGCCGGGATGTTGGATTCGCGCAGAATGAAGGAATTTGGCACACACCTGCAGAAACCTCTTCCAGTGGTCGCAAACCAGCTGTGCATTGATGGAGTTATATACTTTTCTGTGGGTGAACATTCCTGGCTCATGTGGAGGACCTCGGATTGTTATGTGTGTGCAATCAATTGTGCCCTGTACCTGCGGGAAGCTAGCCAGAGAGTGGAAACCCACTGCCCACTCAGTCTGGCTGATGTCGTCGATGGGGAAGTTGATGTAGTGGGATGCCTTGGCAAACAAGCCATCCATGACCTGTCGTATACACTTATGGACAGACGACTGAGAGATCCTGGTGATGTCACCGGTAGCGCCTTGGAAGGATCCGGAGGCGAAGAAGTTGAGGGCAGTGGTGACTTTAACTGCGACCGGCAATACGTGGCCACCAGGCCCAGCCTGGAGCAGCTCTGCATGTAGGAGTCTGCAGAAGTCTGCGACCACCTGGCGATTCAATCTGAGCCTTCGTAGGCACTGCTCCTCAGAGAGGACCAGGAAGCTCGGCCTCTGCCTGTAGACCCTCTCACGAGGGTAGTGTCTCCAGCAACATCGGCCCCTCTGTTGTTCCCCTCTATTCTTTTCTGCAGGTCCCTGTGGCGCACTTCTGTCTTGTGGCGTTGCAACACCCAGATCTGCACACCATGCCTGACGTGGATGGTGATGTGCCTCCTCCTCAGATGTAGTTCTGAATACATCCATTGCGCCCCCCATCCTGATGGTGTCAGTTTGTGGGGGTCCAAAATGCAGGCAAATATGTCTGAACGGAAGAATTCTGAGCCTGAACAAAAAAATCTGAGTCTAAACACTGAGAACTCCCAGCTAAAGTTTTGTCTGAGAGAAAACTGTTTGCCCTGCTGCAAAACCTTACCTTTTATCCCCATTTGTCAATCACTGGTTCAAACAGCTGCCGGCTGCAACTCGCCTCCGTTTCCATGGCATGTTTCAGAGGCCACGGGAGACATTTTCAGGCAGAGTTAAAATCGTCTGTCTGCCTCAATCCCCACAAATTTAATTGATTTAACTACTTCAACTATCTTAATTCTCCCTTTAAATGTCATCCCGCCAGTTTTAATTGCCGGCGGGACTTCCGGGTTTCCAAAGTGCACATGCACCCAGGTACGCCCGGGTGAAACTCATTTTCTGGTGCGTTGGAGCCGGGACTCATTCCCCCTCCCAACTTTTAAAATTTTTACTGCCCCCTCACCCCCAACCCACCCGTTCTTCAGGGTTAAAATCATGCCTATGGAGCCTGTTGAATTGTAAAATTAGTTGATATTTGAATATCCATGGTATGAGTGATAACAGAAAACATTGGAAATGCACACCTGGTCCATCACCATGACGAAACATTAAACTGTCTATTTTTTTTTCCTGCATTTAATTTCAGCATCTGATGGTTTTATCTTTTTATCTCTACTGTACAAGAAAATCGATATTTACACCACAGGAAAATAACATGAACACTGCGTTTAGATTGGTATGATAATTCTTTACCAGAAGTACAAAGTGAAATATGTATTAATATGTTTGCTGCAAATACAGCATAATTTGTTCTGAACTTCATGCTGGAAAAAATGTTTCCTTCCTCAGGCTCTATCACAGAACCTCCGGTGTTACCAATTCCTTGTGCTTGCTCTTTTTAATTTGAAAATTTTTGCACATTCCTGATACCTGTTTCTGGTTTTCATCATCTTGTGTTAGTTCACTGTCCCAAACTAGTTCCTTTGAGCATGAAACCTAATAAAACATTTTATGATAAATGTTCTATAGTCTACTCTTAATAATTCAGTCACTTTATGTGCAAAATAAATAGAGCTTTGCAATAAGTTGAATTAAGCCATGTAAATAACACAGCAAGGTGGAAATTTAGTGCTAAAAACTTGAATTATCAGTGATGTGGAGATGCCGGTGATGGACTGGGGTGGACAAATGTACAGTCGTACAACACCAGGTTATAGTCCAACAGCTTTATTTTAAATCACAAGCTTTCGGAGCTTACCTCCTTCGTCAGGTGAGTCACCTGACGAAGGAGGTAAGCTCCGAAAGCTTGTGATTTAAAATAAAGCTGTTGGACTATAACCTGGTGTTGTACGACTCTGTACATTTGAATTATCAGGTAATTTGATTTTAGATTAAGAATAGACCGTATGACTAAACTTCTACCAGGGTGAAACAAATCATCTTCTGTCCCGAGTAGAGATGCATTAAACCAATTCATATTGATCTGAATCCAAATAGATTTTTAAATTACTGTATTTTTTTCTTCAAAAGTCCTGGACCAAAGTTTCCATTTTTTATATAATGGGCCAAAACCCCAATGCACAGTAATGACACAAAAGGTTTTCTTCAATGGGATAAACAAAAAGGAATTTGTTTTTAGCACTGGCAAATAAGACTTGAGGTGGCTGGAGCTTATAGTGACATAAACGGAGGCCAGAATATGGTCACTGTTGAAGCTTCGTATCTACCCAGAAAACATTTCTTCTTTCACTGAGGATAATGCGGGCATTAGGACTGCCCTGCTATAAACCCACTAATGGGAGGAGAATCCTGGCCCAGGTGCCTTGAATGCCAAGAAATATGACATTTTAAAATTCTATTGACACCTCATCCATTACAGCTTTTAACATCAGACTGGTGAGCAACAGGTCTCCTGAGAAATCTTCAGATAAAAGGGCCATGGGTTGAGATCATGGCAGTTATGGCAGATCAGTTCCCTCCAATACTGACTCTCGCTGGAGTTTGCAATGTCAGTGGGAGGGTGCCTCATTTGCATGGGGCAGGCGCCACTTTAGGGGTATCTTTGGTGCCCGTCTGCTCCATGTACCTGGAAGCTCTGACACCCCGCCTACCTGAGGGGATGGGGAGGAGTGGGGAGGGTGGGGGGACGGAGGGGGCAGGTGAAAGCCCTTGAATTATTTAAGAAACAATTCGATGCTGCAGTGGGGATTAGGGTGTAATGTTTTTCTGGATGGATGAACTAAAATGGACCAGATAGCCGTCCTCATCCATAATTATCTTGCGTATCTTAACAGATTTGGCTGTACAAGATGCAAAACTAGCCAAAGTAAGAACTCTAATATCAGTTTGTAGAATTCTAAGCTGTTCAGCAAGAAAGAAGCTATCTGAAGTAGCCGGACTCTCCTCAAGTTGCCGAGGACTTTAGGCTGATGGAGGAAAAGTTGAAAAGTGTTCATAAGCCCGCTTATCGAAGTAACTGAAAAGGTGCCCATGCTTTAATCAGGCGCAGTCTCATACAAAATCCTATCAAGTTTGAATTGAATCCAAAGTGGAGAATTGAATTACTACATCACGCAGCAGAAAATCAGGAAGTTCAGTTCCTAATCTCATGGAAACATGTCCTGACAGTTTAGCCAGTTCAAATAATAAGTAAGAATCCTGGATAGATAGATCACTGATGTTTGCAATGTGAGATGCAGCAAGACCTGGGCAACATCCAGGTTCGGGCTGATAAGTGGCAAGTAACATTCAGACCACACAAGTGCCAGGCAATGATCATCCCCAAGAGGAAAGAGTCTAACTGCCTGCCCTCGACACTCAATGGCATTACCAGTGCTGAGATCCCCACCATCAACATCCTGGGGGTCACCATTAACCAGAAAGTCAACTGGTCCAGCCACATGAATACAGTGGCTACTAGAGCAGGTCAGACGCTGGGTATTCTGCAGCGAGTGTCTCACCTCCTAACTCCCCAAAGCCTCTCCACCACCTACAAAGCACAGATCAGACATGTGATGAAATACGCTCCACTTGCCTGGATGGATGCAGCTGCAACACTCAAGAAGCGCAACACCATCCAAGGACAAAACAGTGCACTTGATCGGCACTTCAACCACTAGCCTAAAGATCCACCGCCTTCACCACAGACTTACCATGGCTGTAGTGTGTACCATCTACAGGATGCACTGCAGCACCTTACCAAGGCTTCTTCGGCAGCACCTCCCAAACCCACGACCTTCACTACCTGGAAGGAAAAGGGCAGCAGGTGCATGGGAACACCATCACCTCCCGGTTCCCCTGCAAGTCACACACTGTATGACTTGGAAGTATACCGCCGTTCCTTCATCATCATTGGGTCAAAATCCTGGAATTCCCTACCTAGCAACAGATGTGGAAGCACCTTCACCATATGGACTGCAGAGGTTCAAGAAGAAGGCCCACCACCACCTTCAAAGGACAACAGGGATCGGCAATGAATACCGGCTTTGCAACGATGTCCATGTCCTGAGAGTGAATTTAAAAAAAGATCACGACCAAGTATAGTCAGAATCTTATCTAAGAGCTTTAGCTTCAAATGCGACATTGCTGGCTGACATTCATCTGATTGTCCAAATGAAGCAAGATATTATCTCCTCCGCCTCCCAGTAAAAAGATAAATAAAAAATAACCAGGTTGATAACTGTTCCAGAAGGCTGATGCTCTCTCCTGGTTCTGCTAACCAAAGGCTTTGAGCTATGGCAGATTCCATGTAAGTTCTCCTGGCTCTCATGTTTATGTGTGCTGTGATAACACAGGATGGCAAAGATCGTCATAAGCATTGGTCTGTAGAGGTTCCCCATACATGCCAGTGAATGTTTTGGGGTCCCAGTCAGCAAAAGCTGTCACAAATCAGCGCATACTGGGCCCCTCTTCTCCCAGTGGCATTTCTACCTAAGTCCAGCTGCTAAGGTACTGGATCCGGTAATGCTCTCCTCTCCACACAACTGCTATGTATTCTGACATAGAAAAATCCTGAATCTTTGAATTCACAGTTTTTTTGTCACTGAACGATATTCTGACCAAACAAGCCTCGGATTCAAGATCAGAAAGTCACTAGTGAAACTAGAAACTTCTGTCATTTCTAGTAACTGCCACACTCCAAACTGTTAGCCTGAGATTAATGGAAGTGATGTTGACAGAAAAAGTGGCTGTCAGCCATATTTCATAATGCAATGAAGAGGCCTCATGAGACATTGAACCTCTGATTTCAGCTCTCTAGAGTTTAAACTAGAAGGTTTCATAGTGGTCTGATGATAAATGCCAAATATATAGCTATTTGCAAAGACATTCAGATCAAATAACAGGACTTCCTAGTACAGCTTCTATCCACAGCAATAAGCAACCAAAGAAACAACCCTGCCTGAAAGCAAAGTCACTGTCCAGAATGTATTCCCTCAAGAGCTCTCCTTTTAATTAAATAGCGCTACTTCCGGAAAACTGCCTATTCTCTTCATAAGCAGCTTTAACCAAGAGCACTGAGAGCAGTAGGACAGGTAGGGATTTTAACCTGCCAATTCATGGGACTTGCATAGGTTTTAAAGAGATGCATAAGCTGCTGTCTGCAGATATCAGGGTGACTGTTGGAGCCTCACAAGTAGCAGGAAAAAAGTTGTGTCAAAATTCCTGTCTGCAGTATCAATATTATTTTGTCTGCCCTACCAATGTTATTTTACTGCTGGATACCTAGTTAATGTGCATTTTGAAACATCAGTCAGCCCTGAGTTTTCCTCCAATAAATTAAGGTAAAAGAGTTAGTAACCAGCAATACAAATTGCTTACGCCAGTGCTTACAACTTGTTCACTGGCCAGAACTCCAGCAGGATCATCTGATTATTTAATACTCATGGTGGCCAATAATGCTGGTTGCACTGGTCCCATGGTATTTTGAATATTACTATCAATCTTATCTAAAAGTACAAGGATGCTCAAAGCTGTAAAAGCTCCAAGGTGCTAGTGGTGATTTGTGATCTCACATCAAAGTGTGCAATAAACTTAAACACGCGGGTAAATTGGCTCATCTGTTTGTTAGTTTGTTGTTACCGTCTATTATACCTGTGTTAACATCTATGCTGACAGCTCCATATTCATTGCTGAAATGCAATGGGTGCCTCGCAATCCAACTTCCCCTTTGAGGCATTGCCAGATTTCTGGCCTTCCTTCCCCTTGACCACAGTAACCTGAGGAGTGCTGATGTAAGCAATCCGAGTTAGCACATAGAAAGTTGGAATTTTGGATGTTTAGCAACTTTGGGGTGAAGAAAGTTGGTGCCTGTACTAGTTCCACACTGCCACCAAACTGGCTTCATGCTAGTAAAAATTACTATATTGACCAACATATAAACAGCCCCTGCATGTAGACGATATCGAAAAACCAGAAAGCATCGCAAAAAAAATGTAACTCCTATAAAGGCCACAAGCTTCTTTTTTCTTTAAAAAAATGCAACCTATATGTAAGTTAATACAACATTATGTACATGTGAAGCAGACCTGAATGGATACAAGGAAAAATGACACCAGTAGCAAACTAAAGCCAAGGAATAACACATGTTTTGTACAGTGTGTGGCAGAAATAATATGGCCTTGAGAAAAGAAAGCAGGATTTCTTCAGGAAAAGCAACTATGAGGTTAAAAACGATGTGTGTGGGTGAGTCCCACACATGGCTGTTGTCTCAAAAGAAAACTCAGAAAGAATGAAAGCAGAATTTGACATCAGGGATTGCAGTTGCTGCCTCAGGGTCCTAATTTGATTATGTAACCTGCCTTCTGTATATTCTGGGTGCTGGATTTAGCCCCAAGAGGTGTAAATTGCTTGCAGATTAAGAAACAGAGAAAATGATTTTAGAAGCATTTTCACAAGTCTAAAAGGTCATTTTTTGGAGCATGGACAAAGCACTGTTCCAACCAATTCTTGAGGAAAATAAAAACCTGCATAAGTTCTCTATTTCATAATCACAGAAATGTCCTTAAAGACAAGAGAAAGTTTATTTTTAAGCAACATATTTAAATTTCAAGAGAATGGTCACCTAATTTACTGCCACTGTATGCGACCATTCCTCTTCTGCGATACTGCTGAAAGTGGCAACTTACATTAAACAACATTTGGTTAAATTAAGTTTTAATCCTTCAAAAAGCATTTGCTGTAATGATTTTCATTTCAATTGCTGCATTATAACTATCGTATTAGCAAATATGTCTATTTCATGATTAACTCATACAATATTAAACAAAAAGTCCGTATTGCACGTCACAAAGCATATAATGCTGTACAGTTCAAAGGTTGTGCCTGTCATCTTTTGATTAAGAAAAGGAAATGATTTCATTAAACAGCAATTCACTCTTGTGTTGTTTTGTTTTAACTGACTTTGTAGTTTCCACTGAACTGGACATATTTATTGAAGCACATAAGTTTCTTCATGGTTACTAACATCATGCTAATCTTAACAAAATATCTTCTTTCCTGCCAATAGTCTAAATGTCATAAACTGTAAAATACCCTTAACATCATCTATATTGTAAACATCTCCACTGCAAGTCTTTAAATGCAAACATTGAGATGCAATAGAATGTTTTTAAATCATTTACAAAATGACTTATAAAGAACTAAACAAAAATGTAGAAGCTTCCATCTGTTACATAATTTTCCATTGTAGTCCTGTGCATGCCAGTTTACTGAACCATGGCTTGCTAAAGAGACTACTGGGTCACGGATTGAAAAACAAAGACCAAGCTTTTAATGACTGGATTTTTCTCAAGCACCTCTGACATAAAAATAACTGCACAAATACAAAACTGATGTGAATAGTTAGAACCAGAAAGAACAAAAAGCATATCTTCTCAAAAGACAGAGTAAGGCAAGCAGCCACAAATTAAAGGACCAGAGAAGACATCAATTGTCATTTTTTGCTTAAGTTGCACAGTTACCCTTAGTATAGTAACTATTCTCTACAATTTTATGTAACTTCTAAACGTTATTCAATAAAACTTACTGAGGATGGCCGTTACTTCATATTCATTATGACCTGGAGTTTTCTCCACATTTGCGCCAGGATACACCCATAATTTGGACGCAAACAAATTACGCGGCTTAAAAGATCGCAAAATTTTGGACGTAAGTGAGTAACTACAATATGTCCAGCCTCTTCGATCTTTTACATCCAAACAAGACTCTGCCCACAAAACTGGTCACGCCCCCGACTCTCAAATGTCAGTATCCTCCAATTGCGCTAGTTAGGGTGAGTCTTTTAACATTGCGACCAGATTTTCAGGCGCAGCAGGAAACGACGTCATTTTTCTGGTCTTTCATTTGCAATTTTTAAAATATTTTTAAAAAAATTTATCTGCACTGCGACCTGTTTATTTTCATCCATTTATAGGATAAGTATAAGTCACATTAAAAAGTAAAAAGCTTCCACGATTGCATGGTTCTTAAACACGCTGTGCCTGACGTGCATGAATGATGGTTAAATGAGTTGAAACTTAAATTCAAAGACTCAAAGAAGAAATCATATGGTGCAGGTTCAGCGTTTCCTTGGACCCCGAATATTTCTGCTGATTTATGCCCGTTTTATGTTTGGGCGTATTCCAATGATTGGGAGGATACTTGGACGTAACTTGACATCGGAAAAATGAGCGCAGCATTGGGCGCATTTTCGGGTCTAACTTCTGGGTTGCGCCCAAGGGGGAAGTCCAGGCCTATATGCTGAAACGTATATCCTGAAAACACTGCAATTTGGTCACATGTCAGTGTACTTCCACTGCTGACTGGCTAGTTAGATTGTCAGTCCCAATGCTGATCTTTAAATACCTCTGGCTAGCAGTTGCATAGTAACAATTTGCACAAGATCACAAGATAATAATGGATGAGGAAGATTAATGGCCTATCTTAGCTCATCCACCAAAAAAAACTACAGTTTCCTCATCACAGCATTCAACTATTTCTCAAGTGATTCCAAGGTTTTGTCTCCACCACCCCTACCAAGAAGTCCATTCCAAATGTTAATCACACTCTGCAAGAAGACATCAATCCTAAATTTATCTTTCACCAGTTTCAGCCTGTGGTCCCTTGTCCTACATCCTCACAGCTTAATTTGTAGTAGTAATATAATGAGTGATGAGCAGACTATTAGAGTACTGGTGCTGTGCAGGATATTACAGTGGGATTTATCTTTTCAGTAGAGTTTACATGTTATATACTCTAATGGGATTCCCTTTCTGCTGTCTTTTTTTAAGACAGAAGAGCCCAAGTTTCTCCAGCTTTTTATCGCACTCAGTCTTCTGACAGTAAGGATCAGCGTCACAGCTCTTCTCTGCACCACTTCCAGTGTTTGAATGTCTCCTTTGTGTCTCAGTAACCAAAACTGGGCACAATACTTTAGTTGTGGTTTGACCCAAGGTGACATGATAGCAGAACGATGGATACCAGCTGAACAACCCACTTCCTGGCTTCTTTTCCTAACTACGAATAATAAACTTGTTAATAATCTTTAACAGCATTCATCAAAATATAATTAAACCGTGAAGCTAAAATAATTACCTTTTTTTTGTAGTTACGTCTCGAGGACACTAAACATCAATATTACATAATTCAAAAAGAATCTGAGGAACCACTTTATCCAACAGCAAGATCCAGAGAGGAAGGCGATCGATCCTACACCTGCAGGCTAACACTTAAGAGAATGGGAAACATTATACCTAACTTTGAATAAACTACCATTCTTCTTTATTTATATTCTTCATTTCTTCCAAAGCTGTACCTCCTCAGGAGAAGGAAGAACATTTGTTTAAGATTCAAGGCAGAAGCTGACAGTGCTCTGCCAAACCATATGTTTCTCTTTGTAGTCTAATCAAAATATTGTTGTAATCTCTTGAGCCACATGGATTCAGAAACCATCTCAGGCAAGAATTTTGGATGTAGTCTGAATACTCCTCTGCTTTCAAGGCAGATGAGTTTGTGGCCACAGTCACTAAGGTATCCTCACCTTCCTTGCCAGCACTGGGGCCAGATAACAGCACTTTTTTCATGCCATAGGTTCAAAGAAACAACACAGTAATTTGTGTAATAGCAAATTAATATGCCATCAAAGAACACTGGAGTTAGGAGATAGCCCATTCTTTAGGGACACCTTTAAAAATCTGTCCATGAACGGTGCTTGCTTACTTCTGGTGAGGATTGAAATGAGGATAACATTTGGTGGTATCCCAAGATCATAGAGGTGCCCTGACACCAAATGTAAACCTCCTCTATTTGCAATCATAGACTTTCTCTTTAGTGGCCCACCTTAATGTCATAGAATTATAATCACCTTGGGTGCCATGGGACAAAGTAACATAATTCTTCTGTTTGACTCTGTCTGGTAGAGTTGGGTGAATGCATCTCTAGAAGAAACTTGAAAGCCAGTTTTGATAGCCAGCCAGAAACAGATATAATACTAGAGTTCCTTCTTTCCTTGTCTGTGGTTTCCCTGAGAACTAGGAAGAAGATAAGGAAGGAATTGTCATTTCCAGTGCACGATGAGTCTATTAAATGCCAAAAGTCTGAGTTTTGCACATGAAGCATTTTCATAAGCATTTCACTTGTGGGAAAAGGGACCGATTTCTGAGTAGGTCCATTTCTGAAATATCAAGCTGGTCAGCTTCTAAGGCATCTTTCATCTGGTGGCTGAATCATACTTCTAGTAACTTGGTCTGCTATAGTGTTCTTATATATTCGCCATCATGATATTGTCTGATTTAAGCAGAACTGACTAGTCACGGGCCTGAGTTTGAAAATGCTGTATGGATAGTTAGATTGTTCTTAAGTCCAATATATTAATGTCCCATTTTGTCAACAGATTTTATTGTACATATAAGATCAAAAACCTGGTAAAGATGTCTATGATTATCAGCCCTAAGATTTCAAGGTGATGTTGGGATATAATTATGATGCACTGGAATGAGTAGGGGCGAGGGTTCTACCCGCACCTGAGGCGAGTTACACAGACCCACTGTTACCCAAGTATACAGGTCACTGACCTCACAGAGACTAATTAGACATGTCAAGGGAGAAGCACCTTCGCCCCGTATGTTTCATTGGGAAAATATTTCTGCAGGTCGGTAATGAGTGTTCAATGTTCCATCTTGTTGTGGAAGCAGAAAAGTAGAGATGCTGGAATTTGAAGAAGCACCTGCAGAGTAATACATGTGCACCACTTGTATGCTAACCTGGCTGTCAGTAAGTGATTATACATCATGCAGCTAGATTCGTTTTACAAGGACTTGATGTATTATGCTCTTGTAGATTGTGAATGTGGTGAGGCTTTTAATTGAATGTTGCATCTTGAAGGTGTGCCCTACTTAGGTATGGGTATGTACAAGATGAAATGAAACAGCTTTAGATTGTGTGAGGACTTAACACAGGTTGATAGGCAACACTTTATGATATGCAATATTGGGCCATTTACTACAACAACAATAATTTGCATTTATAATAGTGCCTTCAACGTAGAAAAAGTCCCACGGCTACTCAATACATGAGACTGCTGGATAGCCATATCTTGCAAAATTCCTTCAAATGTGCCATTTTCTTGTGTATCTGATCTCAGGTCCTGAAGGTAGTGTACATAGCATTGAGCCTGGTCTCCACCTACTGCCTGGAATGGTGCACATCTGTCCTCTGGGAAGGATGCCCTAAAGTAACAAACAGTGCAACTCTCCTTGAACCCACCTCTTGAAGCTCTTGCTATCCAATTGTGCATTGGGTGCTTTACTGCTCCATCACTTGCTCACAGAATCCATTTCATGCCTTCATATTCTTTTACTTCATTTTTGCCTGGCACTTCTCCCTCTCCAAATATTATTTGAGCCTTCATAAAACTTCAAAATGAATTTAAATTAATTTTTAAGTTTTATAAAGGTTGGAACAATATTTGCCCCCATATGCAGTCATTTACCTTCAAGTCCGCACATCACTTTAAATTTGACTCCCTGGCTAGATTTTCCATATGACGCATTATGCTGACTCTGCACAATGCTAAAGCTGCACAGGCAGCTAAGAATTAATATTACAATGAGCTAGCTTTGATAAATTTGGGGCAGTCAGCTCACTGTATTGCCAGCTATCCTTGCACTAGCAACCAAGCAGAAAAGCCTAAACTTAACCTGGAGTAGAAAATTAGACCTTTAATTGGCACTCTCATTCAGACAAGCCATAAGGATGGCTGTTTTCGAAAGTGGAAGAATATTGCCCTATTTTACTAGTAGGTGCCCTCCTGAGCATGTAAGTAAGGCACATGTTTAGGCAGAGTAAAAAGAGCTTGGCTTTGCATCTGGCTCATGTCATAACTGAACTGGAAATGCTTATTGATAACACTGGATGACAACAGTGGAAAGGGTTTCACAATTTCTCAACACTGACATTCTTCACCCTAATCACCACATAAATTAATCCCAAAATTATTTCAATTTTTAAAAAATGAAATATATTCGCTGTTTCCTTATTAATCCAAACCATCAGTTTCATCATGGGTGACAGTTACAAATGTACTGGTGGAAGTATAACATTGCGGTACATTGGTATCAAGAATAGAAATCAGTTCTGTGGTTGCCCAACTTGGTCCTTTCCATGATACCATGACAACTGACCATCTAGAGGATGTCAGGAGGATTGAAGATGAATTCCTCAAGTCCATGGATTTAAAACAAATGCAATCCTCTTCAGGGAAAACAATCTCTCTCATTCAGGGAAGTAATGTAATTACTACTGAACTTAATGTGACAAGTAAAAAAAATGTTTCAAATGCTTCCACAATACCCTGTCTGACACTGAAGTAAACAACAATGTCACTGGAGTCTTGGATCCTAAAGTAGAGAATTTTGGCTAAAGCATTGAAATTGAGCTGTCTCCTTCAGAATTGTTCTTGGCTGATGTTAAGTTATGAGAATGGCTGTAAGAAGAGAAAGGATTGACTTGAAATGCATGTATCTTGTACTTAACCATGAAAGGAACCATTGCTTCAGCCAATCTAAACTTGATCAGCTCTTTGAGTCATTGGAGCTTCTCTTTCTTCAACCTTCTGTGGAAGCATTGACAAAATTCACAAAATGCAGAGTCGTGATCTAATGACAATAGTTGTTGTGAACATGTTATAGAAAAGATCTTCCTGCAATTGAATCAGAACTCAAAACTTAATTGAATAAATAATTCTCAAATCTGTAGGCTGAAAATGGATGTAGAATTAGTAACAGAAAATCTTCTCCTTTACCCATGGGACAGTGTAATTGTGTCTGTAGTAATGGCAGAAGAAGGATGTGGGGGTGCTCAATGGAGAATGCAGGATGGGGGGATTCCATCCCTTGTGATTTCACCCATTAACTTGCTGAACTTATTCATGATACCTTGATGACGATGAATGAAGCAGAATTTTTTTTTGACAAAGTGAAAGGTTTACTTAAGTTATCATCTTAATAATTAACATATTTTCTTCTGCCAATGAGCAACTAAATATTTCAAAACAAACCACAAAATGTTGAAATTGCATATAAAATGTCATTAAGTATTCCAATCTCTCTTGAATTAAATTATATTAAATGCATGCCTTAATGTTCTAAATGTAACATAGCCCATTGCTAAAGGTTAATGTTTCCAAAGGGTTGTTTAGCAAAACTTTTTACTGTAAATAGGATAATGCAATCTCTTCAAATAAGCCTCTCAAAGTACAATAAAAGGATGAAAGATCGATCATTCAAGTATTCATCCTGAAATAGTTCTATCCGCATTGCTTTAATGCCATGAGATGTGCCAGTCAGAGTTGAAACAATAAAATGTAAAGTTGATGTAATTACTGTATGCTAGTGCTATGTAGTAACAGTCTTGATTCCAGTTTCAGCAACACAGTTTGGTCTGCCCTTTTTAGATCACATCATAAAATAGAATCATAGAATCATAAAATAATACAGCATAGAAGATCATTTAGCCCATCATACCTCTGCCAGCTCTTGAAAGAGCTATCCAAATAATCCCATTCCCCTGCCCTTTTGCCATAGAACATAACAACATAAGATCATAAGAAATAGGAGCAGGAGTAGGCTATATGGCCCCTCGAGTCTGCTCCGCCATTCAATAATATCATGGCTAATCTTCAACCTCAACTCCACTTTCCCGTCCGATCCCCATATCCCTTGATTCCCCTAGAGTCCAAAAATGTATTTATCACAGCCTTGAACATATTCAACGGCTCAGCATCCACAGCCCTTTGGGTAGAGAATTCCAAAGATTCACAACCCTCTGTGAAGAAATTCCTCCTCATCTTAGTCTTAAATGGCCGACCCCTTATCCTGAGACTTTGCCCCCGAGTTCCAGACTCTCCAGCCATGGGAAACAACCTCTCAGCATCTACCTTGTCAAGCCCCCTCAGAATCTTGTATGTTTCAATGAGATCACCTCTCATTCTTCTAAACTCCAGAGAGTATAGGCTGTTCTACTTAATCACTCCTCATAGAACAAACTTCTCATCCCAGGAATCAATCTAGTGAACCTTCATTGAACCGCCTCCAAGGCAAGTATTTCTTTCCTTAGATAAGGAGACCAAAACTGTAAACAGTACTCCAGGTGAGTTCTCACCAAAGCCTTGTACAATTGTGGTAAGATTTCCTTACTCTTGTACTTCAACCCCCTTGCAATATAGGCCAACATGCCATTTGCCTTCCTTATTACTTGTTGTACCTTTTTGTGTTTCTTGTATGAGGACACCCAAATCTCTCTGAACACCAACATTTAATAGTTTCTCACCTTTTAAAATTATTCTGTTTTTCTATTCTTCCTACCAAAGTAAAGAACCTCACATTTCCCCACATTATACTCCATCTGCAATTTGTTCCCTTCAAGTATTTATCTAATTCCCTTTTGAAAGTTATTATTGAATCTACCTCCACCACCCTTTCAGGCAGTGCATTCCAGATCATTACAATTCGCTGTGTAGGGAAAACTCTTCATCTAGCCTCTGGTGCTTATGCCAATTACCTTAAATCTGTGTCCTCTGATTCCCAATCCTACTGCCAATGAAAACAGTTTCTTCTTATTTATGCTATCACATACACTTGTCAATTCCATATAAATATGCCTTTGAAAGTCAAACCCATAACATTTTTACTAAATTGTCCTTTTGTTTTCTTTCCTTTTTTTACCTGTTTAATTTTTTTCCTTTTTTTAGGTCCCTAATGGAGAGAATGAGCAAGCAAATTGCACCCAGGCATCTGCAAACACCAGTCTTGAGCCAGCTGCTAGGAGATTCCGGAGTGTTACATGGACGCAGGTGACTCAGACACCAATCTTCTCCCTCCGTCCCAATGGAGAAGTGCCTAGTCTCTCTTCAGCTCTTCCCCTACTGGCACAGCTGAGACCAGAAGCTCACCACAGGCAAAAACTCAAATCATATCACATCAATGAACCGTGCCACTATGCTGCTCAGTGTACATTATACAAACATATCAGACAATGCTAGTTAGAAAGGCGTAACCAATGGAAAACAATGGAGACCCAAGAACATATCCCCTATTATCTGCAAGCACGAAGTCAATTTCTATGCATATGCTGAAAACATCAAACTCTACCTTTCCAGCAGCACCCTCAATTCCATGACCATCTCTGTATTGTCTGACATCAGGTTGTGGATGAGCCAGGACTTACTCCAATTGAACATTGGAAAACAAAGCTGCATTATTCAGCTCCTGTCAACAGCTCCGTATCCATGTCCTTGACTCAATTCCCCAATCCAGTTCTTCACTCAGGCTGAACTAGATGGTGCTCAGCCTCAGTGTCTGGTTCGACCTTAAGCAGAGCTTCCCCATTTCCTATCCATCACTGAGACCACTTACTTCTACCTCAGCAACTTTGCCCACCACTTTTGTTCATCAAGGCGCTTTGCAACACCTTAATTGCCAACTTCTCTAGCTCCATCCTACATAAATTTCCATTTATTTAAAACTCCACCATCCAGGTCCTATTCCACTTGCCTATCACTGCCATCCTTGTTAATTATTACTGACTCTCCGGGGGTGATTTTAAACCCCAACAACGGGTGGGTTGGGGTGGGTGGGAGTTGAAAATAGTTGTTTTTTGGGTTGCAACTGCAAAATTTTCAGACTTTGCATTCCCAATGGGAAACCTGTACTTTTACACGCCGATGTCGAACCCGGAAATAAAGCCTGGTTGCAGTCGCGACCCAAAAAACAACTATTTTCAACTCCCAACCAGCCCTAACCCAGCCGTTCTTGGGGTTTAAAATCACCCCCTCTATGCCTAAACACATCAAATTGAAAATCCTTGTCCTTGCTCCAGATCCATCTATGACCTTGCCCTCTATACCTGCACAACCTCCTCCAGTCTTATATCCTAGTCCATGTTCTATGATCCTCCTGTGATCTCCTGTGCACTGCACCCCTTTCAGTAGCACATAGTTCCCTATGGACACTTCTTCTCTCTTTACTCCATGTTATCCTCCACGACAACAGATAATACAAAGAGTCTGCAAAGCTCTTGGGACTGAGACCTAGGCCACTCACTAACAAGAGAGGAATGGCAGGAGCATGTGGAAGATAATTGTTGTAACTTCTACCTGCAGCAGAGTAAGGGAGGGTCACTTCAAAGCATGATTTTCATCCAAGCACAGAATTGCAATGTGTCTGTACAATTCACTCTTGTATGAAAATTCTAGTTCAAGCATGACATTTTAGTACAATTATTATGTATTTATCAGGATTCAATTATAATTGAAATGCTCTGCCAGAATCCATTTTACAATTATAGTATATTAGAGCCATATTTCCCTTTGTGTATTACTGGGAAAGTAGCTGTGAGTTAGCAGGTGAGCAAGACTTGCAGGTAGGGAAAACGGACTTGTCCTCTGTTTTTACTGCTACTTGAGAGTTTGGTATCCATGCTAAATTATGTTACTGAACATTACCATTCCCAGAAATGTTAGCTTGTTAAGGACTCTTGATGCCTTATGAAATGAGAAAATTGTGCAGTATTACTTGCAGGGGATGGGGGTGAGGGGAATGGGACGAGGTACAGTAGAAATGAAAAACTGATTTCTAAACTCCCAAGTTAGACCCGAGTTGATGCCATTAATGAAGAACAAATTTTCAAAGTATCACCGGAGCACTTACAGAAGTGAATAACTCAGTAGAGCTCATAGTCCAACAACACAAGTACTGTAGGTACTGGGAAGTATCTGATAGAGCACCCACAGCTAGAGGATAACTCAGGAGCATAGAGGGCATAGGAAGTGCACAACTCACAGAACAACGTACCACAGAAAGCAGATCTACTGCAGATTCAGCTACCCGGGCCTCTTGATGGAGCCATGCAAGAAAGGCTTAGGCTCAGCAGGGATGCTCTAAATGAGGAGTGCCTGCAGGGATAGTCTACTGGTCACTCATAAGGAAGCTTGGAGCAACATCGAAACCACCAACCAAACATCAGCGCAAAGCGTCTCTGAGCCGTATCACCACACAACTGAATAACCTGGTAAAAGCCAACAGATACGAGCTCTTTGAAGAATCAGTAACATGGAAGTGACACAGATACAGTCTGGTCCCACCTTGGAGTGAAGAAGACATCTTCCAGCCATTCTCCACTGAGGAAGTGTAGTGGGTATTGATTTCATGGATGCAGGAAAAGCTTGTGGCCTTGATAAGATTTCACCTAAAATGCTATTACACCTCAGAAAGAAAAGCATAAAATGGCTGTCAACTTTTATATCTCATGTCATCCAAGAGGGCAAAATGCATAAGGTATGGCGGAAAGCTAGGGTGCTGGCCATACCAAAATCAGGGAAGAACTACTCCCTCCTATCGAACAACTGTCCTTTATCACTTCTGAACTATGCTTACAAAATTTCTGGAGTGGCTAATTCTGTGGCAAAGAATACATTTTAATAGCATGCTGCACAATATTACCATGAACAGAGGCCTCACCATGGACTTGAATGAGGAGCAACAGCAATCCATGGAAAATCAGGAAGAGGATGGTATGCAAGAGTCATTAGCAAAAGATAACGCACTGCAAACAGGACAGCTGGTACAGCAGGGGTCTCATTGCATAAGGTTTCTCATGAGCACTGCAACAATTACTTTCTATTGACCATATCTAGATTCACAGAAGTGCAAGTCACTTCACATTTTTTGTTTTTGCTAAGAACTGCATTTGTTGATTTGGCTTCACTTTTGGAAAAAATGACACTTGTTTTTTTACAGTAAAAGAATAACAAGATATATTAACAGTGAAATAATTTTATTTTGTGATTGAGTGTATGTTTCAGAGCAGACGGTGAATGTGTTTTGTGTGTTTTTCTCTTGTACTTTGTGGTTTTTGGACTTTGGGATAAACACTGTAGAGAGTTGGGTGAAATTCAACTGCGGCGGAGGCGCAAAACGGGCAGTAGCTGATTGGTCGCCTATTATGCAAACTGGCCAATTTTCCTTTCTATTGACTTCAACGGAAAGGAAAATCTTACAGGATGTGTAACGGGAGGCTGAGCCGCCACCACCCCTTCTGCCTCACCGCTGAAGTTGAATTACACCCTCATTAAACCAAGATCACATCTCCTTGCCCAAATGAATGCTAAAGAAAGAAAGAATTAACTTGCACTTAAATGGCATATTTCACATCCTCGAGACATTGTAAACCATTCACAACCAATTAATTACTTTTGAACAGAGCAGAACGGACATTCTTACTACCTAAGCACAATCATCCATTTGAATTTTGAGTTTTCATTACGTAAACTATGAAGCATTTGTGCACATTGTGCGTAAGTGATGTAACATATGGTGCAAATCATGTAACATATGATTAATATATCACATACCAGGTTGTTAGAGAACTCTCCAATCTACTCAAAGACTTTGTTCACTATTAATTTTACTGTTTATTGTTTGTGTTTGGCTAAATACTTCTGTGATAGTCCACCACCTTTTCCAATTTTGAACTTTTCTTATTTGTAAGACATGGGGTAGATTTTGAAATCAATGGAAATAAAATCGGGCAGTTTCTATAACGGCTAGCTGATCTGCAATGCCAGTTTCACACACAAAAATGGTGGTTTGAGCCATGGAAATTCCTTCCTGCAGTTCATTATCACGACATATATAACATGATTTGAATTACTTGCTATTTTACTTGCATGACCTCCCTGTTACACCCTTAATATTTTTCTGTGTGAAAACAATGGGGGGAGTTTTAACCCCCCCACTTCCGGTTTAACTGTGGCGGGTCGGAGGACAGACGAGTAACCCGCTCTGGAGAGGCGGGTCAGTGATTACAATGTTTAAATGAGGCTGCATTCCTCAGATTTTGGCAGCCATTTAAATTTAACGCTGGCTGGCCGGGTTTCCCAGGGCTTGGGAAACCCGGCAGCTGAAGGGAGGCCGGAGCTGCCAGGTCCAGCAGGTAGATGTTTTTCCAGCACTGCTTGAGGGCCAGGAGGAGCAGGAGTGCTCCGAGCGCCCCCCTCCCCCCCCAACCCCCACGACCCCTCATCTTCTCGATTGTCAGAGACTGTCCTCAGCAATCCCCGGCTGCTGCCTTCTCCAGCAGGCTTTTCTACCCAGCAGCCTCTCAATCTGGCCAGCTACCAGGCGGAAAATGGAGTAAAAAAAATTCTAATGAGGTCCTGCCGTTAAATTCGGCAGGACCTCCGCCTTCCCGGTATTTTGAGGTTTCCCAGCCACTGACACACGTCCCAGTTCCCTCCCCTTCTCCCTGTAAATATTGGGGCCAATGTATCTGTCACATATGTATAATAATTTTTTAACTTCATCGCCTATACACATATCCTTCATCTCCATAATAAAACTAGCTGATTTGACCCCGACAATTCATTAATTTCTTTGTGCAAGTGCCGCATTTCTTGTGTTTATGTACAACAAATATCACTTTTCACTTCCTACCCATAGATGTCTTTCATCTGCCTATTAAGAGAGGCTGATTTGTTACTTGGTATTTAATTTCTCTAAGCACTACATTTTAAAATTTCAGTGCTAACTTCATCACCCTATATTAGGACAGGGTAATATTCTTTCCTCATCTTAATGCACTTTTTCAAGTCATGGTACTTCTTTCAGACCTTTTCCCAACTCCTCACAGTAATCGATTCCAAGTTGGCCCTGACTATGACAGATTAACCAGGCTTTATGTCTCCACAGTACGTCTGTGCCCTCACCCTGCCCAAAAGGCTCATCATATTTTTTTCAAAAATGTTACTAAGATTTCGAAGACCTGGTCAGAGAAACATTCTTCCAGAAGGTTTTGTGGTATCACTGTGATACAGTATTGCATGCACCAACCCGGGATTAACAACATGTTCATCCTTTATACCACTCATGTGGTTCTGCTATTTGACAAGTGTGAAAACAGCGTTATTGCAAGTGCATCATAATTGGCCAGTTTTCTGTCATTTCTGCTAATGAATTTGTGTTACATGAAATCACCCACAGCAAGATTACTCTCACTCTCTTTTGTTGAGTGGTTAATAAATCTCTGAAAAAAGGGCATTTAACACTTTTTCCAAACAAAGAGGAAAATATGGACCTTTTTCTTAAGATCTCTAGTCTAAAATTACACCTTATTATTGTCCATTAAACTCAATATATAGAGAACTTTTGTACTTTAAGATCACGTTTCTCAAAAGCATGGGTTATATTGACAAGGGTTGTTATTCACTTTTCCACAAATGGTCTAAAATACAAATGGAGCTCCTGACATTCTGCATTGTAGAAGCTTTCATGAAGATGGGTTCAGGACATCACAATAATAAGATCTGTCATGTAACTAAATCTGATGGATAACTGTAACAGACATAAAATAATACAGGATTTTCAAAGTCAGTAACTTACATGCACAATGTACCAGCGCAACACATATCCTTCTTTAAACAGGGGCAAATAGCACTGAAAAATTCTACCATTTGAATATATATTATACAACTTAAGTCTTCATAGATTGAATATTCTGCATGTTGATTCTTACATATATGTTTATCATTATTTACAATTCTGCAACAACAATTTTTTTATAAATTTAATGCTGAATATTATGAATTAAGATGCAAAGAAATTTGAATATTACTCCTTGAGAAATTCCTATCTAATGGTATGACTTAGCTTTGTGGAGAAAAACTCACCTCATCCCCATAGAAGTTTTTGTGGTAACTTTCAATCCCCAGCAATTGGCACGTGAAATTCTTTTGATTTCTTAAAAGAAGCATAGCTCAATGGCACTGTGGTTAACGTTCACCTCATGCCATGTGGTTACAGATTTGAATCCCTACAGGGGCTTAGTGCTGTCTAGAATCTTATGTGTGATTAGTGCACATTATTATTAAATCTGCTAGTTTGATCAGTATGAACTGTACATAATAATATTTTTGTACCTTGTCACGGAAATATCACAATACAATCCTTTTAATACGAAATGAAATCCAAAACTTGTCAACCATTAAAAAATAGATACATCTCACTCTTATAAAATCCACTGTTTAACATTATTTCTGATGTAATACTACTGAACCTGCCTCCCAGGTCTTTTTTCACTCATGTCCTATTTAATCCCATGCTATGGGACAGTCCCAGTATCATGAACTTCATTATAACATCCAAAACTCTTGACTCCTGAGGAATGTGTTATAATGACAGTAGAGTAGATCATCTTGAAATTTACCTTCTAATCATTTTTGATATTAACTGGTTTTTCTTTCTTTGCGACCTATTCCTAATGTTGGAACAGTTTGTCTCGTACAAAGTATTTGAAAGTGAAAGGAACTAGTTGAGGGCCAACATCTTTTCCCTACAAACTGTTTCAATTTTGGGCAATTATCCTAAGTTAATCACGACACAGTTTTCAGAAAAAATTTGACATCTGTGCGCAAAAGAATGAACCATCATTCTCCCAAAAGTGTGCATTAAATAAAAGGGAGTTGATTTTTATAAACCAGCTTACTGTGGCTGAAGGCTGATGATATGTCTGTTTTCTTCTATGCCATTATCTGAGTACTTGAACTCTGGATAACAATGACTTCATACAGAATGAGAAGTGCTAGGCTTTAATTGTATGTATTTAGTCACGCAAACAGAAGCAATGGCCTGAGAATGGCTAGTTAGCCAATGACATCATCTAGCTTCCTGGGCTTTAGAAATGGCTCAGTGGAGCTATTGCAAATTTGCACTGATATTAGTTTGAGTGAGGTTGTAAATCCCAGATTTAGGTCAAACAGCAGAGCTAGGTCTCCTCACCAAACATTCCTACCATCCCTGCTGCTGCTGCTACCAGACAAATACATACAGAAAGCAAGGTGGGGGGGGGGGAAGGAAAACATCAGGAGACTGGGTGGTTTATGCAGAAATCCTCTCTGTCAATCAATTCACTCTGTCTGCATGAAACTGATGATCGCATCATCATGTTAGTTTGCCTGACTTGCCTAGCACAAAGAAGGTGGGAAAATTTTCTCAAGCAGGGATGTTAGCACTCGAAAAATCAATCACCATCTGTGCTCATTTTCTGAAGAGAAGAAAAACAACCTCTGTTTAAAAATACACCAGAATAAATATCTCTTAATGTTTGGAAATAAACTACAAGGTCATGGAGTACATGGCAATTACAAAAGAACAAACAGTGGCTGCTTTTAGTGACTTCATTATTTAATATCACATCTTAAATGTATGTCTCTCCACTACAGTCATACTCCCATAAATAGATTTCAAAGCCACCTACAGAGTACCAGCATGTGCAAGGGTTACAAAAAGAGTTGTGGGAAGAGCAACACCACATAACTCTGTAAAACATGTGATGGTAAGGCCCTCTGTACTGTACAGCACTGAAATGTTTTTGCTGTATTGCTTCTTTTCAGTAGCACAGCTGTGTGAAAACTGCCAGCAAAAAGTGTGCTGAGGCAGCAGAACTGTTAAATACTCAACAAACAGTTATCTGAGCCCCTTCCCAATAACTGGCTACTTGTACAGTGTGACTACTTAACCAAACACGTTTTGAGGTCTCAGAAGGACAGCAAAAAGATTTTTGACAGTGATTAAAGTTCACTCGGTTAAAATTATATTTCCCTTCATGAAGTTTTTCTACACAAGGCAACAGTGTATTCACATGCTGTAAAAATGTAGGACAGCACATTTTAGGTTAAAAAAATTATGTGATAAAAACATCCTGCAGTTTAACTTTTTAAAAATTAGTTAGCTGTTTATTATAATCAACTACTTTTGTACGGGATATCATAATAAAGTTATTAAGTTTTTGGCTAGGGAGTGAAAATAAAGTTTAAGCCATGGTATCTTTATCTTTGAATATGTTTCAGAGGCTGAGAACTTTATGGTTTCCTGACATAGCACCCTCAATTTGACAATAGAAACCTTTCATCAAACTTGAAGGACAGTTTTTGTTTGGAAAATAAAACTTACTTTGCACATCAATCACTTAAAATCACCCACCATTCTGAAGCTTAAAAGGCACAACAAACAGAATCAATCAACCTGTGGCACTTTTAAACAAAGGTCAAATGTATCGCTAGCCATTAACTGGACAGTAATACAACAAAACAACTACATTATATAGTCAGCAAGTGTAACGATGTCACTTCTCGTTAAGCATACCAAAAATATGCACTTCCCTGTTACATTGTGTTATAACCCTCTCTGGCCTAAAAGAATACTTCTCACAATTAGATATGGAAGTATTAATTAAAGCGCACAGCTATAGCTGCCAACTATGGACCCACATTTTACAGAAGTGACTAACACTAGGCAATAATAACCGAAGTCAAAAGCTGAGGCCATATTTGGTCACATAGGCGAGATTCTCTTCTTCGGGGTGGAGTTCTATCGGTGTGGAACTTCCACTTGCCCTTCCCTCAATCCACCCGAACTCTGGCCCATTTCCCTGGTTCGGGGACCACCTGTAATGCACGGCGCACTCCCAGATGATTTCTGCCACCAAGAGAGAGCCTGCCAGTGCATAGAGGACAATCTCGATGGCACTGCAGCAGGGATCCCGCTGAAGCACCAAAACAGCCAGCGAGGGATCTTAAAGGGGCAGGACCGCACCGAAGATTGGAGTGCATGTCCACTGAAGTCCTTGGCTCAGACTGGGAACTTCAATAGGTAAGTGTTGGGGTCCAGACTGGAGGGAAAGAAATCTACTGCATGGCCCTCTCCCTCTACGAAAGAGACTTAGGGCTGGTACTGCCGCTTCCCCTGGACCTGCCGCCACCTTCTCCATTGTGGCCCCAGAAAATAGCAATGATAGGCCGACAGGAAGGAAACCCCAGAATAAAGTAATCATTTCTATCAGTGTTCATTTTCTTATTCCCTTGAACTAAATTTATTTTAAAATAGGAAACATTTTCACCTATTTCTGAAAGTGATATCAGATGGAAAAATAATCTCTGCTGTATTGGTTGTCAATGTTGTTTCTCACAGGAGGAGTCACCTGCTAAAGTTAATTAGTGAAAACAACTTTTTTTTCCCCCTTTTTCTCTCCTTATCCTTCCTCTCCTTAATGTGGTGACTCAGGCTGGAATTCAGTGCCACAGGCTCTAGCAACCCTCTGGTACCTCAGACAAGTGAACATTCTTCATATGTGAGCCTCTGTCAGTAGCAGGGCTGGAGTTAGGCATTTGGGGTTCTGAACATCACACCAAGAAAGGCCCTCCTTGCCTCGTACCCCCCTCCTCCCAGGGCTCCCACCCATAAACATGATCAGTTGGAGAGATGCGAGGGGTTCAAAAAAACATCCACCAAAAGGTTCAACAACATTCACCACAGAAAACAAAGACCCTCAAAAATAAGAATCTCCCCAATATTTCCCAAAAACTGCCTGAAATCGCTACTCATATGATCTGAGCACAGAAAGCTGTAGTTACTCACTGATTTTCCTCCGGTGTTCTCACATTTAAGCTCTCTTTGATCCACCTGGTTTGCTGTCATGTGATCTATTTTACATATACCTGTGTTGTGTCATACTGGAGTGGTACACATGTTGATCACTTTTTCCCAGAATGCAGAGAGACGAGCTTCAGAGATAGAAAATGATAAATTCAACTCACAGCTGTCCATTTTGCGCCAGAAGAACAGACGGCTACCAGTTGAAAATCGAGGGAGGCCTCGGCCACCCCATTGATGTCCAAGGCCTGCCTGATGCCATATATAAGGGGAAACTAAATTTACTGTTACAAACGAGAATTTCTCCTTTGGTTCATCTTATTTCTCACAGATTATTTGTAATTTTCATTCTTTTAAGGCAATTATATTTTTAATGTTACACTGTCATGTTGACTGGCACCCTGCTGCAAACAGTTGTCAGTTTTCAAAGCACTGTGGTTGTCTAATCGTAGATAAACACGTGACCAAACAACCAAACACAATACAACGCCTCAAGCAGAGCTTTTAAGCATCTAATGACCTGCAGTAAATAGGATGTGCAGTTAAGGGCAAATCTATTTACCAAACAAAGTAATAACCCATGACATTGTGCATTAAGGAGTTTCCCCACATCATAACAGTAACTACACTTCAAATGTACAATAGCTATGAAGCCACTTTGGGACGTCCTAAAGTCGAAATATAAATTGAAATTTCATTCTTTCTTTCTGTTTAAAATGAGACATGTAAACAATTACCTGTAAAATAAAATTGTTACAGAGAATTTCAAGAACAAATCTGAAGGTAATAAACATTGGAATAATTGTTTTAATGGTGACTTCACTCCTTAAGACAGCGAGGTAAAGCGGTGCAGATAAAAAAAACTTACCGTAGCTCCAGTTTACCCCTCTAAGGGGCAAAACCTCCAACATTGCTAATAAGTGGAAACATTCCACATTCCCCCCCACCCTTTGGCTACAACACGGAAGTCTTATCGGCACGAATAGTTGTCAACAATAGGTAACTCGTCATTGAACTAATATAAATAAATTCCAAACACAATACTAGATCTGAAAATAGAAAATTTGTATTCTTGCAGCTGATGCCAGAGTAATTTCTTTATGATGGATAATATCTAGTAAATCATACCAGATTTTTCTTATCTTAAAGCAAATTCAACAATTTTTCCATGGCTGGATTTGTCAAATGCTTACCATGTTTGCTTACACAATAAGAGTGACTGCATATCAAACCAAGTCCTGGAACGTGTTGTTGTCAACCCCCCACCCCCCCGAATCCATGCCCATCACTCCCGCCACTCACTGTTTGAATCTCCCCAATCAGGTTTCTACCCGTTCTGCAGCACCAAAATGGCCCAAACCAAAGTCACAAATGACATTCTCTGGTACATTAACCACAGTGTATTATCCCTCCTTGTCCTTCTCGAACCCCCTGCAGCCTTTGACACGGTCAACCACACCATTCTCTTGCAACACCTCTCCTACATTGTCCAGCTTGATGGGATTACCCTCATTTGGTTCCATTCTTACCGATCATAACCAGAGCAGCTCCAGCAATGGTTCCTCTTCCCGCCCCATAGCATGAGCTCTAGAATCCTCTAAGGTTCAATCTTTCCCCCCCCTCCTCCTCTTCCTCACCTACATGCTGTCATTTGGAGACATCAAGAATAAGAACAACAACAATAACAACAACTACTTGTAATTATCTAGCGCCTTTAATGTAGTAAAACATTCCAAGACACATCACAGGAGCGATTTTCAAACAAAATTTGACACCAAGCCACATAAGGAGATATTAAGACAGACGACCAAAAGTTTGGTTAAAGAGGTAGGTTTTAAGGAGTGTCTTAAAGGAGGAGAGAGAGGTAGAGAGGCGGAGACATTTAGGGAGGGAATTGTTATGTCCTAGGCAGCTGAAGGCACGGCCCCCCGTGATGGAGCGATTAAAATCGGGGATGTGCAAGAGGCCAGGGGTCAGATTCTACATTTACGCTGATGACACCCAGTTCTACCTCTCCACCATCTCTCTCAACTCATCCACTGCCCCTATGTTGTAGGTTTGACATCCAGTCTTGAATGGGCCACAATTTTCTCCAGCAAAACATTTGAAAGACTGAAGCTGTCATCTTTAGCCCCTGCCACAAACTCCCTAATCTAGCAACAAATATCATCTTCCTCTCTGACCACTGTTTCAGGTTGAACCAAATGGTTGACAACCGTGCCATCTTTTCAAACCCAAGATGAGTTTACAAACCCATATCCTCTCCATCACAAAGACCGCCAACTTGTACCTGTAACACCTCCGTCCCCTACCTCAGCCCATATGTTGCGTAAACTCTCACCCATGCCTTTGTCACCTTCAGATTTGACTACTTCAATGCCCTCCAGGCCAACCTCCCATTCTCCAGCCTCCGTAAACTTCAGCTCATCCAAAACTCTGCTGCCCATATCCTATCCCACACTAAGTCCCACTCACCATCACTACTGTCCTTACTGATCCCGATCCCCCAATGCCATCCAAATTTAAAATCTTCATCTCATGTTTAAATCCCTTCATGACTTCTCCCTTTCCTATCTCTGTAACCTCCTCCAGCCCTACAGCTCTCCCCCAAACTCTCTGAACCTCTGATTCTGGCCTCTTGTGCATCCTCCCTCTCTTCACCATACCCTTGATAGCTGTATCCTTTGCTGCCAAGGCCCCACACTCTGGAATTTCCTCCCTAAAGCCCTCTACCTGTCTCTCATCCTTTAAGACAATCCTTAAAACCCACCTCTTTGCCCAAGCTTTTGGTCACCTCTCCTAACATTCCAGTCTTTGATCCATTTTTTGATTACAAATCTGTGAAATGCATTGGGGTGTTATTTTATATTAAAGGCGCTTTAGAAATGAAAGTTTTTTGTAATATTTGAAGCACTTGGACATTTCTGAGAGATGAGATAAGATGCTGTATAAATACAAGTTCTATCTCCGTGATAACAGAAGATATCCAAACAATTATGATGATGGAATCTAAACTTATACTGAAGTAAATCTGATTTTACCTGCACAACAAATTGCTCATAGTAAAAACTGTGTGAGTCTGATAGCTAGGTATACTTACGAACAACTGCTGTATATCAAAAACTTAGTAACATATTCTTTACGTTATGAAGTGTCTGTGTATGTTTTCCATGGTTACTAACCATCATAGGGTTAATTTTATTAGCATCAGTTCATAATAATCAACTTTGTGCTTACCTCAATGACCTTGAAAATATTTTCTCTCAATTTTAATTAAGATTCTATTCTAAGGTTTACAGTTCCACTTTGATTCATTTTTTCTAGGTTGCAATGCTCTTTTTGTGTTAGTTAACTGAAATATGTAATAATTTTTTATAATTATTTCTTTGTTAAAATGCTTTGAATTCCTAGCCAAAATTTGTCACAGGTCAACACTAGTACATACCATTGTCCTGACAATCTAGCCTTAATCCTGAATTCAGCAAAGTTCTTCTCATTATTCAGCTGCCAGTTCTGTTCCCCATTGAACTCAGGCCTTTAATTGGAAATACCAAATTAAGGAAAATGGTAATCCAAGGATCAAACTGGTCACTTTCCGATTCAGCAGTTGCTAATAGTTGGGTTTTATGACAAAATATACCCTTATTTGGCCAATGATCCGACAAAGAATACAAGGGATGCTATCTCAATTGTTGACAATTCTTACACTGATTTGCCACCATGTAGAAAATGGCAGTGTAGGTATTATGGCTGCTTTCGGCAGTAATAACACCAGCTCATAAATTCTGATGTGAGCAGATGAAGACATTTCTCTGATGGAACGGGCAAAAGACAAGGTATTGTCTACATGATCATATTGGGCCGGATTTTCCTGCGCAAATAATGGCGAGGCTAACAGGGCTCACCATCATTTCTGTGCAAATGGTAGAGCAACTTCTGGCGACCGCACATGTGCAGTTCAATGCGGAAGCCCGAAGTTGCTGTACCAGATGCCCCTCTGTTAGCTTCACGAGAACGACATCTCACCGGCTGGCTCACCATTCAAATGAATGGAATGGCGTGAAGTCCCTGCACTGACCTGATGGATATGAACTAATCTCTCCAAAAAAAAGTATGTCAAGTCATTTCAAGTCTAAGCACCCTTTTAACGACGTGGTAAGTCTTAATGACTGCCAAACTACCTCTTTGGCACTGAAAATTAACTTTTACAAGTGTGGACTCTCATTCCTTCAGATTTTAATTGTGGTTGGACATTTAAAAAAAATATACTTTTTTATTTTTTTTTACTTTTTCTTTCTTTCTCTTTAATCTCTGCCTCTTAATTCATTATTTCTTACCCTCTTTTCGCTTTCTGTACCTGATTTGACATTGAATTCACTATTCCAACTTACATTTCCTGGTTCAGTCTCTGCATGCTTCAATCTGATTGGTTAAGGGGATACACAGCTGCTTGCCCCATTCACACAGGTCCCAGACGCCCTGGAGAGGGCGCCACACTGGATTGAGTGCCTGATGAGAGGAACTTGCCGTGCAAAACCCATGAAAAGTCTGTGGGCAAGTGTCAGTCTGATGAGCCGCTCGTTCGCCATTCACAGGAAAATCCAGCCCATTAAGAATAGTAGTACCCACAGAATAAACGAGCACTATGTGTGACTGAACACTATAATAGTTACACCAAGAAGAGTCAACAGCCAATCTGTTGAAGTCTTCCTTTAGCTTTGAAATAGAATTGAAAAACTATCATGGGAGGGGAAACAAGGCACTGGAGACATAAGCTCATTACCAGTATTAATAATAACACTTGTATTTATATAGTGCCTTTTCACATGGAAACATTTCAAAGCATTCCACACAATGTCTTACTTTGAAAATTCAGTGACAGTTGTTATAAAGGCCAACACAGCAGCCATTCTTCACCAGCAACATCCTATAATCAGTAATCGGATGAATGACCAGTTATTCAGATACTTTAACTTGAAGGGCCAGGAAAATATTACAAGTAATTTGAGCTTTCTAAGTAAAATACATACTAGTGTAATTGCCTTCATTACAACCTGAGGCAGTAACTGTTGATAAATAGAAAATAGAAAATACTGGAATGCAAGTGTTGGGCCCTGAAAATGTATGGCCATTCTGACAGACTTCGCTGTAAGCCCAAAAGCAAAATTCTGCGAATGCCGGAAATCTGAAATAAAAACAGAAAATGCTCAACAAGTCAGGCAGCATCTGCGGAGAAAGAAACTGAGTTAACGTTTCATGTCAATGACCTTTCGTTAGAACTGGAAGATGTTAAAGAGTTAACAGTTTTTAAGCAAATACAGAGCCGGGGGAATGGGGGGAGGAGGGGAGGAAAGAACTAAAGGGAAGGTTTGTGATAGGGTGGAGGGCAATAGTGATTAAATGACAAAAGGGACGATGGTGTAAGGCAAGGAAGGTGGTAATGGGATGGGTTAAGAAACAAAACATGGGTCTAGAGGAGCTGTAAATGGCAACAGCAGAACCATTACCAGCACCTGCTGTCCAACAAAAAAAAATGGAAAATGGGAGCAGTGGTTATGATCTGAAGTTATTGAAATCAATGTTGAGTCCAGAAGGTTGTAAAGTGCCTAATCGAAAGATGAGGTGCTGCTCCTCGAATTTCCGTTGAGCTTCATTGGAACAGTGTAAGAGGCCGAGGATAGTGAGGTCAAATTGGGAGAGGGACGGGGAATTAAAATGGCAAGCGACCGGCAGGTCAGGGTCACACTTGCGGACTGAGCAGAGGTGTTCAGCAAAGCTTTGGTTTGACTCGGGGAGGTCCCTTGCCATCTCTTGCCTTCTACCCTATCACAGACCTTCCCTTTTGATCTTTCCTCCCCTCCCCTCCATCCTCCCCCCTTTTCCCTGGCTCTGTACTGGCTTAAAAACTATTTAACATCTTCCAGTTCTGACAAAAGGTCTTTGACCTGAAATGTTAACTCGGTTTCTTTCTCCACAGATGCTGCCTCACTTGCTGAGCTTTTCCAGCTTTTTCTGTTTTTATTTCCGCTGTAGGCCCAGCAGGAACAGCTGCAAACTTGCTCAGGACCTGGATACAATGACCTCTGGCCTTAAGTCAAGTATTCCTTGATGGATTAGTAAGGGCAGAGCCTCTGTCTGCTCCTGTTAACATTGGGTGAGCAGTGCCTGGAAGCGGAGATTCTAAAAGTCCGGGGTTCCTGCACCCGAGGCTCTCGGTTGAAACCTACAGTAATGTCAATGTATGTGCAACTGGTATCACCAGGCATACCTCCCCATCACCCATCCTGGCAGGCCACTTACACCATTGTATGTGGCCTCTTCTGCTGGGCGTGGGGGAGGGCGGGGGGAAGGGGGGCTGCGGATCCATTTTCCCCAGGCCTGGCCCTGATCCTGTAGCCCCATAATGGCGACTAAGAGCGGGTACATCCTGGCAGTTACCCCGGGAAGTGGCCCCTGTGGATTTTTGGGCTGTTTACGTCCAATATGTCTGCAATTGCCACCATAATTTTGTTCACTTTTGGAACACATGGGGCTAAATTTTATGTTTGTACTAGCGGCCCACAGCCTCATCCATTAAAATTAACAAAATTGGCTGATAGATTAAAATGATTCATCCCAATCTCTGGATTTTCCCTTTTCTCCCAATTTCTGTACGAACCCTGCAGCTAATTGTTTTTAGGTCATCACAGCCTATGCCAATCATGTCTCTACCTGGTGTACTTCCAGCAAGGATCACTGGACGGTGGTTAGCAACAGGAACTCTGGATGATTTCATTCTTCCCTCAAGCTTAGCCCTGGATTGTTGAAGCCAATTGCAGTGCTCCAGTACAGAACAGGAGTCAAACCTGAGATGTTCCTGATTTGTCTGGCTCAGGGCCACATCATACCCTCTGGGAGCTTGGAATTTTTTTCTTCACTATTAGTGTTAAGAACATTGCACCAGTAATTTATGATTATTAATTAATTAAATCCAGCTCTATCACTGGAAAGTAATTAGACATCTCCAAAGATCTTCTAAATTAATGAGTGACATCATCAATAAGACAATAGCCACGATTTTAACTCAGGGTGCAACTGGGAAGTGGGGGCCATAGGGTAGGGACTCATTTCCATTTTTTAAGTGAGGTTCCTGCCCAATTCCAGACTACCTCGTCGGCAGGCAGCAGAGATATTCTGGGGTGGGCTGGTGTTCCTGAGGCTCCTCCTAGTTTTCTGCTCCTCTGCTGGACCCGATTCTGCCTGACGCCAACTTTCATAGGTGGGTCTGGCACTCATCGACAGTCGCATGGCCCGGGGTTAGGATTGCATCGGGGTCCGAATTACATCATTGAGCCCCGCCTACGGCAAGGACCTCACGCTTCTTCCATAACCCGAGAGTAAAAATCACGGCCGGTGAGAATGAGACGCCAACAGGGAGGTGCTCTACCCCTGTTCTAACCTCTCCTCCCCCCGTGGGTCCCATTTAAGAATTCCAATAGGGCTGCCTAGTGGCACATTACCTGCCCCTATGCACTGCTGAGAGCTCAAGATGTGCCCATAGTGGTGCAGGTGCCCATCGTTAATATTTAAGTTAGGGAACCTCCCGCTGATCCCGAATACTCTGGTATGGTCAGCGGCAGGTATTCCCACTGGGGAGATCTCAAATCCCAATATCACTGGCCCGTGGATTTTCTGGACCTACTTCTTTTAAAGATGTTCTATAATATTTGGTAGAGAAGTAATTTTGTGGGGAGATAGATCTCCTTACTGCCTTTTTCCTCTCCTTGAGATAGAACACTTTTCCCCACAATAAATTCCACCTGTGCTGAGAACAGATGATACACTTTTCGGGATAGCTGCATCCAAGTACCAGCAGAGACTAGGTTTAAATTTTGGTTCGCAGCATGAGAGTTGAATGCAATGTTGGTACAACGAGACAGCATCCTTATATTTTTTCCTCGACAAAGGAAAATGTCAAATTTAACAAGGATCTAGTCACACTAAAGAAGGCGCTGCAACAAATGTGGACCAAGATATCTGAGAATTTGATCTTTAAAGGATTTTAGCTTCATTAGTTGAATTAAGCAAGGCAATGATACAAAGCATTAGGGAACTGATAGTTTGAAGGGTCACATCCATAAATCCCTACCTGCAGAGTTTTTGGTCATGGCAGTGGTATCATAAAGAGGAGCTGAGTAGAATGTGGTGAATCTTTGGAATTCTCTACCCCAGAGGGCTGTGGAAGCTCAGTCATTGAGTACATTCAAAACAGAGATCGATAGATTTCTGGATATTGAAGGCATCAGGGGATATGGGAATAGTGCAGGAAATGGCGTTGAGGTAGAAGATCAGCCATGATCTTGTTGAATGGCAGAACAGGCTCGAGGGGCCAGATGGCCTACTCCTGCTCCTATTTCTTACGTTCTTATGTAGGGCAGGCACCTCATCAGGAAGTATGGCAAAACTGGACAGCAAGTTACTTTGAGACGTTGCAGACAGAGCTTGAACACAGAGGTTGGGAAAGGCAGAGAGTGAACCTCTAACGAGTGAGGATTTTCAATTGGGAAAGTGGTGAGTGTGGGAATTAGGTGCAGAGGGGGAAGGAGGTGCTCGGTGATTTAAACCAAAGAACTACAGACTAAGACTGAGCGGAGCATAAAGGAAGCCGCATGAGGAATCAAAAATCAAGACAAAGGCAAAAGGTGACTTCACAAGACAAGGAGGAGCGCCGAGGGTAAGTCAGTAACTATTTAGTTCATTGGTCAGTGTTTTTGGTTTTTTATTGTGGTTATTAGTGGTTATTGGGGATAAAAGGAGCTGGAGCAGAGGCCCGAGAGCAGAAGGAGTAGGATCGGTGATTGAGAGCAGAGTGGGGGTATAAAGGAGTGGGACCAGTGACCGAGAGCAGAGCGGGGATATCAAGGAGTAGGACCAGTGACCGAGAGCAGAGCGGGAATATAAAGGAGTGGAACCAGTGACCAAGAGCAGAGCGGGGATTTTTTTTTCGTTCATGGTAGGTGGGCGTCGCTTGCAAGGCCAGCATTTATTGCCCATCCCTAATTGCCCTTGAGAAGGTGGTGGTGAGCCGCCTTCTTGAACCGCTGCAGTCCGTGTGGTGAAGGTTCTCCCACAGTGCTGTTAGGAAGGGAGTTCCAGGATTTTGACCCAGCAACGATGAAGGAACAGCGATATATTTCCAAGTCCAGATGGTATGTGACTTGGAGGGGAATGTGCAGGTGGTGTTGTTCCCATGTGCCTGCTGCTCTTGTCCTTCTAGGTCGTAGACTTCGCGGGTCTGGGAGGTGCTGTCGAAGAAGCCTTGGCAAGTTGTTGCAGTGCATCCTGTGGATGGTACACACTGCAGCCACAGTGCGCCGGTGGTGAAGGGAGTGAATGTTTAGGGTGGTGGATGCGGTGCCAATCAAGCGGGCTGCTTTGTCCTGGAGGGTGTTGAGTTTCTTGAGTGTTGTTGGAGCTGCATTCATTCAGGCAAGTGGAGATTATTCCATCAAACTCCTGACTTCTGCCTTGTAGATGGTAGAAAGGCTTTGAGGAGTCAGGAGGTGAGTCACTCACCGCAGAATACCCAGCCGCTGGCCTGCTCTTGTAGCCACAGTATTTATGTGGTTGGTCCAGTTAAGTTTCTGGTCAATGGTGACCCCCAGGATGTTGATGTTGGGGATTCGGTGATGGTAATGCCGTTGAATGTCAAAGGGAGGTGGTTAGACTCTCTCTTGTTGGAGATGGTCATTGCCTGGCACTTGTCTGGCGCGAATGTCACTTGCCACTTATCAGCCCAAGCCTGGATGTTGTCCAGGTCTTGCTGGATGCGGGCACGGACAGCTTCATTATCTGAGGGGTTGCGAATGGAACTGAACACTGTGCAATCATCAGTGAACATCCCCATTTCTGACCTTATGATGGAGGGAAATCATTGATATAAGGAGTGGGACCAGTGACCAAGAGCAGAGCGGGGATATAAAGGAATGGGACCAGTGACCGAGAGCAGGACGGGGATATAAAGGAGAGGGACCAGTGACCGAGAGCAGGACGGGGATATAAAGGAGAGGGATCAGTGACCGAGAGCAGAGCGGGGATATAAAGGAGTGGGACCAGTGACCGAGAGCAGAGCGGGGATATAAAGGAGAGGGATCAGTGACCGAGAGCAGAGCGGGGATATAAAGGAGAGGGACCAGTGACCGAGAGCAGGTCAGGGATATAAAGGAGAGGGAGCAGTGACCGAGAGCAGGACGGGGATATAAAGGAGAGGGAGCAGTGACCGAGAGCAGGACGGGGATATAAAGGAGAGGGACCAGTGACCGAGAGCAGGTCGGGGATATAAAGGAGAGGGAGCAGTGACCGAGAGCAGGACGAGGATATAAAGGAGAGGGAGCAGTGACCGAGAGCAGGACGAGGATATAAAGGAGAGGGAGCAGTGACCGAGAGCAGGACGGGGATATAAAGGAGAGGGAGCAGTGACCGAGAGCAGGACGGGGATATAAAGGAGAGGGACCAGTGACCGAGAGCAGAGCGGGGATATAAAGGAGTGGGACCAGAGTCTGAGAGCAGAGCGGGGATATAAAGGAGAGGGACCAGTGACCGAGAGCAGAGCGGGATATAAAGGAGAGGGAGCAGTGACCAAGAGCAGGACGGGGATATAAAGGAGTGGAAGCAGTGACTGAGAGCAGGACGGGGATATAAAGGAACAGGACCAGTGACCGAGAGCAAGACGGAGATATAAAGAAGAGGAAGCAGTGACCGAGAGCAGGACGGGGATATAAAGCTGAGACCAACTCAAACACAGGCAGAAATTTGAAAGAGTGACAGCAGGTTGGTGACTGGTTGGTGAGTAATCCATTTTTTTGCTCTCTAAGCTGGGGGATTGGTTGAAACTAGGCTCTCAAATTTAAACAAAGTCAATTACGTTGGTATGAGGGTAGAAATGGCTCAGGAAGATCGGGAAACTACATTAAAAGACATGATGGTAGATAAGCAGTGATGGATATTTAAATAAATAATTCATAACTTTCAACTAATATATATTCCCTTGAGGAATAAAAAATCCACGGGAAAAATGATTCAACCATGCCTAAGTAGAGAAGTTAAGGATAGTATTAGATTAAAAAAAGAGCCTACAACGTTGCCAAAAAGAGTAGTCGGCCCGAGGATTGGGAGGGTTTTAGAAATCAGCAAAGAATGACTAAGAAATTGATAAAAAGGGAGAAAATTGAATATGAGAGTAAACTTGCAAGAAATATAAAAACAGGTTGTAAGAGCTTCTACAAGTGTGTAAAAAGGAAGAGATCAGTGAAAGTAAACGTGAGTCCCCTAGAGGCAGAGATGAGAAATTATAATGGGGAATAAGGAAATGGCAGAGACGTTAAACAAATATTTTGTATCTGTCTTCACAGTGAAAGACACAAAAACCATACTGGAAATAGTGGGGAACCAAGGGTCTAATGAGAGTGAGGAACTTAAAGTAATTAAGATTAGTAAAGAAAAAGTACTGGAGAAATTAATGGGACTAAAAGCCGACAAATCCCCTGGACCTGATGGCCTACATCTTAGGGTTTTAAAAGAGGTGGCTTCAGAGATAGTGGATGCATTGGTTTTTATCTTGCAGACTTGCCTAGATTCTAAAATGGTCCCCGTGGATTGGAAGGTTGCAAATGAACCCCGCTATTCAAGAAAGGAGGGAGAGGGAAAACAGGGAACTATAGGCCAGTTCGCCAGACATCAGTAGTAGGGAAACTGCTAGAATCTATTACTAAGCACGTAGTAACAGGGCACTTAGAAAATCATAATATGATTAGGCAAAGTCAATGCGATTTTATGAAAGTGAAATCGTGTTTGACAAATCTATTAGTGTTTTTTGAGGGTGTAACCAGCAGGGTAGATAAGGGGGAACCAGTGGATGCAGTATATTTGGATTTTCAAAAGGCATTCGATAAGGTGCCACACAAGAAGTTGTTACACAAGATTAGGGTTCATGGGATTGGGGGTAGTATATTAGCATGGATTGGGGATTGGTTAATGGACAGAAAACAGAGAGTAGGAATAAATGGGTAATTTTCGGGTTGGCAGGTTGTAACTAGTGGGGTGCCGCAAGGATCAGTGCTTGGGTCTCAGCTGTTTACAATATATATCAATGACTTAGATGAGGGAACTGAGTGTAATGTATCCAAGTTTGCTGATGATACAAAGCTAGGAAGGAAAGTAAGTTGTGAGGAGGATGCAAAGGGACTGCAAAGGGATATAGACAGGTTAAGTGAGTGGACGAGAAGGTGGGAAATGGAGTATAATGTGGGGAAATGTGAAATTATCCACTTTGGTAGGAAGAATAGAAAAGCAGAATATTTTTTAAAAGGTGAGAGACTAATAAATGTTGATAGAAAAAGGGATTTGGGTGTCCTTGAACATGAATCACAAAAAGTTAGCATGCAGGTATAGCAAGCAATTGGGAAGGCAAATGGTATGTTAGCCTTTATTGCAATTATATAGGGCTCTGGTGAGACCACATCTGGAGTACTGTGTACAGTTTTGGCCTCCTTACCTAAGGAAGCATATACTTGTCTTAGAGGGGATGCAACAAAGGTTCACTAGATTGATTCCTGGGGTGAGAGAGTTGTTCTATGAGGAGAGATTGAGTAGAATGGGCCTATATTCTCTGGAGTTTAGAAGAATGAGAGGTGATCGCTTTGAAACTTATAACATTCTTAGAGGTTTTGACAGGGTAAGTGCTGGGAGGCTGTTTCCCCTGACTGGAGAATCTAGAACTAGGGGTCATAGTCTCATGATAAGGGGTCGGCCATTTAGGACCGAGATGAGGAAAAATTTCTTTAATCAGAGTGTTGAGAATCTTTGGAATTCTGTACCGCAGAGGATTGTGGATGCTCAGTCGTTGAGTATATTCAAGACTGAGATCAATAGATTTTTGAACACTAAGGGACTCAACAGATATCTGGACAGGGTGGGAAAATGGAGTTGAGGTAGAACATCAGCCATGATCTTATTGAATGGCAGAGCAGGCTCGAGGGGCTGTATGGCCTACTCCTGCTCCTATTTCTTATGTTCATATGTTCTCATGCAATGCACATTCTAGCAGCTGGCTCAACAACAGCAATGAAAGCAGCCTGGGAGCATATGGTCTGCACGCCCTCGCTACCAAGAGAATAAAATGAGTGCAGTATTTAAAACAGGGAAACATATTGATCTGAAGTGGATTCCTCTGTGATAGTAAAATGTTTATGGCTTGAACCTTACCTAACTTCAGTCACATCATCTGGATATTTATGTACAAATGAATAAATCATTTGAGCAGGACTAATTTCCTTAACTGTAGAATGCTGGAGAACAGATCAGAAAGAAAAAATAAATTCCACGCTAAGAAGAATATTTTTCTGGAAACTATCCTCCCATCACAGATATTTTAGCATGATGTCATGTCGTATCTGTAACATAACCACAGACTGAAAATTTTCCCACTGCATCCAAGTATTTCACACACTTCTATTTATTTAACACCACGCATATAGTTTTAAAGTATTTGGCAGCACAGATTTCAATTTTAATCAGCCAGGTCTAATATAACAGATATCAATCAAGACGCAGAGTATGTTTTAAAACTTTAATTAACAACTGGCGGGCACACCATTTGTTCACACATCTTAAGGAAAGATTATTCAGGGCAGTGTTTGAACGTTTGTCACACATTCTAACAGCTCAGTAAGGAATTTTTGTCAGCTTACCCCATTCTTTAGAGTGCAGGCCACATAATAGTTCAAGGCGTCAGTTCATAATAAAGTGCTGCATACTGTACAATCTATGGGGTAATGCAAAAAGAGCCTTATGACAATCAGATTTCTGACATTAACCCCATGGCTTTCTGTTCTATGCCACTTGTAACTACGACAAGAGACACAACACATTGTAGAAGGGACACTAACCACATCAAAAGATGATTGCTTGGTTTTCTCTGCTTATGATTTTAATTCAAACAAAGATGGAAGAGTTTTTGTTATAAATATATCAAGTGATTTATTGAAGAGTGACATTCAAATGTACTGTTCCTACCTCACCCCTCTTATTAAAGCCCCATTTCTTCTGCTCTTATTAAAGCCACACTCCCCCTATTCTTATTAAACCACACTCCACCTGCACTTATTAAAGCTCCACTCCCCCTACACTTATTAAAGCCCCACTCCCCATGCTCTTATTAAAGCCCCACTCCCCATGCTCTTATTAAAGCCCCACTCCCCATGCTCTTATTAAAGCCCCACTCCCCATGCTCTTATTAAAGCACACTCCCCCTGCTCTTATTAAAGCCTCACTCCTCCCTACTCTTATTAAAGCCCCACTCCCCATGCTCTTATTAAAGCCCCACTCCCCCTGCATTTACTAAAGCTCCACTCCCCCTGCTCTTATTAAAGCCCCACTCCACTTGCTCTTATTAAAGCCACAATCCCCCTGCTTTTATTAAAGCCCCACTCCCCCTACTCTTATTAGAAGCCCCACTCCTCCTACTCTTATTAAAGCCCCACTCCCCCTACTCTTATTAGAAGCCCCACTCCTCCTACTTTTATTAAAGCCCCACTCCCCCTACTCTTATTAGAAGCCCCACTCCCCCTACTCTTATTAGAAGCCCCACTCCTCCTACTCTTATTAAAGCCCCACTCCCCCTACTCTTATTAAAGCCCCACTCCCCCTACTCTTATTAAATACAGCCCTACCTACTCTTTTTGAAGTTCTATTCCGAGGCCCATCTGGCTCAATCTTCCCCTTTCTACTTCCTACATAGAAACTCCAATGCTGTGGAGTGAGAAGAAATGGAAAAACTGTTGTAGAGGCAACGTTGTTGAAGAAGAGTTAGCGTTACTGGCGGTTGGAGTAGATGGTGCACTGGGCTGCAATACCTAATGAAAGAAGTAAGAAAGAGGAGACAAGGGAAAGCAAAAAGTAAAAGGAGAAAGAGAAGAACCATGACAAAGAAAGGCAAAGCAGGAGAGAAAGAAAACAAAAGTGAAAGAGGAGAGAGAAACGGAAGTGAAGGAGCAAAGTAAAAACCAGAAGTGAAGGAAGATAGAGAGATATATTATTGCAGACTTACTACCAGCAGGATCCTTATCTAGAGTGGCATGAAAGACTGACAGTTTTTGATTGGGCCCAGTCCAAAAGCATTTGAGAGTCATTGAATCAAATAGCTTTATTCAAATATATTGTCAAGAATAACAATTGGCTTCATCAATCCTTGAGCAACGGCAGGTGGGTAGGCTATGAATGTGGGTCTCAAAAACCTCTACTATCATTTTGTCAGTGGTTGCGCCCACACATGAGCATGTGGTCCCTCCTGTTTTCAGCTCAAGCAGGATGGCCTGGGGAGCAAGAACCTTCCTCCTATCTGGGACTGTAAGTCTTTCTGCCTGAGTGAGTCAAAGTTGGAATCTCCAACAAAATGGCCGAGACTTCCAGTCAAAGCCTATGTGGCCTACATAGGTAATCTTGGCACTTTCTTCTGTCACTTTTCAGAGAACCAGGAAGAGAAACAAAAAGGAATATGTATTGCAGATTCTCTTACTAGGAAACTGTTAAGTCTATTAGTGCTTCACTTCCACTCTGGAAAGTCTGCTACTTTCTAGTGGAGAGCACATTTATAGGGCTTTTTATGCATCTTTTCCAAAGACCTGATACTATAGGCCGACAATGTGGTGTCCAGAGCCTATTGTGATGTTGCACTTTGGATGCCAGGTCCATGTAATATCGGGCAGAGAATAGGCTGCAGTCTCTAAGCCTAGCACTGCAGAGTTTAGCGGACATGCACATTGTGTGCTTGCAGCCTGTGCATTGACTGTGTGCAGAGCCTATTATAGCCCACAATTGTATTTAAATAAGAGGGTTTCCTCATAATGCAATCCAATCGGCTAACTACTTCTTCAAACTGTGCTCTGCTTGGGAGACCTGTTTCCTTCAGTTGGGTCCTTGTTCTTAAAGGGACATTGCTGTTTCTGCTGAATATCTCTGAGCAGCTGAATTGTTTCTGCACTATTATGGCCCTGTAAAACACAGAAATTCTTGAAACATGTTGGAATTTTGCTCCTCGCTACCTAAAGCTGAACTGCATCTTTTGTCATTGACTGTTTGTACAGCTGTAGTTATTAGAGTTCTTGACCTTCCATGTATGGGTATTCCTATGGCCGTTCCTTCCTATCTGCAGGTTCTGGAGCAGGAGGACAGGATAAGAGGAGGCATGAAAGACAAATGGGATTGCACCATATGCTGACTCTCATGTATACAGGATCAGAGTCACTCATCTCAACCTGTCTCAAACCTACCAGACAATTCCTGAAGGAACTGTTACTGAACTTTGCACACTACTGCAGCCAAAATTGGAAACCAGTTCCAGCATAAGGAACAGCTGTGTCAGTAATTATCAAGTTTACAGTGAGAAGCAATAAACAACCTTGACAAAGACAACCTATTAACATGCTGCCACATGAATGCACACTTACTTTGGCAACCTTATGTAGGCCAAAAAATGTCTTTCTTACCTATTCCCAGTTTCGGACCACGAATGAAATAGCATCAGTGTGCTGTATCGCCTCCAATCATGCTGCTCTTGGTGGGTGGCCCTCTCCTCCAAACAAGGCCACCTCTTGCTGCAGGACCTCCAGCAGGAAGATCTCCAGCAGCTCATTGTTGAATGGTGCCATTCTATGCCCAGTCTTTTTTGAAAGTGCAATAACAACTGCAGCTTTAAGGGCAGCCAGCAGCGGTGAGCCTCACCCACTGGGAGCACACATCAGAAATTGAGCTGTGCGCTGGGCACAATTTTCTGACCATTCCAATGCTCCAAAATTATCCTTCATGGGAATGGTGATGAAAAGAGAAATAATACCGGAAACAGGACAGCACAGTTCCAATGTGCTACAGTGTGGTGAAAGAATGTTGGAACATGCACTCATATCTTAGATTCCCCAAAATGTGAGTTACCAACCTCTACTATGATGACAGGAACACCACGCAGTTCCTCATAAGGAGAGAGCCAACAGCATAGGTGAGACTTGGAAGCAGATCTCCTGACAACAATGCGTGTTATATAAATGAAAATGATGAGTAAAAAATAAATATTTGCAGAAAAGAAGACAATGAGGGGTGACTTAACGTTAACCAGCCTGAGAGCTAGATATCAGCTGCAAAACCTAACTTTGCAGCGTGAATTCTGTCAATGAATCTGATGAGAAGTTGAAAAAAAAGCATTGGCTTAGCTCCCTTGATTGCTCAGTTGGTAAAGGTAGTGTGTGACTGTGCCATACAGACCAGAAGGTTCCAAGTTTGATTGCCAGTCTGTGCTGAATTAGTTCATCTCAGCAAGGGTGGCAGCAGGAGCATTGCAATTGGGCTCATTGCTCCTCCATTTTCGATTGTGTTACCTTTCTGAGGCTCTTCGGCTAATGCTTTCCTTTTGCCAATTTTCTTCTCCTTTTCTTCTCTCCTGAAGGCATTGATAGGGTAATGTTCTATGAGTTACGGGCACCATCCGGTACCTAACTCAAGCGGCTAATCTCCATGTGTGAGCTTAGTGAGTATTGGCAAGCTATTTGACTATGGAGGGTATCACAGGCAATCACAATCCTGTCCTTACCTGATATCTACACACATGAACTCTAGCAGGGTAGTTGTCAGAAGTGGGAGCCATGGCTGATTTGATCATCCCTAATCCAAGTGCACTAAGGCCTATTCTAGAGCTCCTACTGACACCCTACATGAGATCAGCTAACTCCACACAGACTGGGATTCAAATACGGAACTTTCCGGAGTGTACAGCACAGTTACACGCTACCTTTACCAACCGAGCAATTAAGGTAGTTAACCCAATGCTTTTTGTCAAAGTCTTTGACAGAATTCACACTGCAAAGTTGGGACGTGTGGCAGATACCAAAGTACCTGGTGTGACTACTGATGACAGGAACAGCAATCTTACAATTTAAAGTGACTTCGAAATAGGAAACTAAGACTGAGAAAAGGCCATTCAACTCATCCAGCTAAGACCCATACAGAGCATTTCTTTCTTGGTGCCAAATCAGTATCCCCCTACTCCTGCTTTAAAAATCTCTTTTTAAAATTTTTTTTTTTCACAGGAAATTTTGGAAATAAAAAAAAATTCATGGCCAAAGACCAAAAATGGACAGGGTCCTATCCAGAAAACTCATCTCATGCTCGTGGGAGTTGCCGAGTATTACCAATACAGACAACTGAAGAAAAACTGATGAGAGACAGTATCAGTGTGTTATACAGAAAATGTGAATGAAATGGTCCTATGATGGGTGACGTAACATGCTCTTAAAAGAATAGGCAACTTGAAATCTGCCCCTCATGGTTTATACTGGCTTTAGAATATCCCATGCAATGAAGAGAATTAGTAAAGAAGAATGTACTTCTTTCTGTTAAAATAGATGTTTTGAAGGATCTGTAGCGTAGTGGTTATGTTACTGGGCTAGTAATCCAGAGGCCTGGACTAAAATCCAGAGTCACGAGTTCAAATCCCGCCATGGCGGCTGGCGAATTTAAAAATTCAATTAATTAAATAAAAATCTGGAATTAAAATACTAGTATCAGTAATGATAGCCATGAAACTACCGGATTGTCGTAAAAAAACCCATCTGGTTCACTAATGTCCTTTAGGGAAGGAAACCTGCCGTCCTTACCCGGTCTGGCCTATATGTGACTCCAGACCCACAGCAATGTGGTTGATTCTTAATTGCCCTCTGAAATGGCCTAGCAAGCCACTCAGTTGTAAAAATCTCGCTAGGGATGGGCAATAAATGCCGGCCTTGCCAGCGATGCCCACATCCCGTGAACGAATAAAAAAAAAGAAATGTTTTATACTCTTTAATTGTGGAAAATTCAGAGGACAGAGTTGGTATGCTAACAATATGGAGTGATATATTTTTCGTAATCAGAGGGAAAATGGAACAAAAGGTTGGCCCAAAAGTTGTTTCTAACAATGTGCAATGAAATGGAAAAGTCAATAAATTATTTCAAATTTAGAAAACTGTTAAATACAACCTGGCATCCCTTTTTAAAAATAATAAAATCATCCAGTCCACCGTTTTCAAATGTCAGAAGAAACTATTAGAACATATTTGGGGACTTTGAATAGGTTGTTGGAGCACATTTAACTAAAGCTGTTACAGAGATACAGCACTGTAGTATTATTAGATCCCATTAATCATTACTGTGCTAAAGGCACTGACAACAACTATGAAAAGGAATTTTACAGTATATAAATGATGTGTTCTCTTTCATACCTATTGTGTGATACAAAGGAATTTTAGGCATGATGGTAAGAATAATGCCAAAGAGTTCAGTTTTAATTAATATTTACAAAACCAAGAACTTGAAGATTCTGAAAATGTAAAATATTACACAAATACTGACTGCTATAACAGTAAACTATTACACCATTACAGAAGTGTTATAATGCCTGGAGCCAAAAGCAGAAGGCTCAGCTGGCGTCTAAAAATGCTGGGAAACCCTTGAGTTGGCACTCTATAGGCAGAGTTAAAGCCAGGATTTTTAAAAATTATTATTTATTCAATATAGCTCAACTTTGCCCTCTGTTTGTTATGCCCCTTTTATATGGACACCATCCTCCTTCAGAGGGTGAAACTGTCCAGATTACTGGCATCTCCATGAACACTGGCAGTGCAGCTTCCTGATCAACCTGCCAAGATGTGTATCTCACAAGTATAGTATGAGACCTCAGTCCCAATCTCTCCCTTACTCAGAATACCTGGTCAAGGCAGGTGAAACTTGTCTTCGGGGGGGAATATTTAGTATGAATTTCAATGTTTGCTGTTGTAGTAAATGTATATTGTGATGATAGAATCAGCTATACAACTCATCCAACTAAAGGGGTCTTGTAATATAGCCTATTTACATTGCTCTTCTAATTGGACATGCAATGCTCTTGGGTTCCGTCTAACAAGCAATTCTGCATTATTTTTTATCCTAGACTTACCTAGATTTATCCTAGATTTGACTTATTTGGATAATATTAACTTTGTTAAAAAATTGTTGCTGGAATTTCCTCGGGGATTCTACCAATCGACCGTCGTATCAATGATGGCTGATCGAGAGAACCGCTGTGGAAATTCCTAGTGTGTATTTTCACTGTGTTGGTGCAGTATACTCATATTGTGATATTATCAGCTATACAACTCATGACACTAAATGGGTCCTGTAATATAGCCTATTTATATTGCAGGGTACATTCCATAGCACTACAGAAACACAAAAACAATTTTAAATGTGCAAATTTGTACATGTACAATATTTTGTAAGGAGAAATTCAATGACCTGGGAATATCCTTACAAGTCAGCAATTGAATTCAACAGTGGGCAGGAAAGATGACAGCTTCTTCCTCTGACAGCAGCATTTATATTATTACTAGGAGTGGCGCTGGTTCCAGGGACATCAAGAAAACATAACTCTTTAGGTGGATCATGATACTTCTGTCGGCAGCAGTGAACCTTATTTACTTTACAGCACTACCAAAGATGCCAGGCTACCATCAGCAGCAGTAAAGTGAATGGGGCATTAAAACTGAGTGATGGCACCCCAGGATTTGCCATTTAGAAGTAAGCTATTCTGCTTTTCCTTTGGTATTTTTGATTTTCACAAGGAAATAATTTTACATGTAGTCCAATGTCCTTGAATGTGTTGTCGCCTCCCAAATCCGTGCCCACATGTTTGAACCTCTCCAATCAGGTTTTCGCCCCTCCCACAGCACTGGAACGGCCCTAATCAAAGTCACAAATGACATCCTCTGTGAACTATGACCATGGTGCGCAATCTCTCCTCATCCTCTTGATCTGTCTGCAGCCTTTGACATGATTGACCATACTAGCCTCCTTCAGTGCCTCTCTCTGCTGTCCAGCTGAGTGGGACTGACCTCGCCTGATTCCATTCTTACCTGTCCAGCCATAGCTAGAGAATCTTCTGCAATAGCTTCTCTTCATGCCCTCCGCATCACTACATCTGGAGTCCCCCAAGGATCTATCCTTGGCCCTCTCCTATTGCTGCCTCTCAGCAACATCATCTGAAGATACGACATCAGGTTCCACATGTATATTGACAAGACCCAGCTCTACCTCACCACCACCTCTCTCAACCCCTCCACTGTCTCTGTTTTGTCAGTCTGATTGTTCGACATCCAGTCCTAGATGAGCCGCAATTTCCCCCAATTAAACATTGAAAAGACTGATGCCAGCGTCTTCAGCCCCCGCCACAAACTCCTTTCTCTTGCAACCAATTCCATCCCCCTCCCCGGTCACTGCCTCACGCTGATCCAGACTGTTCGCAATTGCGGCGTCCTATTTGACCGTGAGCTGAACTTCTGATCCTATATCTTCTCCATCTCAAAGACCGCCTACTTCCACCTCCATAATATTGCCTGTCTCCATCCCTGCCTCAGCCCATCTGCTGCTGAAACCCTCATCCATGCTTTTGTTACCTTGAAATTCGACTATTCCAATGCTCTCCTGGTTCACCTCCCATCTTCCACTCTCCATAAACTTGAAAAAATCCAAAATTTTGCTGGCCATATGCTAACTCGCACTATCCCACCCACCCATTACCCCTGTGTTTGTAGATTTACATTAGCTCCCGTCCACCAACGCCCCGATTTTAAAATTCTCATCCCCGTGTTCAAATCGCTCCATGGCCTCACCCCTCCCTAAATCTGTAACCTCCTCCAGCCCAACAACCCTCTGAGAACTTTGCGTTCCCCCAACTCTGGCATCTTGTGCATCCTTCACTTCCTTCACCCTACCATTGGAGGTCATGCCTTCAGCCGTCTTAGCCATAAATTCTGAAATTCCACCTCTAAACCTCTTTGTCTCTCCACCACTCTCTCCTCTTTTATGACGCTCCTTAAAATCTACATCTTTGACCAAGCTTTGAGTCACCCGTCCTAATATCTACTTCTTTGGCTCGGTGTCAGATTTTGTCAGAATACATTCCTGTGAAGCACCTTGGAACATTTTCCTACATTAAAGGTGCTATATAAATGCAAGCTGTTGATGTTAAGAACTAATTTTTTTTTGCTTAACTTTTAGCATTCTAAGAAGTGATGACATATGGAACATAAGTAATGGTCATTTAATAATTGACAAGCAATACTGTTTTGGGTTTCAGTTTTATGTGAATTATCAACTGATCACATCATGAAATTACCACCCACAATCAGAGAGAATCAAAAGTACTCCCCATTATAGAGATCACAATGATGGCAATGGGGTTTACACAGTGAAAACATTACCTACCAGCCCACGTCACTTTAAGTACAACACCAACAACATATCAGATTTGTTCATTGAGTATAGTTTCTAATTCACCATAAAAAGAATTTGAAAGCTGCATCGTTTTTGATCGACTACTCAAAGCTTAACTGGTATGAATTTTTAAATACAACCTAAGAGGTAAAAACTTTTTATCTTCTGCTGTTGTATGAAATGTACATGCAAAAGTTCCCAACTTGAAAATTGCTACTTTCTGCCAATTAAAAAATAAATGAAAGCAGTGGATTCCCATAATTCATTCAGAATTTTTAAATACATTTATCCAGGGGGAAAAAAGCATTGGAAAAACTTAAATCATGGTTGAACTGGTTTTAATACACTGTTATACATGCAGCAATGATTCAATGTGCCCCTCCCAGCCCATGTGTCGTGTCTCATAGAGTACGTCACTTCACTGATCACACAACTAATTCCAAAAAAATGCCGAGTTAATCATGAAAAAGATAACATTCACTGCATGAGACATACCCAGTATCTCTTAAAGTTATTCAAAATAAGTCCATCTGCATGTTCTTAGTGCTGCACATTACATTTAAACACTTTTCTGCTCTTGCTTACCCAAACAATGGACTTTGCAAATAACAGAACACCAAGGAGTCGTTAGGGCTCTCTCTTCATTACCTTGAAAAAAACAATCATTAGACACCAGAGTACATACGTAATTAGAAAATCACTTCCTTTGCAATCCAGGATAAGTACTTTACATACTGTAATTACAGGGACAAAATCAATTTTTAATCATTTCACTGATTGGGCTCATCAGCTCTGTGGGAAAATTGTATCCTGCTTGTTGTGCAAAAGCAACATCTGGGAAAAAACAATTACCCTTTGTTTTCTACTACAACCCTTTAAAGCTTCTTATTTATAAAAATCTGATGGCAAAAGACTGAAACTGATTCTTCTAGAGGACATTATGTCCTTGATTATTTGTGGAACCGCTCAATGCATTTTTGTGAAGCTATTTCTTTTTTGTACTGTTTTATCATTACTTTTTGGAATTAATTATAGTGCATTATGCCTACCAGTGATGTTTTGTCATAAGACAAAAATAAGTTTGATTGCTTGCATTCAGTTGTCTGTTCATTCCAAGGCTGAAGTATTTTATTCACTGCGACCCACACACTGAAAGAGCTCATCTTGCTAATAATGGATAATCTATTGTGTTGTTTGGGACCTTTGAGAAAAATTAATGATTTATGCAATGTAAAGAAATACCAAGAAACTAGTCTGTCTACTGAATGCAATCAGGAGGAGATGGAGTTGGCAAGGCTTAACTAAACATTCTGTCCCTTTATTTGAAATCTTACCTCATTTACATTGCAGTAATAATTAGTGTTGCAAAAGCTGACTTCACTGTGAATTGATTATGAAGAAAGTATCACTGCATAAGGTAGTATCCACAGATGAATATACACTTATCATTTTCTTTAAATAGTCTGGTATACTTTTGATATCATAAATACAGCACAAATAAATAAATAAGAACTATTTGCTAGTGTAACCCCTTTGTCTTCACCATGATACACTCTGGCCAAAATCAATCATAATTTAATAGAAATGTTGTAAAGTGCAAAGGGCTAACGTTCTTTATCATGCCTCTTTTGACCTTTTTAAAGAAAAATGCCGTTGACAGCAAACTATCAACGAGAGAGACAAATTTCTATTTGCAATGCTACACTGCCTTCGAAGATTTATGCTTTTAAACTAGAATTTTGTTAGAAATTATAATCTGCTAGACTTTATCAGGTCAAATATCATAGCATAGGACAAGAAGGAGAAAAAGTCAGAAAGGGTTCCACCTTCAGTTTCATTTCAATATTCATCCACTAAACTGGCCACAGAATCCCAAGCATATAGCACAGGAGGTAGAATGAGGGTTAGCAGTACAACAACAATAACAACTTGCATTTATATATCAACTTTAACATAGGAAAACGTCCCAAGGTGCTTCACAGAAGCGCAATCAGATAAAAATTGACACCATGCTAAAGATGGAGATAATAGGATGGGTGACTAAAAGCTTGGTCAAAGAGCTCGGTGGGTCTTAAAGGAAAAGAGAGAGGTGTAGAGGTTTAGGGAGAGAATTCCAGAGCTTAGGGCATAGACGGCTGAAGGCACAGCCACCAATGGTGAGGCCAAGGGAGTGGGGGATGCGCAAAACGCCAGAGTTGGAGAAATGCAGAGTTCTCGAAGGGTTGTAGGGCTGGAGGAGGTTACAAAGATAGGGAGAGGCAAAGTCATGGAGGGATTTGAACACGAGAATGAGAATTTCAAATGTGACACGTTGGTCTACTGGGAGCCAAAGTAGGTCAGCAAGCCCAGGGGTGATGGATAAACAGCACTTGGTGCGGGTTAGGGCTGGAGAAGGTTACAGCGATTAGGGATGGGCGAGGCTATGAAGAGATTTGAACAAGGATTGATTTACAGTTCTTAGCTTTAAATTCTTATTTATTGTTCATTTGTATTTTGCATTATTTTATTTTGTAGCTAGCCATTTAGGCTAAAATACACCCACTATGGGGAAATAATAACAAAAATGAAGATATAATGGATCTCAAATGGAAATCTGTGACTATAAGAATTTTATTTGGCTAACAAACCAATGTGAAACATAGGCCTGTTGTGCAAGACACCACCAAAGCTGAAAAGAATTAAGCCCATTTTATACTGATGCTTATTTAGGTGAGATTCTAGGGAGCTGGTATCCATGAGCCAGCTCTCAATGTTTACCCTACTAAATCCAGCTTCCTTATCCTTACAGCAGAATCATGGACCCAGCTTTTTACTGTGTGACTGAGATTCTGAGGCCAGGACAAGGGAGATGAATTTAATAGTAAAAACTTTGGGGCTGACTCACAAAAGCTAGTGTCTCAGAATTTGATTGAAACAAGGGCTAGGCTAAAAACAGTTCAAAAAGGATGAGGTAAATCTGGAAGTAGTGATTATATGATTTGGTTTTAAAGACCTGAAGATTGCAGGAGTTTGGAGAGACTGAGGATGGAAAGGAATACCACATTTTTGAGGGAATCAATGAGTTAGAAGAGACTGTGCGACAAGTGTTGGTGTTGGTTCCAACTCTACGGATTCAGAAAGAAGGAAAAGTGTATCAGGCAGTTTGCTTGGCGTTTACAAAGAGCAAGAGAAGAAAGTTCAAAGGAGCACTGACTACAGTAGTATTGACAAAAATAGTAAATGGTTAGAGGCTACGGGTGGGAGAAGGATCACCTATCACTTAGCCAAGTTTGTTCTTCAATGTTGCCTGGGAATTCAAGAAAAATGTTGGAAGAAGTACCACCGCCTCCCTCCCACCCCACCTCCACATGGGGGCAGTATTCAAATCCTGGACACACTTGGGTTTCGTAAAGAGTTAAAAATTGTTGAGAAAAAATGTTTGCCACAAAAAAGGAAACTGATCTTTCTGGAGGCAGGTTTTGCAATGGAAGAGATTTGGGAGCTCCAGATGACGTTGGAAGAGTAAGTTATAACCAATGGTGGAGCAGAGGAATGAGCATCGACCCTATCCAAAGAGCTTGTTGTGGGATGGGGTTCTGGTCAAGTCAACTGATACATTTGATTGCCATATACTGAGAAATTCCAAACTACTAATATGAGACAATTTTTAGAAAGAATATTAGGGCAGATTCTGTCCTTTTTTTCTGGTCAGAAAATAGATCCCCACCAAGTCTTAGGGAATAAATCAATATCCTCCTGGAAATGTTCAAAATGAGGGAATTGATTTCAAATTCAAAAGAAGAATACAAAAGGTACATGGGGCCTACTGTGGACATGTCTTCTCACATTCCAATGGTGAGAATGCGACTAACCAACAGATTAAAGGCTAACAATGAAGGAAATAGAATGTTTATTGAGGTCTGTAGCTTGAAGAGAACCTTAGTTACCTTTTTCCATGTTTCTGAACCAAGAAAATATACAGCATAATAATAACCTCCTTGGTATTTGTATCCTTGCACTATGTATCCATTATGTATAAACAGAAGAAAAATTCTAAATTAAGCAAAAAATTGTATTATTTACTGATCATAATGTAATTTTGCTGTTTGATGGCTGGTGTTTGTCTTGAAATGGCCCATGTTCATGTTTATTTGTTTACATTAATATAAGGTATTTTGCCCTAGACTCCGTTAATAATAAGAAATGGCTTTATACAAGCACTCAAGAAGTAACCTAATTGCTACTTTTAATGTTACTGTTTAAAACTGACAAAAGTACAGCATGTGATCAGTGGCAAGCCAATATAAATTGATCTATAACCATCCCTCTGTAATTTGCAGTCTAACTATTTTTAGACAGCACACGATAAAAAAAGAGAAAAAGGGCCAAAAGTCCATGGCCTTTCTGGCCCACTCCCACTATAATTCCAGTAGGAGTGTTGCAGAAATTTGGCACCACCCAAATATGCTAGGTCCCTGTCTTATATTGGGGTTTCTGTAGGCCTTAATAGGGGTGGTGTCTCTGCCCACCCCTTACAAGGTCAGCATCATAGCAGGGGGCAGGGTTGGGGATGGCGACTTCCAATACCAGGGGTTTCTGTATCCCCAGCCTCACAGGGACTCAGCCCACATGTGCCAGATGGCGCATGTGGGCTCCACCTTGGGGTCCAGATACATATTGTGGTCAGGACCTTCAAAGAAAAACAGGTTATTTTTTTAAAATTATTTAAATGCAGCCCCTTTGTAAGGAGACTATTGGGACACTTCACGGCTCTTTCTAGGTGGGACGCAGCAACATGCTACTTCCCAGGAACCCCCAGGAACCAGTAAGTTGTGCTGCAAGTTGCAACCTGTAGGGGGCAGAAGGGTGCCCTGGGTGCACACTAGGTGCTGGTGTCAACCCCTGGATTTGTGTGACAGGGGCACTTACCGGGAATTCAGAAGCAGTGGTCAACACGTCCAGCATGATTTTACCTAATACTAATTCATAAAGTCTACACCCATATTCTAATAACTCTTTGGGCTCGAATTTAGCAGGCCTGCGGGTTCCCAGCGGGTGGTCCTCCGGGAGCGTCGAAAACGCGGACGGGTAATTGTTCGCGTCCCCCACGCGATCGCGGGATAATTGGACCCATTAAGGCCTGCTTCCGGGTTCTGCGCTCCCCAGCTGCGTGCCGGCCGGCTGCGCATGCGCAGTACCGTCGACGCGATGTAGGAGCTCCAGTTAAAGGGGCAGTCTCCCAAAGCCCCTCCTGCTGCAAGCAAGAGGTCTGGGAGAATGGCTCAACCAAGGGGAAAGGCTGCGCCCCGTTTTTCAGATCTGGCACTGCAGCTGATGCTGGAGGGCGTGAGGAGGAGGAGGGAAACACTCTTCCCTGAGGATGGGCGCAAGTTCCCTGCCGCCGCAACCAGGAAGGCATGGGCAGAGGTGGCGGCGGAGGTGAGCAGCAGGGGCAACACCCCAAGGACTTGGGAGCAGTGCCGCAAGCGCTTCAATGACCTGACTAGGTCTGGCAAGGTGAGTACACCAACGCACCCTCCCACATCCCGTCCCCACCATCACGCCAAGCAGATCACAACCCCCTCCTGCACAGCCACCACTGCGCTCCATCAGCAATCCTCACAGCCACTCATTCACCATCCTCGCCGTGCACGCAAGTACCCACCGTCCCTGACCCCACCCGAACACTACCACACACCCCAATCCCCATGCAATGGGATGGGCACGTGGCCCACACTTCCTCCCATCCGTTCCGCGCCACGCTCAACCCAACCACACCGATGCTCGATGCGTCTCACGATGCAAGACGCACCCACTCACACATCTGTGTTTTGCCTTCACAGGAGAAGAGGAGCAAGAACAACCGCGAAAGGGCACGCACCGGAGGTGGGCCGCCGCAAGTGGTGGAGCTCACCGACGCAGAGGTGGAGGCGCTCGACCTCGCCCGCACGCGACATTGCCTGTCGGTGGCCGATGGCGAGTGTGTCGCTGCCGAAATGGGCGGTAAGGGAAAGCTGACACTCAACACCCATGATCGCGAGTGACCGTATCATCACCTGCCATCAGGCGCACTGTCAAGTTGGTCCACATGCCTCAAAGTGCCCTCTGTTCTCTTGCAGGTGCGTCTTTGGATCAAGCGAGCATGGAGGGCGATTCCTCAGAGGACATGGCGGTCTCTGAGGGTGCATCGTCACATCAGAGCCAACCATCCACCAGCGCAGAGACACGCACCTCGGTGGGTCCCCCTCGCCAACTAGTTGGGGTAGCACTTGGTGAGTCACTGCGCACGAGTGAGCATGAGCAGACCCTGGTGGCAGGGGCAGCCGCGGAGGGTCCGCGACGGAGGGAGCACTCATCTCCAGGCTCTGCTCAGCCGGACCCAGATGCTGAACCCAGGGGGCCACCAGAGAAAAGGAGAGTCGTCGAGGGCCACCAGCTAATTGCTGAGGTGCTGGCAGAGGTGCCGCGCGCATTGTCCACAATAGCGCAGGCGATGGAGGAGTCCACCTCCTGCATGTGGGCATTGGTGGCGCAGGCACAGGAGGGTACCGGCGACACAGTGTCGCGGGTAGGTGCGGGACTGTCTGCGGTGGAGGACAGGCTGGCCTCCCTCGAGCGTCACGCACAGCTCCACTTCGAGTCCTTGCAGGCCCTCACAACGTCTGTACGGATTCAGGGTGAGCAACATTCCGACGCCACCAACAGGCTGAGGGATACACTAGGGGTGGCCTTGCAAGGCCTCACACATGCCATCCAAACTGCCGTCCAGCAGGGTGGAAGGGGTGATGTGGGCCGAGGCCAAGAGAGGGATGATGGTGACCGGGGACATGGAAGCGGGGACGCCTCTCAAGGCGTCCCCACGTCCCACCCGTCGCCCACCTCTCAACCAGCACCCGCAATGGTGCCTCCTCTCCAGGTGGCCGAGTCTGCCCCTGCCCCGGTGCAGGAGGAGCAGTCTGTGGAGGTGCCCTCACGGGCACCGAAACCCAGGGGCCGTCCGCCAAAAGCATCTACCCGGTCAAGGCAAGAAGACGAGCAACCTGCCACTACCTCTGCTGGAGCCACAGGGGTAGCACCACGTAGGGGTTCCCGGAGAAGAATTCCAAAGGCCTTATAATCACAAAGGGAATACACCAGGGTGTTTATTATTTTGTACTTTGTTTCTTAAATGATGTCACATTCCACATATTAAATAGTCTATTCTCACCACTCCTGCCACCTCTCGTCCATTCTTCCGCGGCTTGTGCAGTAGTTGCGTTCCGTGGAGGCCATCATGACGGCGAACACCTGCTGCCACCCATTGGGCACACTGCTGTGGGTGCAGGATTACTGGCAGCACTCTTCAGTGGAGGGGGCTGGTATGGCCGCTCGCATGTGCAGGTGAGGAGATGCGAGCGCCTCGCAGTGTCTGACTCTAGGAGAACCGTTGACGTATGAGTGCGTCCCTGGCCCGGCGACCATCCCGGTGAGTCGCGGCTCGGCGCATGGGTCGTCCAACATCCTCGGGCGCGTCCTCCTCCTCCGCCTCCTCCTCCTCCTCCTCCTCCTCCTCCTCCTCCTCGCCCTCGCCTTCCTCAATGTGGGTGGCGGGTGTGGATGGGGCCTCCTCCAGCGGCACCCCTCTCTGTTGGGCCATGTTGTGCAGGGCACAGCAGACAACTATGATTCGTCCCACTCTGAATGGTGTGTATTGGAGCGCTCCCCCAGAACGATCAAGGCACCTGAAGCGCATCTTGAGAAGCCCTATGGTCTGCTCAATTGTAGACCTGGTAGCAGTGTGGCTGTCATTGTACCGACGCTCCGGCTCGGTGATGGGGTTCCTCAGAGGTGTCATGAGCCACGTGTGGAGGGGATACCCCTTGTCGCCGAGGAGCCAGCCGTTGCCGGCGTTGGGTGCCTGCAGGATGGGCGGGACGGCGGACTCCCTGAGGACGAAGGCATCGTGGCAGCTGCCGGGGTATCTGGCGCACACGTGTAGGAATCTCTGGCGGTGGTCACAGATGAGCTGGGCGTTCATGGAGTGATACCCCTTCCTGTTGATGAACAGCCCTGGCTCATGCGGAGGTGCCCGTATTGCGATGTGGGTGCAGTCGATTACACCCTGCACCCGTGGGAAGCCGGCCATGGCATGGAATCCAACCGCCCTCTCCATCTGGCTGCGCTCGTCCATGGCGAAGTTGATGTAGTGGGAGGCCCTGCGGAACAACCCATCGGTGACCTGCCTTATGCACTTGTGTGCAGAGGACTGACAGACCCCGGTGATGTCCCCGGTGGCACCCTGGAAGGAACCAGATGCGAAGAAGTTGAGGGCAGTGGTGACTTTGACGGCGACAGGTAAGAAGATGCTGCTTGGTCCATCAGGGAGCAGCTCGTCGTTAAGGAGGCTGCAGATGTCGGCGACTACCTGGCGATTGACTCTGAGCCTCCGTATGCACTGCTCCTCGGAGAGGTCCATGAAGCTGAGCCTCGCTCTGTACACCCTGTGCGGAGGGTAGTGCCTCCTGCGACGCATCTCTCTCTGCGGTTGCCCTCCCTCCTGCTGTGCAGGTGGGTGTGCCGCAGCACCGTGTTGGGGGGCCCCACCTCTCCGAGGCGGACGGCGTGGACTGTGAGGCTGCTGGGGCTGGTCATCCTGTTCGTCCTCCGACGATGTCAACGCACCACCCATCTGGCAGGTGTTGGTGTGAGGGGTTGTGCAGGGTAGGTGGGTGGGTCCTCGGACTGGGGCTGCGGTTTCGTGTCGGTCTGTCCTCTGGCTTGGCGGGGGTTGGTGGAGGGCAGGGGTTGCCCTATGTGACGCGGTGGCCTCCTGCGTGGGTGAGGGCGCTCCCCCGTGGAGCGCACCTTGGCACCTGGCACAGGCTGCTGGCTGCAACACGCCTGGTTTGAAGGGTCCTGTTTCCCCCAGTGTGGGAAACTGACTGCTTTGACCGTAAAATCCCACACTTCCTCTTTTGACAGCTGCTTCAGCTCATTAACTGACCACAACGAGCAAGTTAAGTGCTCTCAAGTGGAACCCCGCTGGCTTTAATTGCCTGCGGGATTCCCACCAGCGGGGCTTGCGCGCGCAGCCCCGCACGTCAGCGCGGTACCCGGAAGTGGCCGGGATTTCGTCCGAATCCGGTCACGTGATCGGAGATCGGGATTTTCGGGGCCCCCCCGCTGGAAACCCGCCGGAAACCCGACCCTAAAATCGAGCCCTTTGTGTGAACAAATTCTGCTAACCTCCCCTTTTGTGCCTCTAGTTTTAATTCTAAATTTGTGGCCCTTGTTATTGATTCACCAACTAGTCAAAATAAACTTTCATTATTTTCCCCTCCAAACTTTCATAATTTGGAACACTTCTATTAGGTTCTCAATTAACCTTCTCAGCTCCAGTGAATACAGCTTAGTTTTTCAAGTCTCTCATCATATCCATATACCTAGTATCACCTTTACATGTTTCTTACATTTTTCCATGGTTCCAAAATCCCTTCCACAATGATAACCAAAACTGCATACAGTATTCTGTGGCCTAATCCCTGTATTGTACAGATTCATCATTCCTTCATTGTTTTTGTATTTAATACTCAATATATAAAGACCATCTGCCCTTTTTAGAGCCTTTTCCAGCTCCAATCCTACTTTGGAAAATCAGTGTAACTGCATCCCTAGATCTCTCTATTCCATTGCATTGAGAATTTTATCATTTAAGGTATAATTCCATTCTCTCTTCGTCTCTGAAATCTACAACTTCACATTTACCTACATTAAACTGTATTTGCCACACATCTGCCCACTCCCTAACCTGTTTTACCCTCCTCTAATGCTTCTTCAGTTTGCCATGACAGCTAATTTGGCATTGTCAAAAATTTTTGATTTATTTCCTTCTATGCTCATGTTCAAATCAGTTATAGGTATACAAGGAAGATAGGTCCTAATACAAATGACTGGGGCTCGTCATTTGCCAATCCAGGAAACAATAATTTATTCCCATACTGTGTTTTTTAACCTTCAGCTCTCCCTCTATCCATGCTGACATTTTAGCTTTAATACAATGGGTCTTAATCTTTACAACAAATCTGCCTCACATTACAATGGCTTTCAGAAAATCCAAATATATCCCATCCACTGCATTTCCTTTGTCTATACATTTGGTAATTTCCTCAAAGAATTCCTTGATTAAATTAGTCAAGCATGACCTGCCCTTTACAAATCTGTGCAGTGTCACTGATTAGCTTATACCTTTCTAGTGTGCTCTAATGCTATCAATTATTGTGGTCTCTAGCAGTGTTCTTATTACTGATGAAAGACTAACTGGTCCACAGTCACCTGGCTTATCTTTTTCAACCTTTTTCAACAGGGGTGTAACTTTTCCAACCCTTCAGTCCTTTGGTACAATTCTTGTTTCTAAAGAATTTTGGAAAATTATGGTTTTCAGTATTTTAGAATGTAGACCATCTGGGCCTGGTGACTTATCAACTTTAAGTTCCTTAATCTTTTTTAATATTGTTAGCTGTTAAGGTTATATTTATTAGTTGTTCCTCCATATTCTCCTCTGGTACTCTTAAGGCCCTTTTATTGCCTTCTCTATAATTAGAAAGGCGAAATATTTGTTAGCATTTCTGTCGTACAAGCTATATATGCTGATATTATTGTAATCTCCTCTTTTTTGTCATGTTCTTTCCTCCTTAGGTCTTCCTGTATCATGCATCAATCCCGATTGCATTTATATTTTACGTCCTCAGGACATCTCAAAGCAATTCACAGCCAATGAATTACTTTTGAAGTGTAATCACTGTTAAGTAGGCAAACACAGCAGCCAAGTTGTGCACAGAAATGTCCCACAAACAACATTGAGATAATTTACCAATTAACCTATTTAGCTGGTGCTGGTTTAGGGATAAATGTTGGTCAGAATAAGATGCAAAAGAGTAACCAAAGGCGACATATCACCAGTTTTTGAGCTAGACGTCAAACCCAAGATCTAGGAGTCACCATGAGAATAATCAAAAGTTCAAATATGTAAGCTACCAATCCAGAGGACAGTGCACTGGAGGACAACACACTGAGCTATTGATTTATCATTTATCAGAAATATACACTGTATTTTTTTTAGGTGCCAGCGCAATTGGTCTTTGAAGTATTATGCTATAGATTTACCATTAGTAAACCACTTGAACTGCTGGTTGAGCAGAGCTATGAAGACATAGTAGGGGTGAAATTGGTTTTAGGCCATAGCGAAAAATGGACGATATAGGCATACGCTGCTGATGCGCTGAGGCAATCCACCTGATTTTACGTCCATTTAAAATAATGGACAGAAAACCAGGCAGGTTTCCTTACCAGCAGGGGTGCTCCGCCGTGCCTGATTTTCTATATTCGCTGTGCCTGGGTGATCCATTATACTCAAGTGCAGGAACAAGGAAATCTGATATATTGGGAGTTCCAATATATTGGGAGTTCCAATATATTGGAACTCCCAAGTCTAAAAACACATCTGGGCATCCATAACAATTAAATATTCTGGAAGAAAATAACAAACAGGTAGTTTTTTGAATGTTTGGGTTTTACTCGTATAAGTCATGCTTATTTGTGCTGCTATTTGTACCTACTTCTATAAAAGTGAGCTGGGGCTGGATTTTCATGGCGAGTTCACTATTGGAGGAAGGTCAGAGTGCAACTTCTGTCTGCTGCCCGAGCCTGCCATGACCACAACCCATTTTCGTGGTCAAGCATGCAGGGCGAACTCCTGGAGGGATCCCCGCCACCAAAAGGGAGCCCATCTCTGCGAGTGAGGAAAAGTTTGGTGGCGCTGCTGCAAAACACCCACTGCAACACCAGAAGAGGAAGGGCATAATTTAAAGGGGGCAGAAGGTTTGCCGACAAGTTTAATGTTAGGCCTCAGACTGAGCCAAGGCCTAACAAAGGAAAGATTTGGGGGCCAGAAAAGAGGGAGAGGTGCCCACCCTCCAAAAAGGGCAGCAGTGGACCTTCCGCCCTGCTCCAAGGGCAACTGTCACCATATTCCAGGTAGTCCCTAGAGTTGGCAGTGCCAATAATGGATGGGAGGGAAATCAGAAGCATTCCTAGGCCCTGTATCCCAGCCATCATTATGGGGTGGTACAGTAAAGGAAAATCCAGTCCAGTGGTTGAGTGAAATTTTAAGAGCTCTATTTAATATTTCCTACTGAAATGCTACGGTTTAAAGTCTAAATTATTTGCAATTAAGCTATAAGTTTTTCATACAAGAACTCATAAACTATGCATTGACATCATTCAGTGCTGTGCTCATATTACTTTACTGCAAAGATTCACTACTGCTAAGCCATTTTTTGTTTTCTACATGTGTCTGTAATTGAGACTGATAACACCCTTAATATCTTATCAACAGCAATGAAATTTGGTGAACTGCTACTTTAATTCAAGCAAGCTGGACAAGAGCAAGTCAACTATGAAGCTTTACTCTACTGTCTCTTTCGTGCAATTAAAAATATACTTACTTCATCTTCCATTTTTCTCTATAGTCTTCTATCTCAGTTTCTTTTGGTATGTTATTTTTACTCTGTTTCGATTCTTCGCATTTTCCTCTTTAATTATCTGCCATGTTCACTCTATAATTTGATTTTCTTATTTTCTTTCATTCTAATTCTGTTTTGTTCTCTTTTTTTGACTGTCTGCCTTTCCCTCATTTTTGTCTTTCTCTCATTTTATTATTGTTCTTTATCATATTCATCATTGTTTCTCTTATAATTTTCCTCTTTCTTTCCCTCTTGCTTTTTCTTTTCGGTCTCCTATGTCTTGCAGTTTTGCCCTCTGAAATTTAGCTGTATCTCTGTGATCTAAAGACCTTGGGTCAGCTCACCATCACAACTGTCATTGGGACATACAACAATAGCTTTTGTTACAACTACAATGCTACAATATACAGCATGCTACATTTCCCTTTAACACACAGTGAAATAAGACACAATGGGGTGGTATTCTGACTTGTGGGCATTACATCAATTTAGACAGTTATGCAACAGTAAGTGCAGGCAGGAATGTGCAAATTCTGATCCATGGCAACTTAAATCACCACTGGCAGTAAGTTAAAAGGTCCAATCAGGTTTTAGTTGGAATGATCCAAATTTACTGCCTCAGTGAGCAGGAATGGGGAGTTTGAATTTTACTAATGAATCTGACATCATGCAGTGGTGGGAGAGGAAACAAAATGGGGACTAAAGTGCAAAAGTGACCACATTTTATAGAACTGTTTATTTTGGTGAAATAGTTCACCAGAAATGCTTTCTTTTGAACTAAATTGACTCCACCAGCCTCAAAAGGCTGAAACCAGGCATAATCTATGTTATTGTATATGCAGCGTGCGACACCTCTGTGAAGCACTTTGGAACATTTTCCACGCAATGTAAATGTAAGTTGTTGTTGTATGTAGTCAACAAAGTATTGCAAATTCCACAGAATTGTCATAAGATTAATAACATAAAATGGATGGCAAAGGAGAAGGTGAGATACAATAAAAACAGCAAAATAAGGAAATCACCAAATGCCAAAAAACGATCCAGGTCATGATTATCAAAAATGACCATCTACTCCATGGGAAAGTACTATGTCCTCAAACCCTGACCAGGTTGGTAAGTGCGATATATCAGGGGTGATTTTAATCCTGCCCGCTCAGGCAGAAACAGGGTGGGTGGGCAGTTAAAATCGCCTGTGGGACTCACTTACTGAGGTGCCACACTGATCCCGCAGGCAACAATTTTAATCTGCTTATGAGCAGGCAAGAGGGACGCCCACCAGAAACCGGATTCCTTCTTTAAATAGGCAGATCGGGCTCTGAAGATGTGATTGGGGCCCAACTGTTGTCCTGAGTGGGGAAGTGGTTATAGCTTTCCTGGCAGGTCCACCTAGTGGGAAGAGAAATCAGGACGAGAAGAGGCTCAAAAAGATAAGTGGATTTCCTTTTTTTTTGGGTTTCCTTGTGCAACCTGGAGGAGCAGGAGTACTCCTCCGGGCCCCACGGGAAACATTTAGGCTTTCGCTGCCCTGGGTTTCTCCCCCTCCTCCCACTTTAGACTTATCTGAGTGTCAGGGATTGTTCCTTTGGTCCCTGTGGCGGCCTCCTGCCAATTGATATTTTGCTCCCACACGCCGGCCAGCTGCCGCTTCCCATTGGTTGCAGGCGGGAGAGAGACCAAGGGCTGTAGATGTAGAAAAATCTCCCAAGCCTCAGACTGCCGAGGTCTGGACGGTTTGCCAACCGCATCAGCACCCGCCCACCCGATTCCCGCCCTGAGTTAAAATCAGGGCTACAATATCTTGGTAATGTCCCCAAGCAATTTAATTTGTTTGATGTTCATAACTCTTAATCAGTTTGTTAATATTAGTTTGTAAAATCATTAATTAACATAAATTCAGCCACACTTGAATTGGATAAATTACTTTGTGGCTCTCTGGTATCTGTAGGAGCCCATCTCCATTTCCAGCACGTTTAATCCAAAGTATGTAATGGAACAAACATTTTTCTTGTCTCCTGAGTTGTCTTTATCCAACTCTATTACTTTGATTCTGAAGGTTGCAGCCATCTCATAGGAGGGCAGTGCAGAGGCACAAGAAAAGACAATATTTTGAGCATGGGAGATCCAACATCAGTGACTGAAAACATGTCATTCAGGGTCCAGATTCCACAATGTGATTCCCCGCATTGGAAAGTCCTTTCACCTCGTGCTGGATCTTCCACCAACAACAACTTGCATTTATATAGCACCTTTAATGTCGGAAAACATCCCAAGGCACTTCACTGGAGCATAATCAGACAAAAATTGTCACTGAGCCAAAGAAGGAGATATTAGGAGGGGTGACTAAAAGCCTAGTCAAAGAGGTAGGTTTTAAGGAGGGCCTTAAAGGAGGAGAGAGAGGTGGAGAGGCAGAGAGGTTTAGGGAGGGAGCTTAGATCCTAGACAGCTGAAGGCACGGCAGCCAATGGTTGGACAAAGGGAGTGTTGGATGCGTAAGATACCAGAGTTGGAGGGACTCAGAATTCTCAGAGAGTTGAAGGGCTGGAGGAGATTACAGCGATAGGGAGGAGTGAGGCCATAGAGGGGTTTGAACACAAGGATGAGATTTTTAAATTTGAAGTGTTGGTGGACCAGGAACCAATGTAGGTCAGTGGGCCCAAGAGTGATGGGTGAGCAAGATTTGGTGCGAATTAGGATGCAGGCAGCAAAGTTGTGGATGAGCTCAAGTTTATGGAGAGTGGAAGATGAGAGGCTAACAGGACAGCATTTGACTAGTCAAGCCTCAAGATAACAAGTTGTATTTTGTGAACAGAATAGAGTTATATAATTTTAGCAATATGCCAAGCTAAAATATCACACATTTCCAAAACAATATTCTTGTTCTTTCGTTACTTTTTTATATGTTGTACATGTTTATCGCTGAGTAGTAAATACTGTAGCATTACAGCTATTGTACACAAACTTTGGTATAGATTGTTACAATTTTCCATTTAGTTGCAGTCACCAGTTGTAGTGAAGGTAACTGCACTGATATGTTGATTGGTTTGAAAGTCTAAGTAGAAATTTACTATACCTGTAAAATGTTTCACACTTCTGTCTCCTGTGTCTTCTCTTCCCCTTCCATGCAAACTTTTAAATTCTGCTTCATGTGTAGATGTAACCTCCTAACATGCTGCCCGTACACATTCCAGAGTATCTGGGATTTGCAGATTCAAGCTATGCATCGTGCTATGCACAATAGATTCACATGGAGGATGTCTGGGTTTGTGCCAATAAATGATCCACTTGCATCTATAACATCCCTTCAGAATAATGCATTACTATGATACGATGCAAAAAGGATTCTTTGCAAACATTGTACAAGTCACTATGTAGGCCAAACACATAAGTATTAACGCATGATGCCTCCACAATACACTTTCCTTTTGTCTCACACGTTCTTATGCATGTTGGTAAAACAAGTTCAATTTACCAGCTTTAATCTGCTGCCTTATATTAAGTCCTGGACCAAATGAAACTTATAATACTGGGAGAGCAGACCACATAATGATTTGGAAATTGCATCCACTTCAATTGGTCTTCTTAGTTCACCAAGATAAACGATTTACTGCCATGTTAAACCTCCACTGGAATTTGGAAACCAGTGTTAATACTGCTGAAAGTAGCCTTACAGCCTGCATTGTAATTTTCTAGATGGCAGTACGCCGCTATAAAAATTACTAACAGTTGAAATTCCGTTCCATTTATTACAGTTTAAATAACATAGTACAATAACGCTTTAGTTCAAATCATGCAATTTGAGAGCAGAAATCTGTAATCTGGTGCTGTCTACCATGACTTCCAACACCAGCAAAACAGTACATCTCAGGTTCAGATGATGTTATTAAACCACACAAGCTTTGCTTCTTAGTTTACCTCTTCTCGACCCTTTGATGCACGACTGCCTTGTGACACATTCCAACCTACGGGCTACATAGTTTGCATAGATTTGAAATGTTGCTCTATTTTAATTATGTTGTAAATTGACAGCCACCAAAATTAATATAGAACAATGCAACTAATCTGAAGAGATCAGAAATCTGAACAGAAGTGATAGTTTTAGAAAAGAGCACCTCCTATTGGCATCAGGTAATACCAGCCAGAGTAGCTTATTTTGTAGAATATGTAAAATGTATAGCAATCTATAAAATGCATTAAGATCTTAGTAATTAAAAGGACTGGCAAATTTAGTCATGGACAACAGACATTGAGAGTATGAATAATCCGGTGATAGATGGTACAACAAAAAAATCTCTCCAAGTTTAAAGGTCATACTTAAAACTTAAAATCAGTCGCAGGAAATTAGGTCAGAAGACAGGGGTGAGCGTTACTATTTAAATATCACATTGTTGAAGAAGCAAAGCGAATTATTATCAGCTGTTGCACCATATGATTTCTCCAGAGCTGTGATATTTGAAGAGGAACTCTCTCTCCCAACTCCAGCTCTAGCTCCTGCTGCTGATTTAAAAATACCCATACTGTATTTAAACGGGAATTTTCCTGACTGGTTTAAAACTTAAATTGCTATTCAAAATACACTTTTGTTTGCAGCCTTCAGTATCCCACAAATCAAATTGTGAACGATGCATCACTAGTCTGAGTAAATTGCTGCTCTCAACTGTATTTGGTCCTGACTGGTTCTGATTAGTTTTGTTCTCCACCAAAATTTATTGTTGTAACGTCTACAATGAGGTAAGCTTTCAGTCTTTTAATTATATAAGCAAACTGTCTGAAGTTGTAACAAATACAGTAAAACACAGATAATTCTGAATCTGGGGATGGACAAAATAAAGCACCAACATCTTGTTACAGCTTGGACAAACAATTTGCTGAAATATTCAAGAAATTATAACAGGGAATGGCAGGTGTTATGTGCCAAATAGTATAAAATCTCTGTTTAACACAAGTATTTGAAAGAACTTGGGGCTGGGTGATGTAATGGGTTAGAACATTATTCCTTTGTATCTGGGAGCTGTATTGAGGCAAAAGGAGATTTGTTTGGAAAGTCTCAACCCAGTTCCTATAAGACTGCTCATAATTTAGAAATAATTAGCACAAATTTAGCAGCCTTAACTTAGGGGGCCACAATATTGGCTGGTGGAAAGATTCACCCTGATGCAGTAGGTGATGTTCTTCTGAGGTTGGGTTAAGTTACATTGTTAGGACAGAACAGAGAGAACATTACTTGCTTCGCAACCATGCTATGCCACACCTTTCCTGGGAGTAGGTCCTAAAAATGGAAAAGGTCCTCTATTCCCAGTACCTACAACCCTTACTCTGTTGAACATACGATTTATAAAAAAAACATTGAAAGAAGCAAGAGCTTCAGAGGTGCCTGTTCCTAGCATCTCTCCAGGTACAGAAAAGCTAGTTGTTATAATGACGTAAATATTTAACCAATGTGTTGCTTTAACTGGAAAATATCTTTTTGCAGTGGGTTAAAACTACATACAATCCTTCAGCTTCTCCATTCCTAACTAATGGACCTGGACCTGTCGCCTTACTGCACCACAGATGAGCCATCTCATCTGAGCAAGATTGGAATAGGATCACTAGATTGGGTTGAGTTAAAAAAAAAATTAAGTAATTGGAATATAAATAAGAGAATGAATGTGGGGAGAGAGAATCTGGAAAAAAGGAAAGCAACAAGCAGACGTGTTTTATTTTTTTTAATTTAAATTTTTATATTTGAATATCTTTAACACTACATTTATGGGAGTCTAGCTGAAGAAATAGTTTGCTTTTGGGAACAAGGCCATCTCATTTAGTGTCTCAAACTTATGGACCTTTTAGAAATAAATATAAAATTTTATTTTCACAAGGATCACACTACCTTTCGTGACATCATTAGCTTAGCGACAATAAATGTATGGCATCATCCTTCCAGCAATATGTTCAATGCAATTAGCCTAACTTGTTTGAGACAGCAAATGAGATGGCTATGATCCAAAAATCAAACTATTTCTTCAGCTAGGCTCCCTTAAATCTGTATGCAGAATCACTAATGCAAGCGGCGTTTTTAAATAATGATCTGCAACAGCAGCAGGCTTCAGCAGTCAGATGATGTAAATAGATAACTCACCTACCTGTCACATGACCTCCCATCACTCTAACAGATCTAAATATATTGCCACAATCTTTACGAATAACGAGTGCACCTGTTTACAGTGTCACCTCTGTTTTCTCACTGTCTCCTTGAGCTACATTTTACTTCTGATACAAATTTTTTGACAGCCAACATCAATTTGGAAATCGCAATATATGGAGCACGATTGTTCTTTTGAGGGTTTTTATTTTTCTCTATCAAGACATTTAAATGTGGCTAATCTAATTGGAAAACTGGGTTGTTTCCTTACTTTGGATAAAATACAGATTACATGCTCTCCAAATCGATGCTTAGAAATCATTTCATCTGAGTGCCGTATGCACCTTCGCATCACATGTTATCCATCCTTGGCTATGAAACACTAGCATTCCCTAAAGTGTTTATTTTGTCTAGTTTCTCCTCCAAATTTCTTCACTCTTGTTTGAAGGTGCTGGCTCGTACTGGGTTTCAGTTCCAAAAATGATGACAGCCCTGCAGTACCTCAACCAGGGGCTATTGTTCATGTTTTAGCCTGCAAAGTCAATATTGACAAGCTATTCAACTGTGGGGGTAACACAGCCAATTCCAATCTTGTCCTTATCCGTCATGCGCACTCTATTGGGGGGGAGGGGGTCACTAAATACCATGGCTGATTTTTTCCCCCTCTCTAGTCCAGGGACATTGAGGCCAATTTTAACAATCGTATTGCTACTCCAGTTACATTAGCTAACTCAACGCAGGCCAGGGATCAAATCAGGGACTTTCCTGGTCTGCATGGTTCAGTTCTATGCTGCATAGTGCGCTTACAATTTGAGCATTGGGGAGCTTATTTCACTTCATCTGGTTCTAAATACCATTGTGTATAATCTCTATAAATTGAGCATCTGAGAGTGACACTAATGTTTTAACTCTGTGCCTTGGAATTATATCTCTCCGTGTCTCAAATATTCGTTAGATACACTTTTCTACATTCCCCTCTTGAAGGTACTGACTCGTGCTGGGTTACAGTTCCACAAGTGCTTGTACCCTCCAGTACCTCACTCAAGTGTAAACAATTTTACAACACCAAGTTATAGTCCAGCAATTTTATTTTAAATTCACAAGCTTTCGGAGGCTTCCTCCTTCGTCAGGTGAACGATGTGAAAATTCACATCGTTCACCTGACGAAGGAGGAAGCCTCCGAAAGCTTGTGAATTTAAAATAAAATTGCTGGACTATAACTTGGTGTTGTAAAATTGTTTACAATTGTCAACCCCAGTCCATCACCGGCATCTCCACATCCTCACTCAAGTGGGAATTCTTCATAGGGTAAATTCACCAATTCCGCAGTCCCTGCATGGAATCTTGCCTGAATCGGACACGGGTCAGAGACAGGGCTGCAACACTGTTTCTCCAATCCACACTCACTTTGACTGTGAATTCCCGCATGAAGTGCGGGATTGGTGAATGTACCTTTGTGAACTCAAACAGGTTATTTTGGCCATGGATGCCTCACAGCATATCCCAATCCATTCCTTACCCAACATTTAATTCAAGGCATAATTCCTCAGGTTCAAAACTTTGCCTCATGAGGTTTGTTTCAAAACATCTTACAGGATCCCACAAAATTCTATATAAGATATTTTAGTAAAGCCATCGACTCGGCTGTTGCTTATCACGGCCGGTAAAGCTGACAATCTTCATTCTTTTCGGTTCCAGCTCCACTTGAATAAAGAACATCCCCAGAAACTGTTTAGTCTCTTATTTTGGCCACTCACTGGTGTAAAACAAAATCACTGCATTCCATTTCTAGCATTAACAACAGCATTGTTTAAAGAACATTTGGGACCATGTTTATTGCATTTTTCTTCAATACTTGGAAGATAACAACTGGTACTACAATGATATGTGTTATAAAATGTGTTATTGCAAGTGTGTGTGTGGGAAAGGCTTGTGATTTTACAGCTAAAAACCTATTCCGTTACTCTGAGGAGGTTGTTATTTAAAAAGAAAACAAATGTGCAACTGCATCGTGTATTCTCATGCAGCCTAGTCATTAAGCAATGTTGCACAATTTTCTTCTTTAAAAGAGTATTATAAAACAATAACATTAACAAGAAAATATGATATGACACCTTTGAGGTAGATACAAATCAATGTATTTGTTAAACCTCTTCCTGTGCAATAAGTAAAAGTTCTATAGGTTGACTGTATCCAATTTGTGGAAGGTTGATGATGCTGATGTGCCTGAAACATTCAGAACATGTTTTTTTTTCTTGAAAGAGTTTGGGGGGGCATTTTATACAAAGCCTGAGACATGCGAAAAGAGATGTTTTGCGGCCATGGATTACATCTGAAATACAGCTTTCATAACCTGTAATCTCTTATTGCTATAAAAGAAACGGAACAAAGCACAAGGCAATAGAAAGCAATCAGCAAATGTGAGAAAAGTGCTCAGGGAACAGAAGAACAATAATGGAACAAGCAGATCAGTGGGATTGTGAGAGGTGCTTCTCTCAGCTTGGTGTCAGTGTGTAACTTCCTTACATATACCCAGCTGGTTACAAGTGAGAGCAGCTCACTGCACAAATCTGCACAAATGCAGGTCTCAATGCAGGCCACCCTTTGTGCTTGCTAGGGAATTCCAATCACCACTGCTATTTCTACAGTGTGCCAAAAGAAACAGACACAAAAAGCTTTGCTTGCCTTAAGTCACTTTCTAAATTGGCTCCCAGGAGCTTTCCCCTACCTTGTTCTGTAAAGCAGTCGATTATGTATGTTTTTTTTCTCATTGTTTAACATACATACTATAACCTGAGCAGTATCCATGCCCTAGTAGTTTTTCTTTTAGATTTTTATCCTGAATGATTTGAGTACCAGCATTGCCAATGTGTTAAGTACCAGTATTGCCAATGTGTTAAGTACCAGCAGTGCCAATGTGTTGAGTGCCAGCTGTGCCAATGTGTTGAGTGCCAGCAGTGCCAATGTAATATCATAGTATCAGAGTATGGTACAGCACAGAAGGAAGCCATTCGGCCCATCATGCCTGTGCCGACTCTTTGAAACAGCTATCCAATTAGTCCCACTCCCCTGCTCTTTCCCCATAGCCCTGTAAATTTTTTCCCTTCAAGTATTTATCCAATTCCCTTTTGAAAGTTACTATTGAATCTGTTACCACCACCCTTTCAGGCAGTGCATTCCAGATCATATCACTCACTGCATAAAAAAATGTGTCCTCATGTCACCTCGGATTCTTTTGCCAATCACCTTAAATCTGTGTCCTCCTGTTATTGACCTTTACTAGTATCATAATATGTTACAGCGCAGGAGGAGGCCATTTGGCCCATCATGCCTGTGCCGGCTCTTTGAAAGAGCTGTGCAATTATTCCCACTCCCCTACTCTTTCCCCATAACCCTGTAAGTTTTTCCCTTCAAGTATTTATCCAATTCCCTTTTGAAAGTTAATTGTTTAATCTGTTTCCACCACCCTTTCGGACAGTGCATTCCATTGATTTGTTAAAGATCCTTCTGCCACTGGAAAGAGTTTTTCCTTATTTACTCTATCAAAACCCTTCATGATTTTGAACACCTCTATCAAATCTCCTCTAAACCTTCTCTGCTCTAAGGAGAACAATGCCACCTTCTCCAGTCTCTCCACGTAACTGAAGTCCCTCATCCCTGGCACCATTCTAGCAAATCTCTTCTGCACCTTCTCTAAAGCCTTCACATCCTCTATTTATAAAGCCAAGGATCCCATATGAATTTTTAACAGCCTTCTCAACTTGTCCTGCCACCTTCAAAGATTTGTGTGCATACACCTCTAAGTCTCTCTGTTCCTGCACTCCTTTTAAAATTGTACCATTTAGTTTATATTGCCTCACTTCGTTCTTCCTACGAAAATGTGTCACTTCACACTTCTCCGCATTAAAATTCATCTGCCATGTATCTGCCCATTTCACCGGTCTCTCTATGTCCTACTGAAGTCGGTTACTTTCCTCCACATTCTTTACTACATTTCCGAGTTTCGCATCATTTGCAAAATTTGAAATTATGCCCTGTATACCCAAGTCCAGGTCATTAATATATATCAAAAAGAGCAGTGGTCCTAATACTGACCCCTAGGGAACACCATTGTATACTTCCCTCTAGTCTGAAAAACAACCGTTCACCACTACTCTCTGTTTTCTGTCCGTTAGCCAATTTTGTATCCACGCTGCCACTGTCCCTTTAATCCCATGGGCTTTAATTTTGCTAACAAGTCCATTATGTGGTACTTTATCAAATGCCTTTTGAAAGTCCATATACACAAAATCAACTGTAATACCCTCATCTACCCTCTCCATTACTTCATCAAAGAACTCAATCAAGTTAGTCAAACACAATTTTCCTTTAAAAAATCCGTGCTGACTTAATTTATCAGCCCATACTTTTCCAAGTGCCAATTAATTTCATCCTGGATGATTGTCTCTAAAAGTTCCCTCACCGCTACGTTAGGCTGACTGGCCTATAATTACCGGGTTTATTCCCCTCCCCTTTTTTGAACAGGGCTGTAACATTTGCAATTCTCCAGTCCTCTGGCACCACTCCCATATCTAAGGAGGACTGAAAGATTGTGGCCAGAGCCTCCACAAGATGACCTCCTTTTCAGTCTCTAATCGGCCCCTCCCTTCCTTTGACTACCCTTTCACTATTTATAAATTCATATGTGTTGAATAACAGTAGTGCCAGTGTGCTGAGCGCCAGCAGCACCAATATGTTGAGTGCCAGCAGAACCAATACATTGAGTGCCAGCAGTGCCAATGTGTTGAGTACCAGCAGCACCAATGTGTTGACTACCAGCAGTGCCAATGTATTGAGTGCCAGCAGTGCCAATGTATTGAGTGCTCGCAGCACCAATGTGTTGAGTGCCAACAGTGCCAATATGTTGAGTACCAGCAATGTCTGTGACTTGAATTTACCAAACACAGATGTGATGAATTATATCAACTCTCAATGTGAATGAGTTGGATACTTCAGCAAAGAGACATATCTCACTTGGGACAAAAAAAATCATGAAAACTGCAAAGGAGACCTTTGAGGGAACAAATCAATCAGTATTTTAAAATATGATTGATGAATGTTATCCCCATTTGCCCCTTATTTCCCATAAGAGTTAGTTAGCCTCACATACCCCTCATGGACCAGAAGGATGAAACAGACTGGGTGGTCTATTCCACAGCTGCTACCAAGTGCACCACTGTGATAGCCTTGTGCCAGGTAGCCTTGTGCTAGGTTGAGCCTGTTAAGTTTGATCTCCCCTTCCTACCCCAAAGTGTGTCCACTACAATATGGTGCTCCATTTAGCCGGAAGACTGCAAATCATCAAAATTCATTGCTGTGGAGGTACAGATAAAAAAACAAACAGGAAAGTATACATCAGTGTGGGCATCAGTCAAAGCAGTTCCTTTGGGACCAATTAGCTCCTTCTACAACTATAAATGTGATCAGTGTATCTACAACCAATGGCAAGTTGTCTTTCTGTCATGTTTTCACTTAAAAATAGCAACCGAAAAAGTAAATACCTATGACACATCTTGTTATTAGAACGCACCATTCTGAGTGCTGATCATTAGAATTACCTTCCCCTTTAAGCGATACTTAGATGTAAACTTGGGATCATCTGTTTGGGTGGCCTGAGCTCCACTGCCTGCGTTACTGTGCCACCTTGTTGACCTATTGTTATGGTGACATTGTAACACGGCATTAACGTCTAGCTTTTCTCAACAATCTCAAGTACTTTAATTTTATACCCACTAACGACTCAGAAACCACCACTTGCTAAACTATGGGATATTCATTTTTATTTACTAATCCCTGTGGGTGAATCAGCATTTTTATATATATGGTCATTTTGAGCCACAGAATTAAAAAGTTAGTTTAGTTCAGGTTAACATTGATGGTACAATGAAGAGCACTTTAAGGTAGTTTTTCTGTTAAGCATGTGTCAGTGAAGTATGACCAGGTCGATACTGCTCAGGTTTATGCTGTGGGTAATGCACTGGTGATGGGTTTGCAAAACTGTAAGTGAACATCTTTATCTATGTGGATTGTTTGGTACTTTGACATAGACTACTAGTGTAATAGTGCTGTTTGACCCAAACATGTTTATTGTGTAACCAATACAGCAGCAATGAGAAATCCTCAGTAGCTAAAAATCACATGTGGTAGACTAACAGTGAGTAGCCAAGGTGACAGTCAAGATTTGAAACCTACCACCATCCAGCAAACCTTTTACTTTACCCAACCCACTCCACACCCATAAAGAGGGGTGGGTGTTGTGAAATTTAACCTATACATGACTTTAACCTAAACGTGTCAAAAACAATAATTTTTGGTACAAAATGTGGTAGAAGAGACAAGGATTTTTGCATAAAGACACTTGTGCTTGCAATCATCCTTTCTAATTCATATTCCATCTTTGTTCATTAATCATTTTTAAAATTAGTGATCCATTTCTTCCACTCTGCCATCTGTACTCAGTGTTGTAACAAACATGACACCTTCCTGCATAATAAAATCTGACAACTATGAAGTTGCATTTCTAAATAGCTTCTGGTACACAGTACATATGCATTTCCATAGCAGATGCTGTTGTCAGAATTTTAAAAAGGAAGCTTTTTCAGCCAAGTTCTTTCTTTACTTACATATCTGTGTGAGGGATGTAGTCATCAAAATGGCCCCTTATTACAAACTCTGGTAAATTCGCCTCAAATACATCACAGCTATTAGTGGCACCTTTGCCCACAACCTCCTCACAGTAAGGATGGAAGCATTGAGTTAACCTCCTTGTTTCTCCTCTCTACTATTTTTTCCTTTCTGCTTATATAACTACATTCTGACAGACTCAATTCGAAGTTATCAGCAGAACTGAATTACAGAATACTGATGGGGATAGAGGCCAGGCCTCTCTGGACTGATTAGCATCATTTAAGAAAGCATTCACTTGCCGGGTTGATCATCTCAAGAGACTCCAAGATGGGTGGCCTTTTAGCTTTAGGAGTCACCATTAAACAGACTGATTTGAGTTCAATGTGCATGAAAAAGAGCTTAATAAGGACTCACAATTGTAGGTAGTTATGTCTCAGTTCTTTCTTCCTGCCTTAAAATAATCTTCTAGCATTACTGTTCAAATAAACTATTCAAATTGAGCAAAAGTTGAAAAGTGCACCTTTTTAACTGTGTAATATCTGAAAGCTGGGATTTACATAAAGCATTTAAAGATCATGAAATAAGTTTATTTAGTGTCACATTTAATTGATTTAAAAAGCAATCACCTATGGAATTATAGAATTGTAAGAAAAGCTGTTCTTTAAATCCACGTAGGACAAGTCAGTTCAGTATTAAAAGTTTAAAAGAAAAACGGCTTAAGTCGGTCAGCTGCTAGCCACATGGTAGCAATAAGTATAACAGAGCAGATTGAAGCCACAATTATTTCAGCTTTACTCACCTCCTGATCTTGGTTTTATCAGCAAAACATCCCCTGCTTGGTAGACACTGTGAAATGGAAGGAATATCGAAGAAACACAAAGACTGACAGCCACCAGGCACAATATTGTGAAAGGGAAATGCGCAGATCCCAACTTTGACCCTGAACTTCTACTATCTTTTAACATTAAACATTCATCCTGCCTTCCAAGAGATAAATGTGGCTTTTTGATGACAGCCAATGTTATTTGAGGATTAAAATAGTACTCTCACAGCCCTCAACATTAAAGTCTTCCGCATTTACAAAATTACAAACAGATGCAACTCAAGTACCTGCAAATAATCTGCCAAGAACAATTTCAAAAGGGAGATTTCAAAATATGTGGAAGTCATTAGGACGTGTATTATTTTTGCAGTGAATAGGCGCCATGAGTGTCTGAAGAAGCAGATGGATACAACTTTTCTCTTCAAACCATGAATGACAAATTTGCTTAACGGGAATATTGTTTTTTAAACTCAGTGGGCCAAAAGTGCTGGGGGGGGGCAGCTCTGCTGCTGGAAGTGCAGGAGAGCAGGACTCCCAGCTGCCTGCAGAAGAGGATGTGGATCTTGTCCCAAATCAGGCCAGCTGGCCTGCACCTGTAAAGGCCACCTCGACTACCTGGCAGAAAATTGTAGTGGCACACTGTTGCTCTGATATGGGGGGGAGGGGGGAGGGGGGAGGGGAGGGGGGAGGGAGGCTGAAGAGTAAATTTTCCCCAAAGTGAAGCAGTACCCTCAATTCTAAGTTAATTAACCTCTCTGGGATTGTCAGCTGTGGTGGCTCAGTCGTAGCACTCTCACCTCAGAGTCAGAATGTTGCAGGTTCAAGCCCCACTCCAGAGACTTGAGCACATAATCTAGGCTGGCATTCAGTGCAATACCGAGGGAGTGCTGCACTGTCAGAAATGCCGTCTTTCAGGTCAATCGTTAAACCGAGGCCTTGTCTGCCCTCTCGGGTGAACAGAAAAGGTCCCACGGCATGTTTCGAAGAAGAACAGGGGAGTTCTCCCAGTGTCCTGGCCAACATTCAACCAACACCTAAAACAGATGATCTGGTCATTTATTTCATTGCTGTTTATGGGACCTTGCTGTGCCCAAATTGGCTGCTGCGTTTCCCACATTACAACAGTGACTAAACTTCAAAAGTACTTCATTGACTGTAATTCTTTTGGGACATCCTGAGGTTGTAAAAGGCGCTATATAAATGCAAGTTCTTTCTTTTCTTTAGGAACGCGCAAAACAGAACTCATGCCTACTCTCATGCCTGCATGGCATCTGCTGGGCCAGAGGAGGATGTACCAGCTAGAATTCCCAGGGTGGCTCCAGAAAGCCGCCAGACATGCCCTCAAAGTTTTGGATATACACAAGGGGAGGGGCAGAAATTGTGCCCAACACACCCCATGGGAATTTAGGTTAGAGCATTCCAGGGACAGAAACCTAGCAAATCCAAGTTCTTTCCCAAATTCCTTACCCCTGCCTCAGTCCATCCAACCAAATTACATCCTCTCCCACCCCAGGAACTACCAGCGTTTTCAAATTCATATTTCTGCTGAAGCTATATTTTTTTCACAATTAATGTTGCTCTTATTTATTTTAGAAAACAAACTATTATAAGTGCACAACGAAAGAGTCCCCTCAAAGTTATTGTTAGAGTTTTTACTGAAGCGCTGATGTATATTTCATTCAGAACTCAAATACTGATCATTAAGCTTTCAAAAGTTACAGATAATTAACATAACCTTGGCCATTATGTACGAAAGAAGTGAGAGCTACAAAACAGGTGGCAGGGGATACTGGGAATTTCCCATCATTGATCAATTACTTATACCTTGTTAATCCATTCATTGACTTGTTCATGTGTGTATCTATTTCATTTAAACAAATTTCTTCCACATAATATTAAAATACCCTTTTTTTGCAATCAACACATCTTACAAAAATGGAATAGTCTACCAAAGAGGAGGCAAAATGCACAATACTTTATACAAGGTAATTGACATCAAGCCACTTTGCTTAATAAGTACAAAAGCTGATAAGTAACAATTGTATTGCTTACCAATAACAATTTTTAAAGGAGATGTTTTTACAAAAGGTTCCTTGTTTCATCTAACCTAATTTCCTGGACTACATAAGGTTCAATATCAAACAATGCAATAGTTAAACTTTCGCTCACCTTCATGCCAATCATCATGCCCTACCTGACTTGAGTGGTGAGCAAAATGACTGATGCATTGAAGATACACTGCCATTAAATTGTTACTTAAAAATTCTACACTATTTTTTATGTAAAATGGAACCAATTTAATGGTGGAAGAAAGAAAAATATTTAAATTTTAAAACTACCATTAAATCTCTCTTGGCATTGCTGGAGAGTTGGGGAGGAAGTAGAGCTGTGTGTCTGGCTGTGGGAGAGCTCTTAGTATGTTGAAGTTAGTGCATTTCAGGGGCTCTGGGCTGGAGGGGGGTGGGAGATGAGCCCACACCTCTCAGACTGAACAGGCGAAACCAGACTTTGAGGCCGAAGCAGGAAGGGAACAGAGTTTAACAGAAGCATTCAGGGAGGGCCTTCAGGAGATTTAGGGGAAGTGCAGTTACAGCAGTTGTGTGAGGGAATGAGCTGTGGTAGGACTAGAGCATAGGTGGTCCAGAGAGAGGATTACAGAAAACATACAGAAAAGGGCTTGTGAAAGTCTAAGCATCTCTATTTCAGTAGAATTGCAGGTAAACCCTCTGCCACTTTATTCCTAGGAACATATAATCCATTCATCTGAGATTTCCCAAATTTAAAGCAACTGTTATGAAAAGCTTTGCTCTCAGCCTGAGTCGAGGTGAGGAATGTCATAGCAGCTGTATCTACGATTTTTTTTATTGCAATGCAACTGGACAGAAAATTTGGGGGAGAGGGAGAATAGTTTTGTGCAGGGGTGGATTAACGCATGGGCCTATGGGGCTCGTGCCCAGGGGCCCCAGCCAAACACGGGCCACTGGTAAAACTCACAATATTGCAGAAAAACTGCATACAGCCGCTGGATCAGTTTCATTGAAGGGTAATATATTGTGATATGATTTGCTTTATTATCAATGCAGTGCATAAACACTTGATGGGCCTATTTCTTCATGCATTTGACTACACATTTGTGTTTAAATGGATCGGGAGTGATTGTACTGCGGAGCGGTCCTGAATGTTCTTGGTTCCCAGGTTCCCAAGAATTCTTAATCCAGATCTGGCTTTGTATACTATAATTGGTAAATAATGAAAGTCAAAAATAACTAATTAGAAAGGAGAAAAACACAAGCACTTAACCAATGAGGAAGAAGAAAAGACACTTAGCTAATGAGGAACAAAAACTGAAAGATGTTCAGGTGCAATATTTATTAACTGCTCAGTCAAATAATGAAGTCAAGCAAATTCTACTTCACATAGAATAAACTATGAAGAGCTTTCCATTACAATCTGTGGCTGAAAGTGTTAAAGTCTTTGTTAAGTGTGGAATAATTCTGTATTCCACTGCTGCCTATTGTTCACTTGGTTTGAACCACGCATAAAATAAAACTGTACAATCAGTAAACAAAGGAGATAACAGTTTTCTCTCAGCAATGACTGTATGGGATCAGGTTGTGGATTACGAGTGTAGTGAATAAAAATGTTATGCTGCCTGAAGGCTCGAGGTTTCTGCTCAGATTTTTAAAAAGGAAAGTTCCAGAGCTTAAGAACATAAGTATGGAATGAGAAAAAGCTATTCAGCGCTTAGAGCCACTCCTTCTAACAGACCATGTACTATTTGTATTGTGATGTACTCTTGCTGACTTACTTAATTTCCTGAGGTCAGTGAATAACCATGGGTAAAACTTCCAAAGAAGATAAAACTCTGAAATTTTTCCCTGGCCCTTAAGATAATCAAACATCCAATCTAACTTTACTATTATATAATTCAACCCAGACTGACTGTATTCCACAGAAGTCATTCCCAACCAGGGCTGGAGCCATACTGTTCTGATGAAGGGTCATCAGCCTGAAACTTTAACTATGTTTCTCTCTCCACAGATGCTGCCTGACCTGCTGAGTGTTTTCCAGCATTTTCTGTTTTTATTTCAGATTTCCAGCATCCGCAGTATTTTGACTGTGTCTATACCTCTCCTTAGTATCCTATTTTTAAACAGATATTCATACGGCTTCTTTTTAATTAGTTAACTGACATCATGTTAATTGCTTTTGATGGAAGTCTACATTATTTACCACTCTGTTGGGAAAAAATTTTTTCTAATTATTAGTCTCACTTGAACCTTGTTGATTTTGTACTTGTGCCGCAAACTCCTTCCCCATCCACCAACTCCATCCCTCTCTCTGGCCACTGTCTAAGGCTGAACCAGACCGTTCACTACCTTGGCGTCCTATTTGACACTGAGATGAGCTTCTGACCACATAGTCTCTCCATTACCAAGACCGCCTACTTCCACCTCCGTAACATCACCCGTCTCCTCCCCTGCCTCAGCTCATCCACTGCCGAAACCCTCATCCATGCCTTTGTTACCTCTGGACGCTCTCCTGGCTGGCCTCCGATCTTCCACCCTCCATAAACTTGAGCTCATCCAAAACTCTGCTGCCTGTATCCTAACTCACGCCAAGTCTCGTTCTCCCATCACCCCTGTGCTCGCTGACCTGTGTTGGCTCTTGGTCCAGGAACACTTCGATTTTAAAATTCTCATCCTTGTTTTCAAATCCCTCCATGGCCTCGCCCCTCCCTATCTTTAGCCTCCTCCAGCCCTACAACCCTCCGAGATCTCTGCGCTCCTCCAATTCTTGCTTCTTGCGCATCCCCAATTTTAATCGCTCCACCATTGGCGGCTGTGCCTTCAGCTGCCTGGGTTCTAAGCTCTGGAATTCCCTTCCTAAACCTCTACGCCTCCCTACCTCTCTGTCCTCCTTTAAGACGCTCCTTAAAACTTACCTCTTTGACCAAGTCACCTGTCCTAATAGCTCCTTATGTGGCTCGGTATCAAATTTTGTTTAATAACGCTCCTGTGAAGCACCTTGGGACATTTTACTACATTAAAGGCGCTATATAAATGCAAGTTGTTGTTGTTGTGATCACAGTTTAAAGGAGGCTGAAAGGCTGGAGGGGAGTAATTTCACTATAAATTATTTCCCCCGTATATATTATTCACTTAAAAAAAACTGAAGGAATTATCTCCTACCTACACATTGATCTCTTTGTTTTAGTGGCATACCTGCCCTCCCCAATGGACAATGCTCCATTTTAAGTACCTGTTCATACTTGGAGCTGCGTTATGATGTATATTATAGAGTCTGCTCGTGTGTTTTCCAGAATCATTCTGTTCATTTACATGGGGCTCAGCTCTTCCGTCCAACTTGTGGCCCCATCAGCAGGGTGCGAAACTGAGAGAAAAAGTTTCAACTGAGTTAGCGTCTTCCAGCTCTGAAATCTCTGGATGAGCTGCTTCCAATCAAAGACAGGCCACACACACCTTCCTTCCCACCCCTCCAAAGAAACATATCAAATTGGAATGGCTTTGGGTCTGAGTGGAGCACTGAAATGAGAGGCTTCCAGGAGATGGAAAATACACAGCTAAAACAAAGTTATCTCCTATCAGGTAGAAGTACCATTTCTTTTTTTGTAACCTGTCAAATTAAATGACCTGCTTATTTTAAAAGGATTTAAAGTCCCGTTTCCCAAATCTAAACCAAATCAGACAAAATATTCAATATTAGTTTCGAGAATAGAAAACGAATTTCAAGTAAGGACAGGACCAATCTGGGATGTGATGCCCCTGTAGGTATATCATTCATCAGCACTCATTGTCCAACTCACTCATGAGAAACAAGCACTTGGAAAAGGTGCTGTTGACATCTCTGTATGTCACAGTCTCTAGGAGATGAGAGAGGAATTGGGAAATGGATGGGAATGAGGGAGGGAGGGAAGAAATGAGGGAAGGAAGGAGTGGAAAAGATAGATAAATTAAGATGTGCTCCACACCAGCAACAGTTCTACTACTGCTAGTCCATCTCTTGGAGGTAATTTTCCCTTGCCTTTTTGGCACTGGCACATTAAAACTCTCAGCATGTCATTAATGCCAAGGGTACATTGAGCTTCATTTGGTCACAATTTGCAAGGAAATCACTTCAAACCCAACATCAGAGGCGTTTGTAGATTAGATTTCACACTATAAGTAAGTACTACTGTGGATATAAATAAGTAAGGGAAAAGTACTTTCTGGAAGGTGAAAACTTGACTTAAAAGGAAGATAATTTAAAAACAGCAATAGGGAGTTTCTTTGGAATGGTAGAAAATAAAGACTGAATGTTGTGCCTGGAATTTCTAAGTTAGGAGAAGTTTTTACATTGGGCTCTAAGTTTAGGTCTAATAGTACGGCAATGTTTCTAAACATTGTTCTGGCATGGAGTCACTGGATGTTGCTGTCACCTTAATCTGATTCCAAAACCGAACGAGCCCCAAAATGGCTGTTACAATTTCCTTAAAGAAAATACTTTACTAAGAAACTTCCTAACAATTATGTTATCGGCTGATTTATCACTGAAGCATAGTTATGTTGCAATTTGTTTTAATCACCAGAGATCACCTTGGAGAAGAGGTAGCTAGCTACCTTGTAACATTGATCAGGACCAGGGTGATCTCCTGGACTAGTTTTGATCACCTAAGGGGGGGGGAGTTAGAGAGGAATTTTCCAGATTTGTTACCCCAAAATGGGGAAAAATGGCCTGCGTTTTTATCTGGTGTTTCACCTCTCCCAGGCGATTACATGGCTCTGGGTAGGTGGGGAGTGTATGTATTGTGATGCACAAGGCATCATAACTGTATGGGACAGGCTGGATGGACCAGTATGTCTTTTCCTGTCTGTCATTTTTCATATGTTCGTATTATCATCTCAATCTATTTTCCAATAATGTACAATCACCAAATCAGGAGAAAAGCAACAGCATTTGTCATGGGTTTTATTTATCATAACAATGTATGTCACTTTTTTAAAACATGAGAGGTGCAACATGTTAGCACAGGGATGACCAAACTGTCACCTGTGGGCGACATATGGCCCACGAGCCCTACCAATAAACCATTAAAGCCAGGCAACTCAGACCTAATTACACTTACATTTATTATTTGCTTGTTTGTCCTGTTTGAAATTTGTAGGCCTGGTGGTTTGGAAAGGGCTGTTGCCTCATTGGTGGAAAATTCCTAGATCAGAACACAGAGGTCTGTTTGCATCAGCAATTAGGGAACATGTAAACTAATTGAAACATGATTTTAAACATTATATGTTGTCCTTCAGTCTCCGTGGTGTGCATTATGTGGCCCATGAAGGCAAAAAGCTCAGCCAACCCTGTGTCCTTTAACCTCTAGTACCTTAGTCAAATGATTCCTCTCTCTGCCAGCTGCCACTCCTGTGTGAAAAGAATGAGCTTGGACAATTCCAATCCAGTTCTAATGGGCATGAGTTTGTCCCTCATGTGGCACAAAGGGATAGGTGTGGGAAGTGGGAAATGGGAAATTCACACTGATGCCCTAGAGAATGCCCCACCTGAAGTTGTGGCCAAAGTACATTATTGGAGCAGAGTGGAGTGTACTATTCTACAGCTGGCTCCTGTTATGACTCACCTGCACACGCTTGATGGTAACACTGAGGGGGAAATGTGGGAAAAAGACTGTTAAATTTACCAAAAAATATCAATGAAGTTATTCCAAAAACATCAGATTTAACAGTCTGGCTTTAGAAAATAGCATTAATTAGACAGAGAAAGCAGACCAGTATAGAACAATGTTCGTTTTTGCCATCAGTGCAATCAATTCCAAGAAAAATGTTACTGTAAAACTGAATCTTCAGTTTTTAAATGATTTTTCCTGATTGCTATTCCTTCCCTAACCCTGATCCAAAATGTTTGGGTTCAGGTCAAACCTACCGTTACCATGGTTGGATTGAATGTGCGCATATCTACTTCACCTATGTTCGATGGGTGTTGTGCCTGTCAGATTCGACCATATCATTCATGCTTAATTTAAATCAGTCGTCAGCTGTTTGTCACTTGGGTAGCTGATTTCTATCTTTGCTTCTTGTTTTTCTAATCATTTGAAATTAGTTATAAATTCATGATTTGGTCAAATAATTCAAAAACATTTCAACGAAAGCAACCAAATTTTTGGACGTAATGCAGATGTACAACAACAACAACAACAACAACAACAAAAACTTGCATTTATATAGCGCCTTTAACATAGTAACACATCCCAAGGTGCTTCACAGAAGCGTTATCAAACAAAATTTGACACCGAGCCACATAGGAGATATGTGGCTCGGTGTCCAAAAGCTTGGTCAAAGAGGTAGGTTTTAAGGAGTGTCTTAAAGAAGGAGAGGTAGAGAGGCGGAAAGGTTTAGGGAGGGAATTCCAGAGCTTATGGCCTAGGCAGCTGAAGGCACGGCCACCAATGCTGGAGCGATTAAAATCGGGGATGCGCAAGAGGCAAGAATTGGAGGAGCGCAGAGATCTCATTGGGTTGTAGGGCTGGAGGAGGTTACAGAAATAGGGAAGGGCGAGGCCATGGAGCGATTTGAAAACAAGGATGAGAATTTTAAAACTGAGGCGTTCCCGGACTGGGAGCCAATGTAGATCAGCGAGCACACGGGCGATGGGAGAATAGGGCTTGGTGCACTTTAGAATATGGGCAGCAGAGTTTTGGATGAACTCAAGTTTATGCAGGTTGGAAGAAGGGAGGCCAGCCAGGAGAGCATTGGAATAGTCCAGTCTGGAGGTAACAACGGCATGGATGAGGGTTTCAGCAGCAGATGAGCTGAGGCAGGGGTGGAGACGGGCGATGTTATGGAGGTGGAAGTAGGCAGTCTTGTTGATGGAGCGGATTTGTGCTCGGAAGCTCATCAAAGAAACAAACCCACATAGTTTACCCATTTTTTCATCCTAGATTTGAAAACCAAAACTGAAGTCATATACATGCCTATGTTTGAAATTGTTTCCAAGCATCCCCAATGGCATAGTGGGTAACAACATGACCTAGTGAAGTACGGAGCCACACAGACACGAAGATCCCAGGTGTGATCCTCAGTTGTAGTTGGGGCAGCAGTTGGGGTGCTACAATTGGCCTCAGTGCCACCAAATTGAAGAGGGAAAAAAATCAAAGTTCCCACTCCTGATTGCTATCCACTCACTCCTGCTGAAAAATCCAAGTATTTGGATGTCGGCCGAAAACAAGATCAGGCTCAGCTGTGATGCCCTTTTGGTTGAATTGGCTGCTGAAATTTACTGTCTGGGCTCACACATGAAGAATGACCATGTGTGTGAGATACTGAGGGATTGCCAGTACCTGTGGAACTGCACCCTAACACGATACAATGCCAGGAGGGGAGAAAATTAGGGGAGAAATGTTTTTTAAAAAGGATATAAAAATATTTGAAAGCTAGGTAGCGGCCGCCACAAATGATTTATAACATGGATCTGAGCTTAGGAGACGTTGCTTTTGAATGTAATAAAAAGAGTAAAACTGAAGAACGGTGTTCCCTGTTTCCTCTCTGAATAAATGCATCACATGGTGTGGTACAAAGCCATAACAGGCCAAGAAGGTGCTGAGTTTGATTGCTGGTTAGTGCTGAGTTAACTAATCTCTGCTGGAGTGGTAATGAGGGTGCTACAATTGTTCTTGATATGGTTGAGTTATGAAGGGGCTGGCTGATGGAGGGGGGGAGGTCAGTGGAATCAGGATTACTATTCCTCATTTCTATGCATTGACCTCTGCTGGATGTGCATGTAGGTAAACATGGTGTGGAGACAGGGTCAAGCTCAGCTATCATGGTCCCCACTGTCAAATATCCTAGTGATTTTCACATTTTAGACTCATGCGGGAGGATTGGTTGCTATGACACGGTGCCAGAGACGATCTGTAGGAACAGAGCCCATGACACAATATCACTTTGAGGAGAAGAAGACAAAGGGGAAAACTAGAGGACAAAATATAAAGAGTAAAAAAGGTTCAAATTGCAGATCAGCCACAACTTTTAAGTAGCACAGTCAGATCCACTCCAGTGAACAGAAATCAAAAATGCAAAATCTGTCACTGTTTGTACACACTGTATTCATTGCTGCTAATGGAATAATTTTAGTTGTAAATTCTTTATTTTCCAGATTATGCATTTTGCCATGTTTACAGCCCAAATCACACACAGTCACCTTCTGTGTAACATGCTGCATGACTTCTGTTATTTGTATAACCTGCCAAATTACAGCAACTTAAAAGAAATTAACTGTATGAAACACTTTTTGTTTTGGAAAATCTTCCATTCCAATTAAAAGTAGGCAAGAAAATGTGCAACAGAAAATTATTAACATATCACTGTGAATTCCTGATAAGCTCATAAAATGTCGTGGCAAACAGGTTATTCACTCAACAGGAATTGACTGTATATCATTTGGAATGTAAGATTTTGCATAATGTTACTTTGCAAATAGATATTCTTATCAGACCATCTGCTTAAGATAGGCTGTGTTTCTGCCTTGGAATAATATTTCTCCATATGAATTCATGGAATGCAGGCTTCTGACAATTTCTTTCAACCACTCATAGCATTCTTTCCTGCCTCATTCTAGTTGGCAGAAGAACATATTATCAGTTGAGTGGTACACTACATGTGCCCTCCTGTTAAAAGACGACAGATGGGTAATGACAACTTCAAAGCAGAGCATTTGGAGCACTGGGGAGGAGACAGTGAGCACTTGACCTTTCAATCTTTACCCAAGGGGCAGTGACACTGGTATGTATACTTTGGAAATACAGCAATTAAAGATATGTATTATTTCTTGACAACCAAAATGCTCCATTTAAAAGTAGACCATTTTAGATCATCAACATTGTAGATTTATTTTAAACAAAGGCCTTTTTTGTGTCTGTAAAGCTGAGGTTGTGTTAGAGCTGGAATACTGTCATCTATTGCAATGAAGTGGACAGTGTGGAACTTCATAGATGATTGGAATCTCATATCAAATGCAATCAGGCAGATCAATATGGTCACTGTGTTTAATCCCAACCACAATAAAATGAACAAGGTGGCTCCAGCCTCGTCGCTGTGGAAACTTGTGGGCTACTGGCACCCTCCGCGGGTCAGCTGCCCAAAAGTTATGATCGACCCCCAAGAGTACTTAAAATTAACCCGAATGCGTTTTTATGTAAAAATTGAAAAAATGTCCAGGGAGCATTCCCTCAGCTGCACCAATTTTGCATCATTAACATTTGAATTTCCCCCTTCAGACTTTCAAGTACTTATGTTTTCTTTGCTACAATATAAGTGAAGGAATATTGTGTATACCTAAATCTTAAGTTACAAAGCCCATGTAGCTACATGTTTTCACACCTCATTGGCTTATAATTCGGGCCATTCTTGAGTTGCCAGCTTTTTGGATGCTGTATCAGCTTTCTTGAAGCTGCTGGTCAGTTTTGGTTAATTTTCTAGGTTAGCATGTATGATACTGTAGCATGTATTGTGCAAGTGACTTAATAATGCCTTTTATGGCATACATCAATTGCAAAGGAAGCAAGATGGTCTGAGTGTCTACCTCCCAAGTTAATTAAGATCTAGCTATCTTAAATTAGATTTTGATTCTCTCTGTTAAAGGGAGTTTATGCAAGTAGGATATTGTTGCATTTTTTAAAATAATCAACACAGACCATGCTGACATGTCCCTTGACTCTGAAACATATAGTCAGAATTGACATCAAACTAGCCCTTTTTGTACCAGTTTCTACTGGATCTCTAAGCCATGTATGGAAATTAGGATAGTGATTCCCAGTTCACAAGTAATATTTATTCCATTAGAGTATAAGGAGGTCAATCACCATTTCCTCAGATGCTATTTAATGGCAACTGATACAAACATGTTTAATTCACTATCAGTGGCCTGTGGCTAGCTACAATTTTGTTTGGTAGCCTTAGGGGGTTAGGTTCCTCAATTATAATTGAAAAATCTGATTACAATAAGTCAGACTCTGATTTCTGTTTAGTGTGATTGTTATCTTTGTGACTTCCTTTGCATGAACCCTTTTAACTAACTATTACAGTACAACAAATCATTACATTATGTAAAAACAAAATTGCTTATGTTTTTAGTTTTGTTCTTTTGAAAACAAATGTTTTCCTTTAAAATGTATTACTTCCTGAGCCTTTTGAACTGATATGAGACGACCAATATGTTCATTATATATACTCAAGCCGTTTAGCTGTTGCTAGAGATAAAATTTAGAACACGTTGTACAAAACTGTGCCAAGCTCAAAGAATAAAAATGGCACTGCGACTTTGAGTTACAGAGATGTGGGCCTAGGCTTTTCAGTCACGTCCCACTGGGTTTTCCTGGTGAATCTGAGGCAGGTGGGGCTGGAAATGCGCTCGGGGACATGCTCTGCCCATACGTGGGCTAGTGCATGCAAATGAAATGACAATGAGGGAAGAACTGTTTGCATCGTGTTTCCCGCCATTTGCCCTACTTGAATCCTGCCACCAGGACCACCCCAAAAACTCCTGACATCCAGCAGTTCAAATGTCAATAGAAGGGTCCTCAGAGTGTTTTCCAGAGAGGGGCCTTGTGCAATTGCTCTCAGAGCATTACCGTGCACAGGCCCCAGAGGCAGCATCATTAATTTTGCCCAAATGACGGATTTTTCAGGCAGCTTAGGGGCTGCTTCTTCCTCCCTCTGCTGCAGGCCTCCAAGTCCTGCCTCAGTAAGTTTCCAGCCCCAGTTCAGTGCAACTCACTGGTGGGAGCCCTCTGCACCACCAGCATGAAAATCATCTCTGGGCAGAAAAGTTGACCGAGGTCATGAGGTCACCACCATGCGGGCAGCAGTCCCACCTAGCCAGAGCTGCCCCCCCTCCCCCCACCACCGATCAGACAGCCTAGGCCATGATTTCCAAGGAATTCCACAATAGTGAATTCTGTTTAATTCAGCACCTTCACCGAATGGAAATTAGCACTTCTAATAAAGAAAATATTGAAAGCGCAGAAAAGATTGCAGTATACGAGCATTCTCTGTACACGTTTATGGATATGGTTGGTTTGGAGGCTTGACTGCTATTATCGCTACTTTCATCACACTAACAGAATTATTTCCACCCTAGTGCAAAAATTCTATTCTATTCAACAGTGTACTGTAATGTCAGTTCAATATTATAATGTTACTTTAAACAAACTGCTGAAGTGGTGTGTCGCAAGTGCCGGGAAGCTGTGGTGCATTTAATACTGGAGTGCTGCTAAGTCCTTGGATATTCTCATTGATAGTGTCTCCCTTCCTCATTTTGCACTTTTTATGCAAAACCATGAGATATGGTAAAATAGTGCTTCATGAAATCCAAATTCCTTCTTTGGAATATAGCTTATTGATGTTTGACAGATCCCAAACATGTATGTCATTGGGAGTGAAATTTAGCTTCGGTGGGGGTGCAAAATGGGTACCGTATCAGCCTTCCATTATATACCCCATTTGATGGAAAAAAAAAATCAGGCAGGCTGTATAACGGGTGGTTGATCCGTTACCGCCAAAGTTGGACTTCACCCCCATTGTTCACACCTCTAATCAAAGGTAGAACACTAGATCCTAGTATCACTGGAAAAGAGAGGACAGAATAGATATGTTCTTTATAATAACACCAAAATAAATTGCAGCATATCACAAATTCTGACCTGAAATACTGCCAGGCATACTTTTTAAACAGTTTAATCTGAAGGATAATGACAACTGCACCTACAGGATGTTACGATGCCCCGAAATAATAGGTAACAACAAAAAATGTCTGTTGGAAAAGGAAATTGGCTGAAAAGGATAATAAGAAAATAGTTGACCTCTGCCCTTAAGAAATAGAAGTTGTATTATTATAATCTGCAGGATACTAACTTAAAACAGAAGCAAGTTGAAAGAACAAAACATTCTTGTTACTAAGTAATAAAAAAGTATCTTGATTCTAATTCCTGGCTAACAGGATTGAACAAACAAAATGTTTTCGAAAGGATAAAGTTCAGATTTTGCAAACTAACTAAGGGTGACCTATAGGGAGATCAAACACATGTAAAATATATAAATGGAGTGCATTACAAGGCTGCAATCAAATTGAGGGCTTCAGGTGACATCATAACTATGAAAACAAAGCTCATGTGGCTTATGGGTGTGACAAGATTAGATTCCGCTTTGAAATCAACCCCACCTATCTGGTATTGATTTATTTATTTTCTCTTATCTTGCCAATTTTCTACCCTCCCCTGCTGAAGGCAATGACTCCTTGCTGGGGCATGGCTTCATAGGTGCTTGGCACCATCCAGTTCCTCAACCAAGTGGCCATTCTTCATGAGTGAGCCCAGGCAGTGAGTTTCAGCATACTATTTAACTAGCAGGTTATCACAGCTGAACCCAACTTTGTTCTCAGCCTATGACCACACACGCACACTTTTCACTGGATGGTGATCTGGAGCAGGAGACCTAGCCAATTTGCCCTTTTCTAATCCGCGTTTGAGGTAAAGAAGCTGTAAACATGTTCCATGTTGATAGTTGGTAATTGTTTTGCTTTTTAAGAGGGATACATTTCTCACATTGGTAAGTGGAAAGAAGAGGGTTGTCACACACTGAGGTCATCTGTATTTTTTATTCTACACACTAAGATGGAACTTTTTAATCATTTGGCTTTATAAGGTAAAGTGATAGCTGGCAGTCATACAATGCTACATTTGTTCATTTAAGAGGTAATGCAGGTATCTATGATGTCAATATATCAATTTTGCAAAAATTAAAATGCAACTAATTGCAAGAAAATTATCCTGTATTTACTGTATAAAAATCATAAAATACATATAATGGAGTTTAAAGGGAGATTATAAATACAATTAGCTGACTTTAAGTGCATTACACAGTTGAAGGGTTCAGGTGACTTCTAAACTGGAAGAGTTCAGTTCAAACATTTAAAGTATCTGAACCCCAAAATTGTGTTACAGTCCAAACCCATTGTTGCTTTGTGTGTAACACATAAACAGGATAGTGTATCACTTTGATTTGTTTTATCATTACCATTGCTAAATTTTCTTCATCTAGTTTTCTGTGCTCTTTGCCATGTTTTCAGCTTCAGCTGTGACATCACACAATGTGGAATGAAGATGAAATAGTTCTTGTTTTTTTTCCAGTCTGTTACTGAAATAATCACTATTTTGTACATTTTTAGCCAGATATGAAACTATGTAGGCAAATGTTTCCGTTTGGCTTACTGGAAGTAGAGCAGTCAGTAACCCTGACAAAGTGCCTATATTGTCAGGAGAATGAATGCCTTTCCTGGATAGTTTATTAATCCTCCTGTCATTTTTACCATGCCATGATGAGTGATCTTATTTTCTTCTCTGTAGCCTTGCAGAAAAACGTTAAAATGTAAAAACTTCAGAACCGACATGGTGAACATTGCATGGATATTAATTTGTAGTACGCATGCTGGTGCTTGTGCTGGTGTTTTACTGTAAAGTTGCACACATAAATCTCACATTAAAACTCCAATGTGAGCATCTACTATCTGCATAACACACTCATCAATAACAGTATCACCCTCATACCTTGAAAGGCCAAAGTGCGTATGCTAAAAGTTCCCTTGGTAGCTGTGAGTTCACTTGGTTTCATTTTTATTCAATGGTTAACGTATATTTATAATTTGAAATTATCTTTCAGTACAAATCAAGATTTGTAAATGGTGCAGCTATATGTTGAACTCCTTTGACAACTTTCCAGTTGGGTATAATGAGTAAATACACTGCATATTGTGGCACTGAGACATACAGACCAAGAAGGTCCCAGGTTCGCACTGTGGTCTGTGCAGAGTTAGCCGATCTCAGGCAGATTCACAATGGGAGAGCTACAATTAACTTCAGTGTCTGAGGGTTAAGGAGGACAAATGCTGGTTATTCCTACCCCTGCCAAAGTGCATTTTTATGGGCATATGCAAGGACAAGATTGGGCTAGGTGATGCGAACTCTCCATGGTCAAATAGTCCAGGCTCCCACATGAAAAATGGCCACTAATTGACATGCCACCAACTATTGAACCGCACCTCAACTGGGTCAACACCTTCTGGAGAGAAGGAAACTTGATGAAGAAAACTAAACTAAAACAATTCCTTCATTGAGAGAGGACATGCTAAAAGGTAATATTAATGCAAATATAAGCAGTTAATTTAACTTAAATTGTAATTGTGGAACTAAAGGATATGAATGTAAAATTGGCACCAGAAGATTTTTTTTCCTCACAGAGTAGATTGTGGATTAGAGTCCATTATTTCTGCCTTGATTAACTTCCTTTAAATAGAAATTGAGTAAATATTGTTGTAAATTCCAAGAACATTGCTGTCTCCCTGGACTAATCACTTTTGTTAAGCTTTCAGCTCATGCACTATGACATGGAAATAAACATTAATATTGCAGAAATATAATTAATCCAATGTCAAGAGTAGTTTTATTACTAATAATATTAACACAGAACTAGTAAAATGAGCACTTCAAAAAAAATTCTGCTTGCTTTCTTGTCCATTTTCCCATATTCTCTTTACTTTTTTTTCACTTTATTTTTTCCTATCTAATCTAATCATTTTCTCATTTTAAAATGAACTTTAAAATACTGCATTTTCTTTCTTCCTCTGGCTCCCACTGTCCATTTTGGAGTTGGGGACTTTCATTGGCTTAAAAACCAGCTTTAAATCAAAACTGCAGAATATAATTATTGATCAAAGTGATTTCATGTGTCAAACACAGAAGGGATTCTGTCTATGGGTAAAGTTGTAGGCAGTCTCTCATTGGCAACAAGTAGTCCTCCGTGCATCAGAAAATGTTTCAGGTGCCCTCCGTGCCAAGCTGGCCCAATAACAATGATATTAACAGTAAGTATAAATCATTAAATGATCCAAATACTCCATTGTGGTGCCAGTCAAGCTAGGACATTTGAAATGTTGAGTGAAAGCAAGCAGAAATTAAAGTTTTACTTGAAGTTATTCACCTCCCTCACATGACTAAATAGGTTAGGCCAAGTCCAACAGTGTAAATTTTACATAGTCTATTGGAATGAGGGAAAATAGCTGTATGGCCTTTTCTTGGTCTGTACTTTCTAGTGTCTTCAACTTCACAAAATAGTGTTTTTCAACTTATTAGCAGGTGTAAAAATGATTGACTATAATGTCCATTCATTAGCAAGGGATTATAGATTGTGCAAACATTTGCCTGGACTGCTACAAATGATATATTTTTTGATTTGATTTAACCATCGAGACTTGTAGTAGCATTTCTGAACCAGAATGATGATAATAATATCATAATTATTTGCTCCATTCAGAAAATACAAAAAACCACAGATGTAATTTTTATGGTTTCATACATTTCTGTAACATTACTGTATATAATAGGTCATTAGCATATTCTGAAAAGTGCAGCACTCAAAGCATTAAGGACACATGGTATATCTGTCTCTGAGTTTTTATATTATGTTTAAACAATTCCACACATCCATGCATGCGAATAACATCTTTAACATTTTATTGTGTTTATTCATTTTAGAAAGACTTCTAAGTTCCAAAGCAACAGAGTCAGAAAACAATTTTAGCAATAAATGAGTGATTAAAAACAGATTCAGAGCTGCATGACAAGTGGGTGGCGAACAGGACTGTTACCGTAGTTGCAAAAGCAGTTGAATATTTTTAACTCCTCCAAGTATCTCTTCAGGCCTCTTGACGTGAAAGGCAAAAATTCTTTAGATTGATTTTCTGTGCTTCTCAACTCCTATTAATACCCTTAAGATGCTTAACTGTAAACAATTGCAAGGACCACATAAAGTTTTGCAACCAGAAATTTCATATTGTAAATTGTCTTCCACAAAATAAAACCAGCAAAGCCAACCATAACTTTGTAATTTATTGGTAAGTAAATATCACATTGCACTATTTCTGTTGCTAAAAACACTTGTTTCAATTATGTTTATCAATCAAAAACAGATTTTAAGGTAACAGTCTTCAATGATCTCGAGTTAGTGAAAACAAATAGATGGAGGTTGACCAAATGAGCAATAACACAAGCTGATTTTAAAGCTGAAATATTTATCTATCCTTACCCAATGTTTCCTTTGCAATTAGAACTGAGTAAAATACTACAACTGGCTCCAATCTTTTTATAGTAACTCCACTTCCATCTCGGGTTTTGCAAAATGATTTTGGTGGGGTTCGCTTGAAGTTTGTAAATTGGAAGTAGTTGCTTAAATTTCTGTGAATTTGAGGAATCAAACCACTGAACCTACTGGGAAATATTTGCATTTTATCTTTCCAAGAACACCTCCTGATGAGACTGCAGGACAGTCCAACAAAGTGGCTCTGTCATAACAGGAGTCACACTCATCGGACTGTCAGCTTCTCCCTTTTCCCATTTCCATTCAAAGGTGGAACACTGTTGCAATGAGGTGCTCCATTTTGTGACTGGAGAACCACAGGAAACAATCAGAATTGTTGTGTGTGACAGGTAGGCAATCCCAGGTGAGAAGCCAACAATTTAAGTATTAGGCTACCCATCTGCTCCCTTTACATTTTTAAAATCATGGATTGAACTTAAGAGTATTTTACTGCTAGACTCCAGATTCTTACACCACAGCTAAAACATATTTCACAGTCTACAATTATCATTCAGATGTTATTTTTCTATATATGGTTTTACATTTATATAAGTTATAATGTATTTCAGAAGAAGCTTATTGTGGTGCCCTTATACTCAATTTTTGCTACTTTCTCTTATTCAGTGATGTCTGCTACTTTTTTTCATTGAAAATTTTAAAGTTACATAGCTCAGGCACTCAGCATATCGGTGTACCACTGCACAGCAGTGCGAAAAGGCAAGACTTTTATTTCCCTCCATGATTTCTCCATGCAGTGAGTTTTCTATCTCAAGCAAACTCTCTGGATTTCCATACCGTTCACCTGAGGAAGGAGGAAGCCTCCGAAAGCTTGTGGAATTTAAAATAAATTTGTTGGACTATAACTTGGTGTTGTAAAATTGTTTACAAAACTCTCTGGAAGCAGCAGTGAGCAGAGGCCAAATGCTTCCCTACAGGGTGGGAGCAAACATTTGGATCACAGAGAAAATAACATTGCCAGAGGGCTGGGAACAAGCCAGCTCTCCGAGATATTGTTGGTAGTATGGAACGGGATTATTAAAGCAGAAGAAAATAATATTAACATACGAATTAAGAGCAGGAGTAGACCATTCGGCCCCTTGAGCCTGCTCTGCCACTTGATAAGATCATGGCTGATCTGATTGTGACTTCAACCCTACTTTCCCATCCACCTACTAAAGCTATAAATAGCTATATAAATTGGAAGTAAAGAGTAAAAACCTGTGCTATGAGACTGACAGTTTGGTATGTATTGAATACTCACCAGGGCTGAATGGGTGAGATTTTCCCAAAGGAAGTGGTTAGTATTTAAAACAATACCCCATTCACACATGAAGGAAAATGTTTACATTTAAATCAAAAAAGGAGACCGGGTGGCACAGTGGGTTAACACATAATTCTTTGACCACTGGGATTTGGTTTTGAGAATTCAGTCCAGACTAATGGGATGAAAGTCTCCTCTCTCCAATGTAGGCAATCTATGTAAAATGAGTTGAGCAGACTTAACTGGCTCCTAATGGGCATACGATGACAGCACAATAGTGCCACAATTCGTTACAATTTGGCACTAAACTGTCAAGTCCATTCAGAGAGGCCATAAGTTTGATGTGGGAATTGGATATGTCAAACTGGTGCAATATGCGATACTCTCCTGAGCTTCATACAACTTTTAATCTTATATGGCCAGTCTGAGTGCGACACATCAAATTATGCAGCCTCAGTCAGGTTACACTGGGCACACACAATTGAACATTCCAGTTTCCTTTGAATCTTAGACTGTGTCAGTTAGTAGCACTCTCACTTCTGAGTCGGAAGGTTGGGGTTCAAGTTCCACACCAGCGACTTGAGCACAAAATCTAGGCTGACACTCCAACGTAGTAGTGAGGGAGTGTTGCACTGTCGGAGGAGCTGTCTTTCAGATGAGACCTTAAAACTGAGGCCCCGTCTGCCTTCTCAGGTGGACGTAAAAGATCCCATGGCACTATTTCGAAGAAGAGCAGGGGAGTTCTCTCCAGTGTCCTGGCCAATATTTATCCCTCTATCAACATCACCAAAAACAGATTATCTGATCATTATCACATTGCTGTTTGTGGGACCTTGCTGTATGCAAATTGGCTGCCGCATTTCCTACGTTACAACTGTAACAACACTTCAAAAGTACTTCATTGGCTGTAAAGCACTTTGGGACGTCTTGAGGTTGTGAAAGGCGCTATATAAATGCAAGTCTTTCTTTCTTTAGGCTGCTCTGTACTTGTGCAGACACATGTACATTGAAGCACGCATCACATAATTGACGGTATATGCACCATTATGTTCTGAGTTACCGAGGAAACCAAAGTGCTTGTGTGCACCAAGTATAACCCAGCCACACATATTAAATTCACTTAATAGCACAAGGGATCAGGCTCACAACGGTGTTAATGTCCATCGTGATATTGTGGCTTACATTAGATTCTGCAACATTGTGCCAGCTCTATCTGTTAGACATGCACTGTTAATGTTACTCTACCCTGTAACTATCTACTTGTGTGGGTCCTGATGGTGGCTGGGCAGGCAAAGTAGAGTGAGATTCAGCAGCTTCATACTATAATTTTTGTTTGATGCTACCATTGGGTGCCCAAAGCAGAAAAGTGTTTACATTCTCAAAAATAGCATTGCTTGGCTTAAAAAGCACACAAATTGACCCAAAAAATCTAAATCTTTGAATAACAGCAAAAACATTTTTAAAAAACACTGCAAGATTAACATTGCCACCCATCACTTGTTAATGGGGACTGAAAATGTTCATTGCCCCAGTGTAGGAAGTCAATACAGTGGACAAATAAGTACTACATTATATAGATATGTTTAAGTGGATTTTGATTTGAGTTTTGTCCTGGTAATCAACTTATCATTTGATAAACATGAAGCAAGTATGTCATAGTGATAACCTCTCAGTGTGGGCATTACCACAAACTAGTTACTTTGAGTAGTTGTTTACTAATGTCTACTTAGGAACTTACCACTGACTTAAAAATAACACTACAAACAGAATCTAACTGTTCTACAAACTTCACATTTAATGTAATAAATATTAACATGGAAGGAACTTCAAGACTCTAATTTCACCCCAGGGTTTAGACAACTGTTATAAACAGCTCAAGTTTCACTTTCATGGTTTACACAATCATCTGAACCTGTAGATGAGATAACTGCCTTTTAATCATCCCAGGGTGTACACTATTCTCTATTTATTTCCTGCCACAAGTAAAACTATGTAGCAACATTGTAAATATTTTAAAAGAACATGTTTACGATTTCACTAGAAATACCGAACAGAGGAAATCTGCACAAATGCATTTAGGATGTTGCCACACATAGTGACCAGAGGAATTCTTACCCCATCATCTAAATGGAAGTGGAATTACCACTGATATAGACAACAATAAATCCACTAATACCCACCCATGAGAAAATTATACCTATGGTTATTAGTAGAAGTTACATGGATATAATTGCTAATGAAATCTTATCAGTGAAGCAATCTCAAGTACTACAGACTTGAGCACTTTACCTCTCCCGACACTTCAGTGCTATAATGGGGGAGTGCTGCATTTTTGGAGATGCCATCTCTTGGGTAAGATGTTAAACCAAAGCCCCTTCTGCCTGTTTAGGTGGGCATTAAAGATCACATGGCACTATTGGAAGAAGAGCAGAGAAGTCTCTCAGAGTGTTGGACAACATTACACCCCAAACATCACCACCAAAAAAAAATATCAGGTTATTCATTAGTTTGCTGTTTGTGAGACCTTACTGTGTATAAAGTGGCTATTATGTTTGCCTACATAACTACAGTGACGACACTTCAAAAGCAATCTTTTGATTGCCAAGTGCTTTGACATGGCTTGAGTACACGACAAAATGCAATATAAAAACAAGTTCTTTCTTACTTGCTAAGAAAGTGAAATAACAAAGAAAGAGCACATTTTTCTAAGCATCCAGCTTCAGAATATCTCTTGTGATCACAGATCCTAAGTAATGATGCTGCAGAGTGTGTATAACTTCTAACAATACCTATAGAGTATAAATGCTATTGCTAGAAGGTACCAAAAATTCAGCAAGATAAACTACCTAAGATTCACCACAACTGCAAGTGGCAAGTTGTCTTTGTACAAGTTGAGATTTCTTCACCAGCATAATTTCCCTGACAGGTATATCAGTATCACATCTTCTGACAAATACAACAGTATCATATCTCCTGACAGGTATGCCATTATCGCATCGCCTGACAAGTAGACCAGTATCACACTCCTGACAGGCATACTGGCCCCCTGATAGTATGCTAGTATTACATTTCCTGACGAGTACACCAGCGTCACATCATCTAACAGATATATTCTTATCATATCTCATCACAGGTAATAGCAATATCACATTTCCTGACAATACACCAGTATCACATCTCTTGACAAGCATACTATTATAAATCCTTCGGAGAAGTATAGCAGTATCATACTTGCTGCCACGTATACCAGTATCACATCTCCCAACCAGTATACCAGTAGAGTACCACATCTCCCAACCAGTATACCAGCATCACATCTCCTGGAAATAAGTTGTGTGAAGAATCTAAATGATTGCCAGAGAATGTCCTTACAGCTTAGTCTGGAAGAAGTTTCTGTTGTTGCACAACAATGAAAAATGGATAAAGTACAGCAAACTGTTAGTTTCACTGTGCAAGGCACTTACTACAAACATTATGGTCAATTTTGTTTTTACTAATGAAAGTAGTTTGAGAAAACAGATGATAAATGACTTGTTTTGTTCCCTAAAATATGAGGCTATCCTCACACATTTCAATGTTCTATTACTGTGGAGGTGGGTGACTTGACATTTACAATAACAAGTTTCAAGGATGTGACTAGTATCCCAGTAAAGTTACATGAATGCAATATGGGTCAGGGCTGTGCAGATCCTTTACCATCAACTCAGCGTGAGTTAACCATTAATTCAGAAACCATTCTCTATTCACATAAATCTTCTCTTTCAGGGCCAATAATTGATTATTTGAAGAAACAAAAGGTTAAAAAAGTGATTTCAATAAATTGTGATAACACTGCATTTGTAGTTCACAATATTAACTGCGCAAAAGAGCAAGCATTCATTTACAATTAGTACAACAGACTTATTAAGGAGCCCCAAAGTCAAACAGGAGCAATTTTATCCCTTTTATCTATTACAGTTTATTGTTTTTTAAATTATTCATAACCATATTTCATACTAAAAAATAATTGAGTTTTAGCAGTAAATAATAATAAAAGCAATATCACCAGTATATAATATGCATCTCAGAACACAAATACTTTAGTTATGGAGAATTATTGACCTTTGATTAATTTCAGTGCTTATTCTCCATATAGTGTGAGATGCCTAAAATCTCTCTTTTGTTACTATAGTGGTCTTTTTTTATTATTACTTTAATTTATTAACATATTTATACAGGTTAATCCAATTACCCAAGAAGGCCAGTCTAACATGGTCTCATGGTCTCAAGATAATTAAAAACAACAAATGCACATGAGGCCATCTAAAAAGAGAATGCATAGCCAATATAAAAATTGTAACAGATTGTAATGAACCTGTAATGAACCTACTAATTTCCTCCCGTATTCAAGTTATGTACACTATAACTGTACCACGCTTTAAAAAAATGTAATTGTTCACTCTCAATTGCTATGATTATCATTCCTAACCATTTTCTTCAAATGTTCTACCCTTCGTAGGCCACTTGCAAAAATGTAGCCATTCCCAGGCAGAATGCAGGATGATCTGGGGTGCTTGTTTCTCCTTCAAAACACTTGATGCTACTTTTTAGATCAGCCTGAAATTGATAAAAATTCGTGTGTGTACAAACTGAAATATGCCACATTTTTCACTCTACCTGAGATGGAGAGTTTTGCTATCATGTAGGTCTCCAGCTAGTATCCCGGCTGAGATCTGATGTCACTCACTCAGCTAAGGTGAGTGAGACCCACGACAGGCAATCCTGGTACTTAAACCTGCAACATTCTGGATTGGAGTCCTCAAACATTTAAACTGCTGGCCTACTAAAATTGGTATTCATATTCACAGATACATACGTTAATGAATTTCTCATATCAACATACCTTTATTATATAAACACATACCAACACTCCACATTAACTTTTCTGAATTAGATCTGACACTGCTTAGCTGACATAAAGTAAAATATTTATGGTAACATCTGCAGGAGATGTAAACACTTTAATCCACCATACACACTTGCTTCGTGGGTACATTTATGGAGCTGGGGCATGTATTTCCCTCTCAAACAACTTAACAGTAGCCTAAAAGAGGGCCTTGTGTAAAGTTCTGGAGTTCAAGGACAATATCTTGACTTTAAAGTAAAGTTGCATATTCATACATTTAACTATAGTCTAAGTAACTGCATAATTTTGTTGTGAGATTTTAATAGCAGAAGCTATCAAAGGTTTTAGACTGAGAAACTTTTGCAATACATTGAAATATTTGCTAAATCCAAATCTGCATCATTTGCAGTGATATTCTTTTCTAGTGCATGTGTCAAAATTGACATGCAGCACAAACGAGACTCAATATTCAGCAAGACATCATTTCTCTCACATCGGTGTAGTTTGATGAAACTTGGCAAACTGACTCAATTTCAAGCTCATTTCCAGTATGCTGAAATGGAATAGCAAAGTGGCCTGGTAATATGTAAGTCTAGACATTCACTTCACTAATATGCTCACAGGTTTAAGTCCTGCTAGAAGCTAATGCTACACTCTGCCAGCTGTGCTTACATTGTATGCTATACTCTATGGTGAATTGGAACTCTCCAAATACTCAAGAGTGAAAATTCAGCATATTTGGCAGTGGTGTCATTTGTGTTTAAATCCAGGGTCATTGACCTTTGAATAATGACCAGAGTTATGCTGCCTCTTCAACTATGTAATTGCTTTTCTTGAAATTGCAGATGACAATCAGACTTCAAATGAGTGTCACACATCAGGATTAGCATACGTGGGAGAAAGAGGACTGTGTCTCTCTCTTCAGAATCCAATTTGGGATCTCTTAAAGTATTCAGCCCAAAATGCATATTTGACGTACATTTTTTCTTTTTTTCTCTCTCAAGGGATCAGAATGATGGAAGATTGGAGGTGGTAGTAAGGATTACACAGGTGAGGACAAAGCTCAATCTCAAATCAGATGGTAAAAGTAAGGAACATGTCATTGAATATCAAAAATCACACCCCTCCCCATCTTTGCCCAGCACCTCCAGTACAAGAAATCCTGTTAACAAGTATTACATATCACCACACCTATCCCATTGTAGTTTTTATAGTAAGTGTGTAAATACTAAAATTGGCATCAGCCATCTCACCCTGGTAGAATCGTACGTCTTGCCAGCCAATCACATAGCAGTTCTGAGTGATAATGCCAACGTTCAAATCCCAGATCTTCCCACCCTCACAACTCGATGGTGATGTGACATAGAAAGTAACCTGAAATAGAAGATAAATGAAAGAAAACAGGGAGAAAATATATCAAAATAAGCACTGTTGTTAATTCAATAGTGCAGTCCACTGACCAGGAACAATATTGTACAAGATTGAATCAACAATAATTTCACCACTGAAGATGCTTGGGTTTTATTGAATTAATTATTTATTTTAAAAATGTTTCAGTTATCATAATATTTCATAGCATGTAATTATGGGGTAATTTTCTGAGTACATGCTGGTGGTAAAAATTTTCATGTGCCGCCAGTACATATTGAAAATCATGATATGCTTCTCGTACTCTACCCTCCGCATCAAAAGGTTGTGGGTTCATGCTCATAATCTAACTGATACTTCAATGCAGTACTGAGGGAATGCTGTACTGTTGGAGGTGCCGCCTTTTGGATGAGATGTCAAACCAAAGCCCTATCTACCAGTGCAGCTGGATGTAAAAGATCTTCGTACACTATGTGAAGAAGCGCAAGACATTCTCCTGGTGTCCTGGTAAACATTCATCCCTCAACCAAAAACAGATTAAGTGGCCATTCATCTTATTTGCTGTTTGAGGGATCTTGCTGTGCACAAATTGACTACCAGAACAACAGTGACTACACTTCAGAAGTAATTCACTGGATGTGAAATGCTTTGGGATGTCCTGAAGATGTGATAAGGCACTATTTAAATGCAAGTTCTTTCTTTACATCTAAAGGTTGTTGTTTTGTAGGCCATGGTGTAATTTTTAATTTCATTTCATGTATTACAAAAAATACTTAATGCACACTTTACAAGAATACACTCTAAATAAAATTTGAAATTTTACAAAATGTATAACATTTGAGTGATCAAGATAATCAACATGTATCTACATTTGCATTGAAATTTTGCAGCACGAGGGAAGCAATTCTAGGTGTGCTTACTACTTTCTGCAAAATGAATGTATATTTGTATTTCTGGATACCAGAGAATACAAGAATCATTTGCAGTCACTATATTTCCTAAGTATATTTTTTCCTTTCTATTACAAGCCACTTTCTTTCATCCTTTAATAGTAGTTCATCCCCATTCTATCCCCCTTCCTGGCCACTATCTCAGGCTGAACCAGGCTGTTCACAAACTCAATATCCTATTTGACCCTGAGCTGTGCTTCCGACCCCTTATCTTCTCCATCACAAAGACTGCCTACTTCCACCTCCGTAACATTGCCCTTCTCCACCCCTGCCGCATCTTATCTGCTGCCAAAACCCTCATCCATGCCTTTTTTACCTCCTGACTTGACTATCCCAATGCTCATCTGGCTGGCCTCCCATCTTCCACCCTCCATAAACCTGAGCTCATCCAAAACTTGCTGCCTGTATCCTAACCCGTACCAAGTTCCACTCACCTATCACACCTGTGCTCTCTGACCTATATCGGCTCCTGGTCCACCAACACCTTGATTTTAAAATTCTCATCCGCATGTTCGAATCCCTCCATGGCATCGCCTCTCCCTATCTTTGTAACCTCCTACTGCCCTACAAGAGCTCTAAATTCCTCCAAGCCTGGTCTCTTGTGTATCTGTCACTCTCTTCACCCCACCACTGGCAAGCATACCTTCAGCCGTATAGGTCCTAACCTCTGGAATTCCCTCCCTAAACCTCTCTGCCTCTCCACCTCTCTCTCCTCCTTTAAGACCATCCTTAAAACCTACCTCTTTAATTGAGCTTTTAGTCATCCATCCTAATATCTCCTTCTGTGGCTCAGTGTCAATTTCTGTCTGATTACACTCCTGTGAAGTGCCTTGGGACATTTTCCTACTTTAAAGGAGCTATATAAATGCAAGTTGTTGTTGTAGCTGTCCATACTGATTCTCTGAAGCAGAGCTGAAACTTCCCTACAGAACAATTTTGCATATGCTGATGAGCATCGGAATAGTTATCCCATTCTAGCTGTTTTCAAATTGGCTCTGTGCCATGTTTGTGCCAACAGCTTCCGATGCAAAGTCTCACGCGTCAGCAGCAACACCAAAGTAAATTTGCTACGGCTGACATCTGGGAACATCTGGTGGTCTTAGCAAATCCAACAATTTACTTTGAGGTCCATACAAGACCGATGTGTCGGGAGCTAGTGGCACTAACACAGCAAACTATCATTGCAAAAGTAGCTTTTGACTTCCATTCATTTGAAATCAAACTATGGTTTCACTGATGGCAAGCAGCATTCGTTAAGAATTCTGTGGGAAGAGGCTAATTCTGCATTGGAGCCACTATTTTCCTTTATTTCTATGGCTCTCGAATAATAAATTTCAAGTATTCTCCATTTCCACTATACTAGAGTGTCAAAGAGTTAAAAACACAAAAATCACATATGGCTCTTTGATCAAGTCTGACTAGTCCTATAAAGGATTAGAAAATAATCTATAACTTCTCCTGAGGATACATTACACAATGGCCTATGTATAAGCACCCTGCTTCTGTTTAAAGCAGGCAGGAAACATTTTAGAATACTGTGGTCTTATCAACAACAAGTAGAGATCAGGTAGCAGACAGAGAACCAGCTAGGGGAGAAAATTCTCTCAAATAATGGAGGACTGAGTCCAACAAGAAGGCTAACAAAGGATAGAATCAAGTATGTTCTACTTGAATGAATAGTACGAGTATAATAAGGGAGAGCAATCAAATGAAATTATTTGAGAAGCTGAGTAACCATGGGTGAAGGAAGGAGTTTTGTCCCTAGAGAAAATGAGAATCAGGACTTATGTTATCTTCTTTTTACTGTCTTCCAGCATTTTATCTCCTTTCATCACTTTCCGGCCCCCTTGTTATCCTCTTTCAGATGGAATGGTTGGCAATCAAGACTGAGAACTTTACCACGTTTTCTCCTAATACTGTCCATTTTCAGCTCTCATGCAGCAAGCTTGTAGAGTTGGACAATTCTCTGTGTTAATGCTTCCTCCCTCCTAACCTGCACAATCCACCCAAGAACCTATAAAATGCATTCCATCTAGGAAAACAGAGTTCAAGTGACAACCAAGCCTGGAATTCCAACCTAAGGCTTGAATGAGAATGTGTCAGTATTAATATTAATGCCAACAACAGATTGTGGATAAACCATAACAGGTTCTAATGCAGATGGAACAGCAGAAGGTTAAGCTTATATACAGAAAGTGAGTGCATGACTTGTCTGCACGGGAGGTTGCTGAATATTGTGTTTGTTACTGAAATGGAGGAGATCCCATACATCACAATTGGTAAAGTCATAAGTTTTACAGATCCCCATATTTAGTGGAATAAATATAACATTTAGCAACTTCCTATATTTTTTACAATGTATGTATTCTAATTTCATATTATATTTTCTTAAAAATGTGAAAGAAACTTACTTTTAATAGTGGAATTTTACTCTGGTACAATTGTCTTTTTATATACTTTTTTTTGCCTTTTTTGTGAATTTTGTCAGAACAACTTCCATTTCAAGCAACTTCCATATCAAATACCCTCAGGTCTGATATAGAACAGGTAGATTCAGACTAAAGTTCCATTTATTTTGCCCAACAAGGTGTATTAACCTCATTGTCAGAAGAGCACATCATACTCTGCCAGCATGACACTTTTTCTGCATCCTACATGAGCTATGCCATGGTCTATCGGTGCCACATTAGGAATAGTTTTGTGCTGTGGGCCAATGTCCACTAGGAAATGGACAATAACTTCTCAAACTCATTTAACTTAGGTGTCTTACAAGACAGAAGAGACTTTCGTCCCATCATCCTGGGTTGGATTCAAACCCAAGTTCAAGAGGCCAGTGGTCATTATATAAACCACTCCACCATCCAGCTACTCCTGCATCAGAATACTATCAAGTAGTGGCATGGTTATCATGGTGACAGTCATCATGAAGATATGCAATTGTTACAGCATGTCAGCCATGTAGAATAAGTGTGCTTTGTTTGTAATACTATCATCAGAGAATGCTAAGTGTCAATTATTAGTTTTGAGTTACAATGATTACTGCTGGCACTCATTATTGCCAAGCACGTGATCGATGAGATTCATGCAATGGCCATGGCCTCATAACAAGTTATTTCCAATCATGCCATAAATTCTGTATTTCTCATACGCAAGATAGCAATAATTTATCACATGGTAGTAGTGTTGAATACCTAGATCGTGTAATGGAAAGCATGAAATATTCTAGGAAACATATCCTGAAGATTACTTTTCTCATGAAGTGTAAAGATGAGGCAGCATGAAAGAATGAATAGATGACCATAGGAATCTTCACAAGCACTGGAAATGCCGTTTTGTAGTCAGTAAAGTGATGTGCATCCGGAGTTGGAATCCCTGATCTTTTTTTCCCTCCCTCCTGTCAGTGTACCTGATAACCAAACCAACAGCCAATTCACCATCTGGAAAAATGTGAGTGTGAATGCAGGCAAGAAGGCCAAGTGGTCACAATAGTAAGTCATGTGCAGATGCAGTAAGTGCAACTTTGTTGTGCAAATCAATCAAAATCTTTTTCTGATAATAACTGTAAGAGTGTGTCACAAATTTTGAAATTTATGCTTTCTTTTTATATCTAGATTCTTACAGGACATCGCATCTGAGAAACCGTTAACCAGGAGACTTTGATCTATCATTACACATCTTCTAGTCAGATACATATTTAAATTGTGAATGGCAGGCTTCAAAGAGGTTCATGTGTACTGTATGTGATAATTGGTTTTCCTGCGCAAACTGCAAACCTATTAATTCACTTTGCTGAATATACCGGTTGCATGAATTACGTAATTGTTCAATAACACAACTAGCATTTAGTTGTTGTTACGTGTTAAAACATGGCTGGCTGGAATACACGAAAGCCACAAGTGAAATCCTCCAAATCATTCCCAATATCATCACATTATATCAAAAGCAAAATACTGCGATGCTGGAAATCTGAAATAAAAACAGAAAATGCTGGAGAAGCTCAGCAAGTCAGGCAGCATCTGTGGAGAAAGAAACAGAGTTAACGTTTCTAACGTTCAGGCGAAAGGTCTTCGATTTGAAACGTTAACTCTGTTTCTTTCTCCACAGATCCCGACTTGCTGAGCTTCTCCAGCATTTTCTGTTTTTATTTCATCACATTATAGCTAAATGTGTAAATTATTGGCTGCTGTTTCACTTCAAAGGAAATCAGTTGGCAAAAACAGGGCCTTGCTGAAATTCTGAAGGTTGGACAGATGAAAAGACTATGAGTGATCAGTTTACGTTTTTCAGGTAAAACTCCCCGCCAAAAGGATGCAGCTCCCAACATTAAGCTGATACTGAAAGTGACATGAACTATTTGCTTATGCTGTTTCAGTACTCAGGACTCTTAACTCTTTAATTCCTAGGGTCTCTGCTCTATTGTCTGGGAAAGGATGATGAAAACACCTGATCGTCTGATGGTTGTGCTGTATGTAATGTAAATATTGTTTTGTGCTCCGTAGTGTTAGCCTTATTTTCTGTGTTCCATAATTTTACTTGGGTTTGTAAATTAATCTTACCAGTTGTTTTTAGCCTGTAGAAGTTCTGGTTTTGCATTAATATTTCACCAATCCAAAGTGGGTATGAGAGCATAGCATACAACAATGTTTAATCCAGTAGCAGATTATTGCAAGTGTGGTAGTGTTAGTACCTGGGTCCATGCAAGTCTGCAAGAACAGATAACAAAAAAGCCGTAGCTTCAAGATCACGGGGAACAAGTCTGCTCATGGGACCTGTAATCAAGTTGTTGAACAGAAAATGGTACAAAAGTACTTGAAACTGTAATAGGATGAATGGAATATTTTGCAATGACTTGTTCTGAAAACGGGATGTACCAAAATGCATGTTTTCTAATACATTTACTGAATTAATCAATGATATGGAAAAAAAACACATCAAGGACTGAGACAAGAATTTTACATTTTCGGTACCCGTAATTATTTCAGATATTGTCCATCAATAGCTAAAATTATGAAATTGTTTCATAATGTTCTTGTGATAGCTTTCAATAATTTTGAAGTTGTTATTTTGACAGGCGTTTTTACGTCTATTTAATCCGACTTGTCCATAAACATCAATACCACGTGATAATCAGCTGGTCATCTCTTCGCCTCTCCTCCCCAAGTAAAACACTTGCCATCCAGCATTTCATCTCTGGATTATCTAAGAATTGAGGAAACTCCCTCGCAGTTAATTCCTCCCAATAAGCCAAGCAATCTGCTTACAGATGGTTATATTGGGCCAATTCTGAGGTTTTTTTAAAAAAGACAAAACTCTACGTAAAAGAATTCTAAAGTGTGGCATATTTATTGGCAGGCTGGTTTTACCATAAAATGTCAGTTAGAGATATAAAACTGAATAAACACATAATACCAACAATAAAAAATCGAAATGAACTACCTTTATGTATGAAGCAGTGAATTGTTTGAAAGGTGCATTTACAATGTTAGTGCTTTTCACTAGTTATAATAATTACATTCAAAATATCTATAAAGTCCTAAAAGGATGGTTTGCTTAAAAATGTCACTCTAAAAATGAATTTCAAGCCATTCACGCAATATCAAAATTTACATAATCTTTTATACGGATTTTAATATTGACATGTTGAATTAAGAGAACGCATTACAGTGCCAAACAATATTTGATATCAAAATTGCAATTATGCATAGTGCAATAAGCACACACAGTGACACAATTAGATGTTTTGTGTATTGTGATGATGTATAAAATCCTTTTTCGTTAATAAATCCGAGTAACAAACGCTGTCCACATAAGTTATTTTTATTAGTATGAGATCTGCGATATGCGACTCAAGAACGCAACACAACACGGCCGAACACACACTTCACAGAAATTCGCCAAGAATACCATAACTTTGCACTACAGCGCACGTCCTTCACTTCCCTTCTTTCTAGTTTCTTATCGGATTTAATGAGTTAGCCTGGGCTATTAGATGAGCCCCAAGGCCATAAGGAAAAGAAATCTACATTTTTGTTCAGCCGCAGATTTGCCACCTTTCCAATAGTAACAACCTTGACCGGTAGATCATGCCTTTCGTAGGTCTGTCCCCCCTCTTACACACACACACACTTTTTTCAGGATTAAAGATCGGACGAGCGAGGGAAAGAGAAAGAAAGCGAGCGATTGTTCCAGCGATCAAGCTCCCCTCTCTGGTCAAGAGATGTTAATTCACAGGGTTTGGGTCTGTCTGGCGGTGCAATGCTATCATTATCAGGCAAATCAGCCATGCGTTTAATGGTGGAATCAGGAGACATTTGCACTCCCAGGATCACCATGACATCATATGTGAAACAGCCAAGCATTAGCGCTTGTCAACTAGAGAGGTCTTAACCACTCGACTGATGTCTCGGAAATGGATGTGCACTTCTCTCCCACAGTCCGTGGCAGCCACCAGACGCTGGCCAACTTTTCTAGGGGGCAATAAAACAAAACGATGCCGGGACACCACGAATGTACCTCACCTACCCCCAAGAAACAAATAGAAACTCCTCAGGCAACATCGCCTCTTTGGTTACAAAAAGTAACCTTCGGCTCAGATCAAAGCTCTCCAGGAACTACACACCGTCGTTACATTAAAGACATGTTAGAAACAGAGGAAATTGAGAAAGTAGTGTGTTAATTAAAGCGAGGTTTTTTTTAAAAAAAATGATCTTTGCATAATTAAAGGCGTGGGGCGCTAAACTGCTGCGCGGTCAAAAAAAGCTGCAGTCTGTAGTCTATTGTGACACGATGGCTGTAAACACCAAAGGCTGAACTGACAAAGTGTTAGCAAATGCGTGTTTTATTCCTTCCGAACTGACAGCGTTTCTGTTTAAGGCTTTCTTTCTCTCTCTCTCTCTCAGAAATTCCAGCACACTGCCTGCCTCACCTGTAAGCAGGCGGGAAGTTATGAAAGTCGACAGAAAACCTAAAATCCCTCAGGCTAGAAAAATGCCGCTATTGTACTTTAATAACCCATGAGACCAGCCTCGGAATGTAAAAGGCTTTTCACAAACACTTCTCGTCTCTTGAAACACATGCCTCTGATGTTCTATTGCAGGTCGCTCGGTTATATTTTTTATGGGGGGGGGGGGAGGGAAAGTTTTGTACATAAGATGCTTTACCTTAAAAAACCAATGCACGGCCCCCTCCGCATGACTTCG